>NW_011889115.1:519227-534629 GCF_000151845.1 Pteropus vampyrus
CCCAGTCTCTGTGCCCTTCATTTACCATGTGTCTCCTAGCTGCAAAATAGAGCAGAAAGACTTCTTGAAAGTGCCACCGCCCTGGGGTCCCTCAGACTGATGGAGGGTGGGTTGGTTGTGACAAGGCACTAGGGCACACATCGAGGTTTCTTGAGGGAAGGCCTGGCCATCATCCCCCTTCCTGGAGAGCAGGCCCGGGGCATCTGACAGCGAGCCTGTCCAGCCGCTTGACACTCCCTCAACCTGGTGCTTATTCCTTTTGTTTATGGCAAGGTAGGGGACGAGATTGTCCGGATCAATGGGTATTCCATCTCCTCTTGTACCCATGAGGAGGTCATCAACCTTATTCGCACCAAGAAGACCGTGTCCATCAAAGTGAGACGTGAGTGAGGCTAGAGGATGGGGTGCTGATGGTGGGGTGGGGTATAGGATAGAGTGGGGTGGGCAGCAGGGAACCCAGCTCCCAGAGGAGGAAGGGAGGCCAGAGGTGCTATCCTAACCTCCATGCCTTTATCCCGCAGATATCGGCCTGATCCCTGTGAAGAGGTGAGCAGCTCCCTCCTCTACTGGTGGACTCTTCCCTGTGGGCTTAAGGTCCTGGTATCAACCCTAGGGTCTGGTTTCCCCCAGTCCAGCACTGCCCTGGGCCTGGTGCCCGGAGGCTCCAGATGGGGCAGGTCTGGATTTGGGACCTGGTCCCCAAACATCTCTCTCCAATGACCCTTCTCCTTTCCCTTCCCATCAGCTCTCCTGATGAGCCCCTCAAATGGCAGTACGTGGATCAGTTTGTGTCAGAATCTGAGGTAAGGGTCAGGACCACCAGTGATGGGGTCTGGATGGAGTGGTCTTCAAGGAGGGGCAGCAGGTCTGAAGGGGGGCTTGCTCTAGGGATGTGGCCTCAGGGGCTTCACCCAGGTCCCTAGCACATCTAGAAAATCCCTGTTGGGGGCCAGCTGGTGCAGACACACACCCCCTGGGACAGAATGGCCATGAGGCTCACGTGGGCATAGCAGTGCTTATGAGCTCAAGAGGCTACATGTACACATGTGACATCTAATGACCCTTTTCTGTCCTTCCTCCAGGGTGGGCGGAGCAGCCTGGGTTCCCCAGGGAGTCAGGAAAACAAGGAGAAGAAGGTCTTCATCAGCCTGGTGGGCTCCAGGGGCCTTGGCTGCAGGTGGGTGGCAGGCTTGCCCTGAGGCTCACTCATGGCCAGCAGCCCCCCTAGGCACCTAATGCCTCTCTCCTCACTCACTGCTGCTTCTGAGGAGACTTATCCTCGGGTGCCTGATTTCCTCTCTGAGCTTAATAATGGCCCTAACAGGTCGATTTTATAGATAAGGAAATTGAGGCCCAAAGAAAGAGCTATGTTCCCTTAGTGGGCCCTCTAGTTACTGTAAAGAGAGCCTGTCCTGCTGGTCATCTCTGTCACTTGCCACTTATTACCTTGTGGGCTTCCTTAAGAGGCAGCCAAAGAAATGCAAACAGGCATCAGATCACACGGGGCATTCTTGGTAAACATGAAATCACTACAATCACAGATGTAGGGGTCAGACCCTGTTCTGCCACTTATGAGCTCTAGAACCTTGGACTAGTTATATAACCACCTGGAGCCTCAGTTTCTCCCTCTATAAATTGGGGATAATAATATCTACATTGTGAGGAGGAATGAGATGATAGAAGTAAAATACCAAGCTTAGTGCCCAGCAAGTGATAAGCAGTTAGTAAATATTATCTATTATTATTTAAGTTATTCTTATTATTTCCATTCGTTCATGTTTATTCAATACTTCTTCTGCCAAGCATAAGTCCCTCCTTCCTAAAATGTTACAGCCTGGTATTGAAGACAGCCACATAATTAGTTACAGTGTAGAGTCACAAGGACACTAATGGAGCTGCATTCTGTATCAGGGATAGAAAATTCCTGCTGTCTCTAACCAATCAGTATTGGCTGCCTGGAGTATGATTTTGAAAAGACTGTAAGGCTGGCTGTTCCTAGACTTGGTAGGAAAGAGTGCTGTGATCGATTAGTGATGTCTGTCGCACATCTGGGAGGGGGTGAGTAATAGTACAAGTGCCTCTCCTGCTGTAGGTGTTTTAGGAGCACTCTTTAGGAGCACTATAGGTGTTTTAAGAGAAAGAAGCAACTAGCTATTCCTGGGATAATATAAGAAGTTTGATTAAAACTCCATAAAGAAAGCATTTGAGTCTTAAGGAATGGATAGGAAAGTGCTAGAAAGAGAAAAGAAACAGTATATGTGATATGTTGGGTAAGGGATTGGGTAGGGGGTAATTACAAGTAGTTTCCTGTGGCTACTGCCACAGGTAGACAGCAGAGGGTCTTGGTACTGAGCTCATGGGTGACCTGGATCCTGAGGGGCTGGAGCACTGGACAAACAGGCAGATGGACAGAACACTGAGAATGAGCAAGTACTGAAGGCAGAGGCTCACCTGCTTTCCCCGCCTCTTCCACAGCATTTCCAGTGGCCCCATCCAGAAACCTGGCATCTTCATCAGTAATGTGAAGCCTGGATCCCTATCTGCCGAGGTGGGGTTGGAGGTGAGTGACCCTGGGCTGCGGTCAGACTGTGATCACACAGTGATGGAGGCACGTGCCTTCCCACACAGCCCTTTTTCAGCAGTCACTGGCTGATGATTTCTTCCTACCTCTCCCCAAGAGAAGGACGGCATCAGTGAAGGAGTGGCATTTGACCCTTTCTACAGTCTTCTCTAGTTCTGAGAGCCTTTGATCCTAAGCTTGGGAATGAAGTAATAATAATCAAAGAGTTAATATTCATTGAGTGTTTACTGGATTAGACATTCTTCTAAGCCAGCGGTCCCCAACCTTTTTGGCACCAGGGACCAGCACTCCTATGAGAATCTAATGCCTGACGATCCGAGGTGGAGCTGAGGCAGTGATGCTAATGCTGGGGAGTGGCTGCAAATATAGATGAAGCTTTGCTTGCCTGCCTGCCGCTCATCTCCTGCTGTACATCCCGGTTCCTAACAGGCCACGGACTGGTACCTGTTTTCGGCCCCAGGGTCAGGGACTCCTGTTCTAAGCCTTTTGAAATTTATGAGAACTCTGAGAATTGGGTACTATCATTATCCCCATTTTACAGATGAGGAAACAGACGCAGAGACAGTATGTGATTTTTCTAAGATCACGTACCTAGTATGGTAGGGCTGGGATTCAAACCTAGGTGGTCCGATGGCAGAGACAGAACTTTTAACCTCTAGTTTAGACAAGTTACTTTTTTCTTTGCTTCAGTTTCCTCTCCTATAAAATGAGAGCAATAACCTTCCTTCTAGGCTCACTGTGTGGATTAAATGAATTAATATATATGCTTAGAACTGTGCCTGGCACACAGCAAGGGATTGATGAATGTTATCTACTAATTATTATTTTGACTCAACACAGCATCTGCCTATATGAGAAGCCCAAGAGCTCCTATGTCTACAAACTGAGTTTTCAAAGCAAATGTCATAAATTCAGCCAAAAGAATGAACCTTGAATGGTATAATATTTGGCAGCTAGCATTTGAAAGGGATATGAGGTGGAGGGACCCTCAGAAGCTAATATTTGAAAGAGATATGAGGTAGAGGGACCCTTGGAAGACTCCAACAGAGCTTTCTAACTGCATTGCTAATAAGGGAGAGCTGAGATGCAGCCACTCGAAGACTCAATGTCTGCCCCTGGCTCCCAAGGGGAACCTTCGCTGCAGGTGAGTGTACAGATAGGTAAACATGCTGATCCTTCTCTATCTCTCCACCAGACAGGGGACCAGATTGTCGAAGTCAATGGCATCGACTTCTCCAACCTGGACCATAAGGAGGTGAGATGTGTGGTCTTCGCCTGCTGGCCGTTATCACCTCTGCCCTCTACTTCCCGCCTCTCCCCAACATGGTGTCTGAAACTTTCTGTGCTCTCTAGAGGCCTCGACTGCTCTGGTCTGTCAGGCCTCAGCTGACTGTCCACCTGTCCCCACAGGCTGTGAACGTGCTGAAGAGTAGCCGCAGCCTGACCATCTCCATCGTAGCTGGAGCCGTAAGTCCAGAATGAACTGGTGGAGGCCCCATGACCCCTGACCTCCAAGCTCAGTCACTCAGGGTGATCTCTGCCACACAGTGCTAGGAAGGGCCAAGGGGTTTTGTCTGAAGCTCTGCCAGAGCAAAGGGTGAGGTTCTCTGCCCAGCTAGGAGTTTGGTCAGAGACCACAGGAGCCATAGTACCTGACGCTGGGGCCACGGCAGTGAGAGGACGACTCTCATCTTGGCCCCCCACACTGTGGCAGTGGAAGCCCAGGTTCCCCAGGGGACTGAGCAAGGGGCTCCTTTCTCCCCACAAGGGCCGGGAGCTGTTCATGACAGAGCGGGAGCGGCTGGCAGAGGTGCGGCAGCACGAGCTGCAGCGGCAGGAACTTCTGATGCAGAAGCGGCTGGCGATGGAATCCAACAAGATCCTCCAGGAGCAGCAGGAGATGGAGAGGCAGTGAGTGTGGCCAGCCAGGACACCCCTTCCCTACCCTCCCAGACCACTGTAGGACTCTGCCCGCTTTGCTTCCTGCCCACTGTGTCCTGAGACAACTTCATCCTCTCCCCCTGAGGCCTGTCCTCAGACCAGATGGGACCAGTGGTGGTCAGCAAATGCATCCCCTGCCTCCAGACCACTGGGTTCCTCCCTTCTTGCCAAAGAAAGCTCCTGATTTCCAAGACCCAGGAATGTGGGGATGCTACTAGCAGTAGCTAACGTTTGTTGAGTACCAACCATGTGGCTGGCATTGTATTAGGGCCTCGTGTACGTTACTTAATTTCATCCTCACGATAGCCCTGTGAGATAGATGTTATTAACCTATTTTACAAGTAAGGAGACTGAGACTCAGAGAGGGTAAGTCACTTGTGTACTAAGTCACACATGGCCAAGCTGGGATTCACTCTCAGGCAGTCTGGCTGCCCCATCTATGGTGATAAGCCCCCTGCCCTCATGTGGGGTAGTTGAGATGATGGACTGAGAATAAATGTGGTGAGCAATTCATAAATCAAAACACTACTGTCAAAATTCAAATCCAGATACACTCTAAGACCTTCCTGAGAATTTGGAAAAGGATGGTGGACAGGATCTTCCCATCTCTCCCATCACAGAATTAGCCTAGAACTAGCCTTGCTGGTACCTCTGCCCACAGTCCTGGCTTTGGTTAGCAGCCCCAGCTTTGCCCCTGGGGTCCGGGATCCTCTTCTGGGAGGACTTCACTAAGGCCAGACTCTGCCTGTCATCACTCACTTTAAGGGTTTGGAGGTAGATTCATGGAGCGTGGCCCACATTGACTGGCCTCCCAGCTCCAACAGCACAGAACCTCTGCTCAGTGATGCCAGACAAAACCACACAAGAGCACAAGGCCCAGACTTTGCTAGATCTGCTTTCTCAGCATCCAAATCTGGTCCAGACATCCTTGGAAAGTTTCCTGAAAGAAGTATTTAAAACTTTTCTCAAAAAATTAGCCACGTAGCCACAAGGAAGAGTTAACTTCTCTTGCATAGACTCCAACATAACAATCCGCATTTGGTTTCAGAAGGAAAAAGGAAATCGCCCACAAGGCAGCAGAGGAAAATGAGAGATACCGGAAGGAGATGGAACAGTGAGTGCCTCGTCTCCATGTGTCTGCACACACGTATCTGTGTGTGGACATGAGTGTGCTCTTGGGAGTATAGCGAGCCAGAGGCCACCTCCAGGCCCAATATACCTGCCTCTTGTCCCCTAGTGGAACCTCCTTTGTTTTAGCCATTCCATAATCCTGGTAAAGCTCACCATATTGGGGTAACTAGAACATAGTCTTACATAATTGCATTCATACTTAATTTGGAATATAAGTGCCAAGGACTTTGTTGTCTTCATCACAACTAGAACCCTGTGGCCCCTCCCCAGTCTGCTTGGGGGTTCCCTACAGGCAGAAGGTGGGCCTGCGAAAGTTCTGATTCCAGTCACAGGCAAGGCGGGGGGTGTCTTATTTCAGGATCGTGGAGGAGGAAGAGAGGTTTAAGAAGCAGTGGGAAGAAGACTGGGGCTCAAAGGAACAGCTGCTATCGCCTAAGACCATCACTGCTGAGGTGCACCCAGTGCCCCTTCACAAGCCAAAGTGTATGTATCATATGCTGGGAGGAGAGGGCTTCCTTTTGGGGCTGGGGGGCTGAGCAGTCCAGACAGAGCTGCTGGTCTCCCTGTACTGACCATCACCTCCCCAGGTGATGATCCCATGGCTCTCTAAGCTGCATTTCCTTCATGGAAGGGCAGCCATCTGCTAGGGGCTGTCTGCCATGACATCATGGCATTAGGGTGGGCAGGATCTGTTTGCTCTCCTAGTCCTGGGTCTCCCCTACGACACAAACTCAGGCAGGTGTCCTTGGGCTGCTGAAGAGAGATTGGAGAGCTATAGCAAAAGTGGAACCGCTCATGGGATTATCTTAGTTTGTTGATTGTCATGTCCTCTTCCTACCTGGTTCTGAATTGGAGCCGGGGTAAAACAACAGCAGGAAAGAGGGGAAGGGGCTCACATTAGAGAGGTGGTCCAAGGTCGATGAGTGACGGTGAGAACAACTTACCTGAAGTGCCCCTACCACCTACATCCCTGTATGTGGACCCTGCTTGGTTCCACCACTCAGGGAGAGGACTGTGAGACCCCTCCCAGACATCACACTGCAGCCATCCTGTGGCTTCAGCTCCTTCTGCCCTTCCCATGTCCTTTCTTCATCTGTCCTGCGTTGTCACCTCCCATTTCAGTCCAGACCCTAATCAACTGCTCTCTTATCCACCTGCTCTCAACTCTAACTCCCAAGATACCTCTTCAAGGGGCAGCTCACAACACCAGGTTAAAGTAGGGGTGGGGGCGCTCAAGCTCAGAGGTTCTTCAGTGGGCGTGTGGTGGGGAGCCAGTAGTAAGACAGCTTAGGGCCCATGGCAATCACAAGTCCAGGATGCCTGGTTGGGTCTTTATTCTAGCTTTACAGCTGTTTTGATTTGTACCTGACATGAGGCAGGTTCTACAGAGCATTAATTGTGCTCAACTGACCTGGAAACCTCCAGATACGGGGTAAATCTGCACCCCGGAACCAAGGTTCTTTATTTCTGCCACATGGCAGCCATCTGGGATCCTGTGATTGAGTCTGGACAGCTCTGGCCCCAACCTTGAATCATGCCCAAGCCCTAGAGAGTCATCAGCTTGGGTCAACGATGAGGTTCAGAGTGGTTCCATCTCATCCCCACTCGGTGCAAGGCAGACGGCTCCCAGCATGCTCCTTCCTGGCCACGGGGTATAGTGTCATCTCAGGGTCCTCTCGGAAGGACAAAGCATGCTGTCATCAGCCTCCCCCGTGACATTCGGTATTAGTTGAGGATGTGGCCAGAGCTAAATTCCTGGTGAATAATCTGTGTTTTAGAGAGGGAGCTAATTTGCTCTTATGTGTGAAATAGGAGCTTCAGAAGGAGAGAAATCAATTTTAATTGCTTTTCATGAAAGTAATTCTAGTCAATTTAGTACCTTCCTGAAAACTGGATCTTGGTTTCAGAGCCAACACACCCTCTCAGAAGCTATAGAAAACAAAAAACCCTTTCTCTAGCTAGCTATTTATTTAGCGCTTTTAAACCATATTAAACTTCTTGAATAAAAGAAGCGAGAACTTTCCCTTTGTTCAAGATATAAATGTTTTCTAAGGGAATGCTGTGAAGCATGAGATTGATGACCGGAGTCCGCCAGCCTGAGCTGGGGCAGCTGCTGCCTCCATCCATCTCCGCACGCACTAGCAATTTAATTCTAACTCGGTGATAAGTTAGGAAATGCTGGAAGACTTCTGAGCCAACTCAATTCCTGCATTTCTCCCTTTTCCTGGGAGGCTGGAATGGTCTCAGCCAGGTGGGCTCATTAGTATCAAGCCGAAGTCAGGTCCTCTCTGACCAGGCTTCAACTCTGGGGCCCAGTTAGCTGACAGGTTATACCTGACTCAGATCTCCGTGCTTGTGAGGGGTGGGCCTTTGGCACCCAACATATGTAATACTCAGATATTCCCATCCTCTGTGCCATACCTCCCAAGTTTCAGCCAAATGCCCTGCAAAAGGCTCTCACTCTGCTGTCAGATCAGAGGCCCTGTTGTCAGCCCATTTTACAGATAGAGGAACTGAAGCTACCAAGGTTGAAAGCTCAGCATGCATTGTCCCAGAGCAGGAAAGCTTTGCTCTGGGCTCCTGAGCCCTGTTCCTGCCCCTGACCTCACAGCTCATAGAGGAAGCTGGGTATAGGTCTCCAGGCTCCTGGGAAGCAGCTCTAGCCTCTTGGTCGCCTCACTCTCTCTTGTTCACCACCTTCCTCTTTTCCCAAGTAGATGATCAGGGAGTGGAGCCCGAGCTTGAGCCTGCTGATGACCTGGACAGAGGCACAGAGGAACAGGGAGAGCAGGTTTGCGGCCCCCGCTTCACTCCCTGGCCTTGCTGCTCTGCTTGCCCTGCTCACTCTCTTCTGCCGGCCCTGTAGACACCCATCTCTGAGGGGCCAGCCACCATGGTGGGAACCACTGGAATCTCTCCAAGCCCCGGCTTGGTCCAAGCACTGCACACAGAACCTTGAGAGTAGGACTCATGGCCGGGCTGAAATGTCAACTAGTGCGCATCGGTACGGCTGAACCACTGGTTCACATATTTAAGTACTGCCCAAGGCTAAGTCCTTCATCTGCTGCGCTGGCTTCTTCCAGGACTCCCCAGGTCTTGCCAAGATCCAGCAACTAGGGGATAGTGCTTGGTCCAGCAGGAGGCTTTCAAGATCTTATTCTAGAACCCAGACTGGTCAAGGGTGGGTAACTATTTAAACCATCACCGCTGGCCCAGAAAGCATCACGCTATTGCCTAGGAAAGACAGGGGTCTGGTGCCCTAGTTATCCAGCCTGGATGGGGATATGCTTTTCTGGAGGCTCATCTCCCGCCTGCTGCTGCCTGAGCTGCCCTTCCCAGAGCTGACCACTATCATTGCTTTCTCTTTCAACATTGAAAGTGGAAGATATGGCCTGTGCTATGAGACAAAACTGTTTTGTTCTGACAGCAGTTCTAGGTAAAGACCCAGGCGCACTATTGTCTTGAGCCATTTCTTGGATGGAGGGACCAGACGTTGGTCAGGAGGGGCCTTGATCTTTTTTAACAGGGCTTTGTGTTTGCAGACTCATCCTCTCACAAGGGGATTTCTCTCTGGTTTTCTGGCACTGACTTCTGAAGCCAGTGTCCTAGGGAGAGGCAGTTGCCCAGGGCCTGACAATCGGGACCTTTCTCGGGTAGTCTTAGGCCTGCTTTATAATCCAGGTGAGGCCAGGTAAGTGGAGAGTCAGACTGAGGGAGCAGTTTTGCTGTCGGATCCGCCGATTCTGCCCTTTGCCTCACAAAGCCACGTGTTCCTTGAGAACCCAGCTCCTGGCCTCTGCCCTGGACACTCTGGCTGAGCTAAACTGTGTCTCACTGCTTCATTCTTTGTGTTGTTACAGCCTTTGGGTGGTTTTATCGTTATGATGGCAAATTCCCAACCATACGGAAGGTACGACAGGATTGCATCTGTCCCCTTTGCCTCTGTGTTTGCTGTGGGTTTGGCCTTTTCCAAACATTATTTCTTGTCCTATCAACTCTCAACAGTGTGACCCAACCTATTCACTCGAATGCTAACTGTGTCTGAGCCTCTCCATCAGACTGACGTCAAATGGCAGGGTGCTGTCACAGAGGCGTCACGGTGGGTGGCGGGGGATTGTTCCTGAGGTGAGAACTACCCAAGCACCATCAGGCACTGCCTAGGTCAGCACCAGCCCTGGTGGGCACAGGGCACAAAGGCAAGGGTGTGACAGGAAGCTTCCGCTTCGTTTCTCAGTCAAGTAGAACCAAAGGCCAAGACCAGAAGCTGAGGTCAGACGGGATGAAATATCAGGTTGGATATTCACAGCACAGATTATGAAACTGACTATGCCAGACACAGACTGGCTGCCAAGGCAGGGGTTTGTTCCCTCGGGTTGGGACAGAGAGCCACAGCAATAACAGTTCTGTTCTAGAAATATCTCTGCATGTCCCCGGGATAATGCAATTTTCTGGTCTCTGGGGCCTTGGATTTTCTCTCTAAATCTTATTATGGTATCTCCAGGCCCCATAAACCTTTCTCATCCTTCTTCTTTTTAAATCACTTTGGCATTTGATTATGAACATGCTGCTGTTAATATCTATAGATTGGACATTTAAGATGACTTGGTATTTGGAATCAGGCATCGGCATAAATCTGGTGAACTAATGTAGATATATCATTCCACTGGCTCTTTCTGGCAAGATGTCAGTCTTCCAGAAACCAAAGCACTTGCAGCAGGGTGAACTTGATGATATGTAACTTCTCCTGCCTCTAAACTGGGAATACCTGATGTGCCGGAAACATCTACCCCCTTCCTCCAACACAAAGATGTTAAGATAACAGATAGCAGTATTGTTCCTGACAGAGGTGAACATCTTTACCTGGGAGCACAGATCATGATTTGTATGACATCGAATAAACCAGGACAGTGCCGTTCAGGGGATTCCTTTCCACACCAGCATGGTCTCAGAAAGGAATTAGTCTCGCAAAACTGTCCTTTTTATTTCCCAGGCTGACTCTATGGCTTAGGATGCCTTATTGGGTTAAATTTCTAATTCTCCCCTATAAACTGTCTCTACTAGAACTCAGCTAGAGAGGACAGCACACACATACACACAGGGTTGTACTTGAAAAACCAATGAAAGAAAGTGGATAGGTAAATTCCTTTCCAGGTGCTAATAACTAGGTAAATGTAAGAGAACTGTGTATGTGTCTCCTCTACGCACACTCTCCATAAGAGATCAAGTCACTTGAAAAGTGCCATTGCTAAAGAAGTAGGCCTGTTTTTCCCTGTTCATTATTCCAGTCATTCTGGAAATAACTGATATTTCGGTTTTCATTTCATTTCCAAAAGAGAAAAATTGCTTCTAGGTAGCAACAAGAACACATCCACCCCATCTACCTCTCCTCTCAGTCTAGACCAAAAGGAATATTTGCCATGAATTTAGCTGGCAGCTAAACAGACAACAGAATCATGCCCCTCATCGGGCTTTGAAAATCCATCATCATTTTCTGTAGAGCCACACGAGATGCTGTGTCTCCAGCAGCTGAAACACCTGGTGCCCAGGTAATGCAAGTGGCTGTCTAAGACCATGACCATCTGTGCAAATACACTCCCCTTATTTGAAAAGCTAAAGACTCAATGTCTTCAATTCCTAACCTGGCAGTAATTCCTTCTGGAGCTCAGGCCCCCAGGCCTGTGCCCCCGCAAAGTCCATGCCAGGGCCTGAAGGATTCATGCTTCTGACTAAGCCCTTGCACCAGGACTGCTTGAGTAAATCATACAAATATGCCCTACTTTCAGGAATCCACCATCTGGCAGGGAGGCAGATTCACGTGCAACTAAGCACCCATATGGAGTGGGCTGGTATGAGTTCAGTAGACAATGCTAGGGGACAACTCGCCCTCTGTATCAGTAAGCAGGTGCTGCTTTCTTGGAGATGGGACAGAAGCTGTCTCATCTGCCTGGCCCACCCAGGAGCCCTGGCTCTAAAATCTTAGCACTGGTGGTTTTTTTAAAACCAACAGAACAGTCATTCCTATCATGGTGGTCCCTGTAAGAGGCTGTGGCCTTATTCTAGCAAGCTGCCATCAGGCAGAATGTTTCTAGCTCCTTTTGAAGAATTGCCATCTGAATCTAGAACATGATGGCAGGGATTCATCTCTCAACTGAGCCAAGTGTCTAGTAGTGAACAGGGTAGGCAGGAACCAAGCAGGACTCTGAAGCAATTATAACCATTTTCCCAAGTGGCTCACATACTGGTCTAGGGTGGGTCTGCCATCCCTAAAATGAGGCAGCGGGGATGGGGGTGGGGGGGGGCATCTCCAAAGCATATAACTTATGCAAGGAGGTAGGGGTTGTCTTTAGGAGGGAAGGCAAGATGACTCAGTCATAGGTTCATAATGACCTCTTCAGCTGTGGACAAAGTCCATTGCTGGGAAACTCAATTCTTCACATCTGGCCTTGGATGCTGGGCTGATTCAGAGATTCTGAGAGCAGGACCCAGGTAGGCTTATCAGGGATGAAAGTGAGCTCAGTGAACAGGTGGGTTTCCTTCTTCCCCCAGGAATTCTCCAGAATGTTGACTCAATACTATTCCCTCTCCAGAGTGCTATCTCTGTCCTCCATGCTGTGTGTGATGGGGCTGACGCTCTCTCCTGCCATGCTCCCATTGCTCCTCATTTGAACACAGTAGAAAATTTGTGGGACCTGGAAGGCTCAGGTCCAAATCCTGGCACTGCTACATACTAGATGTTTGACATTGGGCGAGAGACTTCACCTTTCTGATCCTTGGCTCCTTCATCAAGAGAGTTGGGATAATACCTACATGTGAGGTAATCGATGGAGTTTCCTCGGCACATAGGCAATCCATACATGTTAATCCTCTTCCTTACTCCTTGGTTTCCCTGCAACCCCTTGGAAGAAGCAGCCAGGAAAGCAGGCTTTGTGGGTCCACTTCCAACAGGAAAAGTAAGGAGTCTTTTTGCCCTTCACCCCCCTCCCCAAGTCCTCTTGAACCCTAACAGCCAGGGAAAAGCAGTTAGGCTCTTCTCTCCCCACAACCCCAATTCCTAGTCTTATAGTTTCTGGCTAATACTCATTTCAGAGGCCCAGTTCAGAGGGAATGGTGGACTCTCCAGGATGAAATAATCTGGAGCTTAAGCATCAGGACAAAATCTGATGTCACTGGCTCTGTGTTCCCAGGTCAAAGCTGGTTCCTACCTCCTCTAGCTCAGGACAGAGGATGTCTACAAATGAGGGTTGCCAGCTCTCCCAGATTTTCTGTAGACTCTTCCAGGATGCATCTGTGGTATTCGAACATGAAACACCTTTCTCTCCAAATAATAGAGAAAGCATGTACCCAGATACTAGGAAATAAATGCAATGCCTTTTTATTTATTCAGTACTTCAATATTTATAAAGCTCTTTTATAGATGTTATTTCATTGGTTCTGGATGGCAAGCCTATGGGCCAGGTATTTCTTCCATTTTGGAGAGGAGATGAATTGGGCCCAGAGAGGTTAAGAAACTTAGCCAAGATTGCACAGCTAGTAAATGAATAGTTCTTCTGGCTGGCAAAGGGAATGGGTGTTGCACTCTGCAATGGGTAGCAGTGGCCTGCCTGTCCCACACTTGAAGTCCAGTGCCTAGCGCAGATGAGCAGAGCTGGGGGAGAGGCTCAACATGGGGTGGCTGCCTGGTGTCGTGTGAGGACCAAATGCCCTGTTTGCGGTGCTGTGCTAGTATCAACACTGCCTTGTAATCCTCGTCATGTAAACAATGCCACGTCGACCCAGAAAGGAAAGGATAAGAAGAAAGCCAAGTATGACAGCCTTCAGGAGTTGAGAAAGAATAAAAAGGAACTAGAGTTTGAGCAAAAGCTTTACAAAGAGAAAGAGGAGATGCTGGAAAAGGAAAAGCAACTGAAGATCAACCGGCTGGCCCAGGAGGTAGGTGTCCTGCGCCCAGGCCAGGCGAGCACCCCTGAGACACGGTTTGGTTGTTCCCTTCCACTCTCCCAGGGAACCAGCTAGAGTTATTCTCTCCACATGGAGTCCAAGGATAGAGTGAGCCCTGCCCCCTCCTCAGTCTAGAGAGTGAGACCATCCCACCTGTCCAGGGTCATCTCAGATTAGATTCCAGTTTAGGTGTATGTTTGGGATTGAGCCTGGCCTCCTTGCTCTGGTATGGGTCTGAGGCTAGCCTCTCTTCCCAGATTGTAGGACTTAGGTTAGCCCTCCACATCCCTGGCTAGAAGTTTGAGCCTGTCCCCACCACCACCACCCGACCAGAGTGTGAGCTTAAGGCAGATGCCTCTCCACCCTAGGCGTGGCTGTGAGTCTGAGGCTAATCCCTCCACCCAGATTGTAGATAGGAAGTTAGCCTTTCACCCACCTGTCATTAGATCTGAGTTGGTTGTGCCCCCTTGCCCAGGTTGTAAGTCCAAGACCAGGACTTTCCAACCTGCCTTGGCTCTGAGAGTGGGTCTGAAGCTAACCCCATTGTACAGGCAGGGTGTCTGAGGCCATCCTCCAATTAATCAGGCTATGAGGTGGAGGCTGCTCCCATCAGCGTAGAGTGTGTCTGAGGCTAGACCTCTTCAACATGGGAATGTATCTAAGGCTGTCTCCTTCAAGGCATGCCAAAAGCAGTCTTCCAGCATGAGTAATTCCTACTTCCTCGGTGAGCTGGGTAACCTTAACTCCCTAGCTGGTGGAGCTATTATTGGTTCTGCTCCTCTTTAATGCTTCCATGAATCAGAATGCAAAGCTGATTAGATTATGAAACCAGAGAAGTCTTGGAAAATGTGAAGTGCATTAGGTCTGGCATTAGGAACAAGTTAGCTAGGAAATGAATGAAATAGAATTTGTGCTTCTGAGGACAAGGCAGCCCCAAGCCAGGAAAGAAGAGTAAAGTTAAACTCTTAGAATGTGCTGGGAGCCTACGAAAGAACTATTCTTGGAGAATCGTAAGAGCCTAGGGTTTGTGAGGATCCTGGATTCCAGCTAATCCCACACAGTGCAGGGGCTCCTTCTTTGGTTTTGCCTACAAGTGGTGTTAGTCAACCCAATATCTCAACACCCTCTCCTGCCTGTCAGCTCCTCTGGGCCCAGGTTGAACAAGTTCAGATCTTTTTCTAGACAGTTGACACACCCAATAGTATTCTGGGGGTTTTAAAGACGTGCTTTCGTGCTACTGATTCAGGTGTGCCACCCATGTGTGACTCAGGTGTGCCCTTGTTCTCTCCTTTCTGCACTGGTCTTGGGTCCCAGGTGTCCGAGACAGAGCGGGAAGACCTTGAGGAATCGGAAAAGATTCAGTATTGGGTGGAAAGGCTCTGTCAGACGCGCCTGGAGCAGATTTCCTCTGCTGACAATGAGATTTCAGAGGTAACAGCCATTTTTTTCCACATGGACCCTCTTGCTGCCTTCAGAATGATCCGCCCTGGTGACAATGGGAGGCAGGAAGGCCACTGTTCATGGCTACCCCTACCAACTCATGCCCCCTTCCTCTCTTGAGGAAGGGGAACATATCTGTCTTCCTGGGCTTATTTCCAGAGTAACCACCAAGACCTAGCTCGTCCAAGGTGGTCTCAGTTAGGCCAATTATGCTGGTGCAATCACTAAGAGTCCCCTTTTCACTGTCAAATGTGTTCCAATTTAGATGACAAATTATATCTTCACCTTATTTGTCACCCACATATGGCATAATATGGAACGCTCTTGCACTTGGGCATTTTCCACTGGTTGTCTGGTACGAGCTCAGGTGG
>NW_011889115.1:535574-553896 GCF_000151845.1 Pteropus vampyrus
TGTCAGACGCGCCTGGAGCAGATTTCCTCTGCTGACAATGAGATTTCAGAGGTAACAGCCATTTTTTTCCACATAGACCCTCTTGCTGCCTTCAGAATGATCCGCCCTGGTGATAATGGGAGGCAGGAAGGCCACTGTTCATGGCTACCCCTACCAACTCACGCCCCCTTCCTCTCTTGAGGAAGGGGAACATATCTGTCTTCCTGGGCTTATTTCCAGAGTAACCACCAAGACCCAGCTCGTCCAAGGTGGTCTCAGTTAGGCCAATTACGCTGGTGCAATCACTGAGAGTCCCCTTTTCACTGTCAAATGTGTTCCAATTTAGATGACAGATTGTATCTTCACCTTATTTGTCACCCACATATGGCATAATATGGAACGCTCTTGCACTTGGGCATTTTCCACTGGTTGTCTGGTACGAGCTCAGGTGGCAGAGAAGTGACGCCCTCATGGCTCTGGTTTGAGGGTGGTGAGTCTCCAGCAGTAAGAGAAATAGGTTTAAAGAGCATCATACCAGATATATTGTGAAGTGGATCGCTAGTCAGATGATTACAGAACTTCCTTACAACTCCCTTCCCCCAGATGACCACGGTGCCCCCGCCTCCCCCACCTTCTGTGTCTCCCCTGGCCCCACCCCTGAGACGCTTCGCAGGCGGGCTGCACCTCCACACCACTGACCTGGATGACATCCCTTTGGATATGTTCTACTATCCCCCTAAGACTCCCTCTGCCTTGCCTGTGATGCCCCACCCTCCACCCTCCAACCCACCTCCCAAAGCCCCCGCACCCCCTGTCCTTCCATCATCAGGCCGTGTGAGTGCCTCGTCCTCACCCTGGGTGCAACGCACTCCACCCCCCATTCCCATCCCTCCCCCACCATCTATTCCCACTCAAGACCTCACTCCTACCCGCCCACTGCCCTCGGCACTGGAAGAGGCACTGGGCAACCACCCCTTCCGCGCTGGGGATACAGGCAATTCAACAGAGGACTGGGAGGCAAAGAACCACAGCGGGAAGCCCGCCAACTCTCCTGTCCCTGAACGGAGCTTCCCACCCACCCCAAAGGTACCACTCTTACTCTGCATGCTACACTGGGAATCAGGAAGAGTGGGCAGGGCTGCTGTTTCCCACATCCTCCACTGCTCCTGTGAGTGGAGATGGGAAGAAACATCGCCCCATCCCATTTTCCAGGAATGAGCTTCCCAACCTGCATGTTGTGGACATTCTGCATGCGTATGGTTTCTGCTGAGTTTGAAGTGCTATATTGTGTGGTGAAATGCCCGTGATACTTGGGCTGAGCAGCAGTGTATCATATCAATGTTCGTTGTCCTCTCCTCCTCTCGGCTCGTATGGGCTGGTAACGTTCAAGGTAGTACTTGCAAGGCTGTGTGGAATAACCAGAGCTCCATGTCACAGCTTGTCATTTCTTGATATTAGCCCAGATATCCTTGTATGTGGAAAATTAATTCCTAGTTTAACGTGGGAAAAAAAGGAGAGAGCAGGGGAGCAGTATTAGGCTCCGTAAATGAAATAATAACACTGTCCAGTGCAGTATTAGGATATGGTGGTGTCATTTTCTATGGCACTAGCCAGCTATATTGGCTTGAAGTATAATACCCAGAAATGTCTGGCCAACTTCCAGCTACAGAAAAGATGAAGATAGAGAATTCCTAGAAATCTCCAAATTTACTGTTGAAAGACTAGACGTTTTTTCCTTGGATGTCAGGAGGCAGAACAGTGACCTTTCTCAAAAAGACATATTTCTCATTAATTGTTCTTAATCCAAAGACTACATTGGAAGAGGCAATCCCCAAAGAAGACATGGAGCTAAGATTCCATGGAAGGAAAAACAAAATATTCCTCTGCTCAAGCAGCTGTGGAGCCAGGCACCACACGAGACCTTGCCCAAACCCTGGCTGTGGCAACGGCTGAGGGTGGGGGTTATGGGGGAAGATAGGCACTAGTTCCTAATCAGCAGTTTTTATTAACCTCCCCTGCGTGGATTTGAGTTCTTGCATGAAGAGCAAAATGAGCATCTCAGAGCATTCAGTAGATCTTGGGGGAAGGAATGTGGGAGTGAAGAAAGTACCAGATGTAGACAAGGCTGCGGCTCCCAGCAGGGCACTCCTAGGGCACGGTGGAGTCCTGAGCCCTGCAGCTCTGACAGACAGAAGTCTGTCTGTTCCAAGGGTGTCTCTCCCGAGAACCCAGCCAAAGGTTGAGTTAGCCTGGCACAGAGGGCCACATGCTTATTGTGAGTGCCCTCGCCAAGACGGGCGGCGGCTTTTCCTCAACACATTTGATTTAAAAATCACTGATTGAGCACCTAGCTTATGCTTCTCTGTGTAAAGAGGGAAGGGGAGCAGTGCTGAAAATGACACAGAGGAGATTGGTCCACCTGTGATCTCTAAGACTTTGCCATCTGAAGGATGAGCAGCTGACCAGACAGGATTCAGCTATAAAATCAGCACAGGCAAGGTGTTGTGGGAGGGACTCCCTCTAATGGGAGGTTGAAGGCACCTCTGTAGAGTAGAGGGCTTTTAGAGCTGAGCCTTGAAGGATGGTGATACATGAAGGATGAGAGGAAGGGCGTCGCAGGTGCAGAGAACATAAAGATGCAAAAGAGGGACTGACTGAATTTGAATCCTGACTCAGCCACTAGCTAGATGACTTTGGGCATGTGTTACTTCATCTATCTGAGCCTGGGTATCCTCATCCATAAAATAGGGATGCTAATGGCACCTACCTATTATGAGAATCAAATGAGTAAACACATGAACTCATTCTAAGTTAATACTAAGGAGCATGAAAGGCACATGGCAGGTGCTCAATAGACATTAACTACAATCAGTGACAAATCGGGCTACAAGAAAATGTGGGTGAAGCTATAAACGTGAGATCGGAGGTATCCTATGCAAACTTTTGAGTCAGAGTCAAAGTTCAAACCAGGATGCAACTTTCTTGGATTCCTCCAGGAATCAGGAAGTTCCCTTTGAGAGCAAAGGGAAGGTTCAAAGCTCCCTCAATACAAAGAGCTTTTGAAGAACTGGACCATTAGTGTCTTAAGCAACATTAAAGCCAGGGTTGTTCCTGACTCAAAGAAGTGGGGCATGGGGGCTGCTGTTTTGTTAGTTTCATCCTGCCTGCGTCAGCACTTTGGCCCTGGCACCACTGACCCTGCCCAACCTCCACCTCTTTGAATGCTCCTGGCGAGTTGTCATCAGTGCTGCAGCAGAAAGTGTGGTGATCACACATCTGCACTGCCAGCCCAGCCACCAACAGGTCTCAGGTGGTGGTAACGAACACCTGTGTCAGCTTGGCATGTGTGCCTGCCACATCAGTACCTCCTAGGGGAAGGCTTTCGAAGCCCCCCAGGTACTGTCCTGTGTGCCTGCCATACTACTGAGCCATTCATTTATTCATGCAACATGTTTAATGAGTACCTACTATATGCCAGACACCGTGCTGGGCACTGGAGCACCACCACGAAATGGGCATCGCAGTCCCTGCCAAGACAGTCTGGTGAGAAGACAGATAAGTAATCAGGAAAGTGCCACACTACCAGAGGGAGATGGGGGAACACAGGTGCTGTGATGAGTGGTGGGCGTGGAGAGGAAAGGCTCAAGGAATGCTTCCTGAAAGCAGTGATGCCCCAGCTAAGACCTGAGCAGGTAAATCAGGAGGAAAGAGCATGTGCAAAAATCTTAAGGTCTTGGAAAGCCTGGCGTTTTGGAGGCTAAAGTTAGGGAGTGTCAGGAGGGTAAGAAGGAGTGAGGGATGAGTCTGTAAAGGAAGGTAGAGAAGCTCATGAAGGACATTAGAGTCAAGCCAAGGAGCTCAGTAGTCAGTGGGAGACCCATCAAGGGTCTGGGGCAGGGTTGTGACCCAATTTGATTTGCCTCACCCAAAATAATCAAGTGAGTTAGAGCAAAGCAGACAGTGTACCAGCTCTCCTGATGCCTCTCTTACTCGTCCTCACCCCAAGCCTCCAGAGGCTCTGTGCCCACCCACCAGGAACAGCAGGTGCTTTGTGTGCAGTCTGGAGACCAGAACTGTGGCCAGAAGAGAGAACTCTTAGCAAGAGAGGAGGCTGGATGGCATCCACTACTGAGAGAAAGCCTTGAAAGCCTATCTTTTGAGTGACAGTGGCTGCTGGCGCCCCCCCTAGTCAGACTCTGGCTCAAGTCCCCGATTCCTTAGAGACAGCCAGTAGTTTCTGCGACCTCAGGGCACACTGTGGCCAATGGATTTCTCACCTCTCTGCTGCGGATCACACCCCTAGGTCCTCTGACGTGGTGAATGGAGCAGGCTGGCTCAGCATGTGCATGGTGTGAATTTGCATGGGTATGGGAGTGCCATGGTTGACCTGGGCCACCACTGTCATGACCTCACATGGGTCTCTCTTGAACTAACCCCTGTAGACGTTTTGCCCAAGCCCACAGCCTCCACGAGGCCCTGGCGTATCTACCATCTCCAAGCCTGTCATGGTCCACCAGGAGTCCAACTTTATCTACAGGCCAGCTGTGAAATCCGAGGTCCTGGTAAGCCCCTCAGGTCCCCTCCAGGGCATCTCTGGAGGAGCAGACCCGGGCTGTCTCCCCTGGGTTTTACTCTAGGGGGAGTGAGATGGGGTACAAACTCACATCAGGTGCCATCTCCTAACCTTCTCATTGGCCAGGAGAGGAATCCACATAGGTGTAAGTGGTTGACACAACCAGTGAAATTCCTTTTCCCCACTTAACCAAACAGGCTGGAGCTCCGTCTAAAAGCAATCAAAAATAACAGCTCAGCCTTATGAGCCTGCCATGTGTCAGGTTCATTTAATCCTCACAACAGTCCAGTGAGATGGTACCTGTTATCCCTGCTTCACATTCGAGGAAACCAAGACTTAGCGAAGTTAAGTTGGTTTCCCAAAGAAGAGCCAGGACTTACCATTTACTCCGGAGTCTTTCAGACTCCAAAGCTCAAACTCTTACCCTGCATTGCCATCTTGCCAAAACCTACGGTTATTCCAGTTGCCCTGGCCTCTGCCTCTAAGGCCTGCCATGGCGGTGGCATGGATGGGGAACTGGCCAGAGCCAATCCACTCCCTTTCTCCACTTCAGTTCTCACTCCTCACTGGGACTGGGACTGTGAGGCGTGGTCCTGCGGGAGTGGGGAGGGTCTGCCCCCCCTCAGTCTCCTGCAGCTGAGCGAGCTGGGATGTATGTGCACCCTGTTCCAGTGGCACTGGTCACTGACTAGCCCCCCGCCCATAATGAGAAGAGTCATGCCAGAATTCTTATTCTCCTTTCAAGGAAACCCTATCCAAATGTCAGGACAGGGAAGCTCGGATGCTTATTTTGAGCTTTAGCTGGCCCATCAGCTCCCCAAAGAGCAAAGTTCATGCTCCTGTGACAACCTGATGTATCCGCATCACATTCTCTGGCTGATGACAAGGGGTGGTGTCTGCTTGACTAGAACTGAGTAGCTGCTGTGTCTGAGGATGTGGAGTGAGCTGTAACTAAATCAGGCTGTGTCTGTTTGCAGAAGGATGTTGTCAGGGCAGCCCCAGGCTGGCAGGCCCAGGGTCTGGCACCAGGGGGCAGATGAGACCTACTGGTAACATCCAGCATGGAACTATTTTTTTTTTTCTGGCAGCCACAGGAGATGTTGAAGAGGATGGTGGTTTATCAGACAGCATTCAGACAAGTAAAACGATACCCGTCGTGTTTCTGTGGTCCTCCCTGCCACCCACTGTGCCTCCCATTCTGACTCTCTCTCTCTGGGGGTGCTGGTTGGTTCTGAGGTGACCCCAAGCACCATCTGCTGGGAGCCTCAGGCCAGAGCTGTGTTCCCGTTGCCACAGCCAGGGTATGGGGAAGGTCTCATATCAGGTGGGGGCCCTGGGCTTGTTGGACCCCATGCCCAAGCTGAGAAAGCATCAGGGTCCCTGGGGGCTTGGCTCTTTTGCTGCTGTTTGTTCAAAGAGGAACAAGGCAAAGGGAATCCTTAGCGGGTCGCAGAGGCCAAGATGAGCTCTTGCCCCAGCCCTAGAAGAGAAGAAGGGGCTGGCTGAGGAGCCTCCCTGCCCTTTCCCCTGTCTTGTCCCCTCAAGGCAGAGCACAGCTTCACCCAACCCCACCTGGAACCAAACCAGCATCAGGGAGGAATGGTGGCCCAGGTCCTTTATCTGCCTGGAGCCCTCCTGTGCACAGGGCTGCAGAAGTCCTTACTGGTCCATGAGTGGTGTCAGGCAGGCAGCCACTTATCCTCCCTACCCCCTGGAGCTTACATCCACAGAGGCAGCCATTGGATTAACCATCTCACTACCAATGAAGGGGACCCCCAGATGGAGGGAGATCTTGCAGCCAACCTTCTCACTGATAACCCCCAATTCGACAACAGGTTGATTTGACTATAGTCAGGGAGAAAAGGAGAGATATCTGCTATATAATAAGACATGGGTGTCTGAAAAGGAGGCTGCCCCGCCCCATCTAGGACTGAGCAGTGACAGCCACCAGCCAACACTTAGAAGATGTTCTGTGTCAAGCACTGTTTTTAAATGCTTTATATATATTAACTTATTAAACTTTTACAACGACCTAGAAATTAAGTGCTATTATCATCTCATTTTGTAGATGAGAAACTAAGGCAGAGGGATTAGGAAACACACCCATGATGCCACAGCTAGTATCAGACCCCAGATTTTAATCCAGGAGGTCGGGCTTCTGGATACCCCGCTATCCTGCTTCCCAAAGCACCGCAATTATAAAATAGACATTTAAGGGCCTTGTTGTTTAGAGCACAAACAGGTCTCGAAGCGGGAGAGGCAGGCAGATGAGAAATCCAAAGGCCCAGACTGAGAGTCAAACCCTTGCTCCACTGCCCACTGACTGGGTGACCTCGAGCATGAATGTCGCCTCTCTGGGCCTCACTTTCTCCAACTGTTGGATGAAGGGTGGGGCTCCCCCCTTCAAGGGCTGACCAGCTGTAGTGGCTTATAGGTGTCTGATCTGAATTTACACAAGACACAAGTACTTGTCATCTGGCCCATCCCTGAGAGTGGATTCTCAGTGGGGAGGAGAAGAGGAGGCCCATAGCAAGCACTGCCCAGTTTTTTCAGAAGAAAACAGGCAGGATCTTCAGTAAAAAGAGCATGGACTCTAGATCCTGCTTAATAACCCCTCTTACCTATGGATTTGCTGCAACCTCTCCTCTGCTTCTCTAATACTCAGACTAACCTGGGGGTGGGTTAGTCTGATGCCCACCAAGGCTCTTTGGGGTTGAGCCTGGGCGATGAAGATGAGTGAGGAGGGAGGACAAGCAGATGCCCAAGAATCCATCTGCTTGGCCCTTGTCTCGTGCCCAGAGCTTGGTTGCTGCATGCTGGGCGTAGAGGGGGCTGTGACTTCCCTATGATGCTGACCACAGGCCCTGGGGACATTTGGTGTGGCCTAGGGAACTGTGTGCTGGAGGCTGCTCTACTCAATCCAGTAGGGCCTTTCCTTCGCTCCCACCTCTCATGGAGACTAACGAGGCTTTGCTGCTCTTGGGCTGGTGTACCTGGCCCCTCAGCCTGTGCATCCTGGGCCCCAGCTCTCTCTGTGTGACACCTGGGAAGGCGATGTGTTCTGGCTCTGCCTCTTCTTCCTTCTCACCACCTTGTCTCTGTTTCTTGGGGATGTTGTTCCCACAGCCCCTACCAAACCAGGTCCCCTGAGCTGTGTGTCTTTCCTCCTCCCCTGGCTAAGGCTCTGGGAAGCCTCTTGCTTTCCAGTTAAGCATTACGTTAGGAACAGTGCTGGGCACAGACAAGTACAGGCCCCCTGCTTTTCCTCTTAGTGCTTCATGCCTTTGCTCTGCTTCCCATCATCTTGTGGCTGGATTCCCCAGAGAGAGCAGCCCCTCGAGCAGCGTTGGTCCTTCTTTGGAGTCAGAGCACTGGGTGGAGAAAAACTGGGCTTCACCCACCAGAGCCTGGACCTGGCCTTGCAGGGCACTTGGAGGAACGGAGGAAGGGCCTGCGGGCAATGAGACCTTCGGCAACGCTGACACTGCCTGCCCAGACCACTTAGGTATAAGCTGGTGCCCCTGCCAGCCACAGACACCCGCCATGCTGGAACAGTGCAGAGTCCAGGGCCGAAGTCCTTCTAATGCTTCCCATAGCTTCCTGCTACAGCAGGGCTACTCTGGCTGTCGGGGCTGCCAGCCTCCTCCCTTCATCTCCCCGCTAGTCCACATCTGCCTGCCCCTACTCTCTCCCCTCGCTCTGACCCATTTACTCTGATCTTCCTCTGCCCTACCCTTGTTCCCTGCAGTGACCCTCAAGGGCCTCCGCTCTGTCGCCCTAACACCTTTCTTTGTTTCCAGGATTTCCAGAAATATGAGGAAGGATTTGACCCCTACTCCATGGTGAGAGAGAATTCTCCTTCCCCAGGGAGTAACCTCAGGAAGGGGGGGTACGGGAGTACATTGTGGTTGGTGGTGGTGCATTCAGGGCCCTGGGTGTGGGTGTTCCAGGAATGAGACTGGGCACATGAGGAGCCCAAAGGAGGCCCAACTGCATTTTCCTGACAACAGTTACACTTACCGAGCACTAACTACGCGCCAGGCACTGTGTTGTGTGTTTACAAGACATGTTCTCACCACTCTCACAATATTCCCAGGACGAATGGATCTGGGGTTTGCGTGGCCACCTCTAGGTGTGTGTCCATGTGTCCCGCATGGGGCCTGGAAACCACAGTTGAAGACTGATGGGCGTGGGGCTAGGAAAGGTCCCCTCATTCATGTCCTGTGGGGCTCAGTGTTCCACAGGTGCCTGGATTCCCCTCCAACCCTGCCCCACTCCCATCCTTTGGGTAGGCTCAAAGCTCCCCCACTATCTTTTCCCTCTAGTTCACCCCAGAGCAAATCATAGGGAAGGATATCCGGCTCCTGCGCATTAAGAAGGTACCTGGGCACATGGAGGTCAGGTAGCCACCACCCTTCTCTGCCCCCGCCCCCTCCCATCTCGGTCCCCTGCTTCTCTTACTCTCATGATGACTCCTGGGTGACCCCTCAGATCCCCACTATGCCTCTCTCTCCCCCTGAGGGTGCCCCATCTTGTCGTGGGACCCCATGCCCAGGCCCCACTTGGCATATGTGCCTCATTTTCTCCCTATGGCACTGCCATTGGCCCCACGGCTTCTCCTGTCCTCTCTGTGGCCCTGTCAAGAGGCTCCTTGGTGTCTAGGTGCCCACAGGCTGCTGTCTGCTTGGCTCCCTAAGGCCTGTTTTTCTCTAACCAGGAGGGATCCTTAGACCTGGCCCTGGAAGGTGGCGTGGACTCCCCAATCGGCAAGGTGGTCGTCTCAGCTGTTTATGAGGGGGGAGCCGCTGAGCGGCATGGTGAGTGGGGACAACCATGCCCCAATGTGAGGATGATACAATGGGTATATAGGTCTCTCCAGAGAGAACAGCTGCCCACTTGGAGGGGGTTGACAGTTGCTCAAGAATGCCCCCTACCTGGATCTGTCCATCCATCCACCCAGTCCCACATGTTGCCTGCGTGCATATGATGGTGGCAGGAGCTGTGGGTACACAGCCAAACCAGATTATCACCCTGCCCTCCAAGGGCTCCCCATCCTATGGTGAAATGTGCTCAGAATTGTTAGTTGTTGACAATAGAAATGTGGCCTGCTAAGGGCTGAAAGAGGTCTAAGGGGTGGAAGGAAGCTGTGGGAATTCTGAGGAGCCCCTAACCCACCTCATTTTACAGCTTAGGAAACTGAGGCACAGAAAGGTTAAAGTACTTGGTCAAGGACCCACGGCCAGTAAGCAGTGGACGCAGGACCTGAACCCAAGCAGTTTGGTCATTTTGCTATACTGCCCAGCAGATGTGCCACCTCTGCCTGGGGCCATCCCAGAGGGACACGGTACATGCCTCACACTCTGTGTCCATCGTGTGGCATGGTCTTCTTGCTTTGCCTTTATCGCTTATCAACAAAAACACCTTCTGTAGATGAGTGAAGACTTTGAGGACCCCAGGCACAGAGTCTTGCCTCAAACTATCGACCCATTCATCTGTCAGACAGTGTCTGAAACTCCAATACTAGTGATTTCTTCTTCTAAGTCCAGGAGGCTTTCCGGTACTCCCAAGTCCTCTGTGGAAGCATAGATGCCCTCAGACAAGGCGCTCCAGGCCCCTCACTTTTCCGGGCCAGAACAGGGAATCCTGTGAACAGATCCCTTCTGGACAGTGCTAGGCTGGAATCAAGCTCTTCCACTAGCCCAAGATGGTAGAATAGAGAGTGGAGGAGGGCCTGAGGCTAGAGGTGGAGTGATGGGAAAGTCACCTGGTTGCTGGCAGACAGACTTCTGTGGGGTAGTAAGGCAAGTCCAGCTCTGCCACCCATGGCCTTGGTGACCTCAGGCCCCTCACTGCCACACTCTAGACCTCTATTTCAGCTATAGGAGGGAGCCCTACTCAGCTAGGCAGCTGCCATAGCCACTGCTGCCCACTTCTCCCACACCCACCTCCTCTGTCCTCTTTCTGGGCCAACGGAGGGTAGGGCTGATGCTTGGCCTGGGGAGGCCACCCATCTGCTATGTCTAGCAGGTAAAGAGGACTAGGATGAATGTCTGACTTTTTCTGACCCACCCACCGACCCCGCTTACAAAGCCCCAGCCCAACCACTGCCTTATTGCCCCGAAGCTTCATCGTGGGCTTGCACAAAATGAAAAAGTAAAAGTCACCTCTCCTCGGGCCCACTATCCAGAGGAAACTGCTCTCTACGGTTTGGTCCCACACTCCTTTGGACATAGAAGCAGCTGGTGAAAGTTTCTCCAGGAGTACATGTGTAAAAAGCCACCAAAGCCACCATCTGCAGAAACATACACCACATTTTCCATGGGTCTTTAGGCCCATAAAGCTTCTTCTAGGTGATCCATTTCAACAAACTCAGGAAGTATTCTATGGACACCAGGACTGGGAGAAATTCCTTAAAAAAATAAATAAATAAAAGATTCTGAAGTTGAAGATATGTAGGAAACCATTCGCAATTTCTCTACTTCTTAGAGAGCCACATACATATTAGCATATTCAATGTTCTGAGAAGTCCTGTAATCAGTAACTATTTAACTTATAAGTCAACTTTTCCCTAATTTATTAGATCACCTGTTATCCAGGAACACCTCCAACATCATTCATTTATTCAAAAAATATCTATTGAATTCCTGTTTTGTGCTAGGTATTATGTTAAGTGCTGGGGATATAGCATTGAGCCAAAAAGATAATTTCTACTCTCACGGAACTGACAGAGAAGAGACCTTTAGTCAAAAAATAGATATATAATTACGAATCATGAAAAACGCTATGCAGAAAAAGACCAGGAAACTATGAGAGAATAAAAGGAAAAAGATCTACTTTAGAGTGAGCGAGGGTCAGAAAAGTCCTCTCTGAAGAGGAGACATTTCATCTCAGACCTAGAAGAGAAGAAAGAGAGAGGGGACAAGTGTTCCAGGTAGAACAGCCTGTGAAGACTCTGAGGCAAGAGAGTGATCAGCCTGCTCAGGGACCTGAAGCAGACCAGCAGGGCCGGAGCACAGAGAGAGGTGGCTCATAGAACTAGCTCGTGTTTCCAGTAACCTCACTGGGAATGCAGATCTACCTCCCTCTGCAGTAGCAGAAATCCACAGAAAAGCTGGAGTAGCAAAGATTCATCACTGGTGTCCCTACCCTACTGATCGGAGTGAGGGCTTCTAGATGGTGAGGGAAGGAAGTGCCCTTTGAGTAACCTGGTAGATTATTTCCCCTCATGCTTCCTGAGCCCAGGTAAGCTTTCAGAATCCAGGGCTCAGGCTCATTCTGCAACCTTACCGTGACCCCCTTTACCAAGCCCTGGGCTAGGCACATGTCACATACAGCCCAGTTGGCCAATCAGCCTCATCTTCCTGCAGGTGGCATTGTGAAAGGGGATGAGGTCATGGCGATCAATGGCAAGATTGTGACGGACTACACCCTGGCTGAGGCTGAGGCCGCCCTGCAGAAGGCCTGGAATCAGGGGGTAAGAGGGAACCCCCTCCCTGCCTCCCTCCCTTGCCTGCCTGCCTCAGACCCAGGCCTCTGCAGCCAGGCCTTACAGTCGGGGTGCCCCATCCCAGGGTGGGTATCCAGGGTCCAGGCAACTCTTGGGTGACACCCACATACCCCATCCAGTCAGTGGTCTCAATCTGACAAAATGGGGTTCAGAAAAATAAGTGTCAGATCCTGATCTTGAATCCAAAACGCAAGTGACACAAATACAGACTCCAGAAGATCAGGTGTGACAATCCACCCGAAGAAAACACTGAAGGTCTTCTCTAAGTGTACACTGATCAAGAATCAAGAGAGTTCTTGGGGCTATTGGAAAGCGTTAACCAAAGTAGAGGGCCCAGAACGGAGGAGGGGCTGATGGTAGTCTGCTCTGTGCTCATTAGATATCCACCTAGGTCACAGCCACCACATAAAGTCTCCCGGGCTGTGCACTGCACAATCCGAGGGGGTGTCCTCCTACCAAGTACAGCGTGAATGGTACCCACTCATGTTGTGCAATGCACAACCTGTGCAACTGTATGCAGGCAGCCGAGCCTGAGGTATTAAGTTCAGTGCCGAGGAAGCTGACCAGATGGGACTGGGACCCACATGAAGGGATATGGAGAAGAGAAGACTTACGGGTAACATGATGACTGTCTTTGACTATCTGAAGGGCTGAATTAGAGTATAAGGAACAGAAGTATTCTTTGTGGTTCTTGAGGGAAGGACTGGATTAGATGGAGGGAGGTCCTGGGAAGAGATTTCCCTTCAATATTAGGAGCTATTGCATAGCAGAGGTGCCCAGTGATAGTTCACATACTTTTTATTGGGTACACCCAAGCCAAGATGGACAACGATGGATAAGCCAAGGATGGCAGTGATGCCACTGAGGGGATTTATGTGTTAGAATCAGAAAGCTATGCCTGAAATTCCCCCAATTGGCTGTGCATCAGAATGAACTAGGGAACTTGTTAAAAATACTGTTTCCCAGGACCTACCCCAGATTTCCAGGGGCCAAGTCTATGAGTCTAGAAGTTTAAGAAATTCCCCAAGTGACCCTGAGGTTGCTGCCTGGCCCTCATCCACAGATCAACATTTGGGAATTTAGCGTCTTTCATGGGCCTGACAACCCTGGCTTCTATGGTTCTGAAGCCTCAGAGACTGGAAGTTTCTCCAGACCATGAGACTGCACAGTGAGGTCCATCCCCACCAGGAAGTCCTCCAGCCCCACATGGCCTCACCTTCCCATGGGAAGAAGGGTCTAGCCAGCTGATCCTGGGCTAGGGTGCCCAGGAATGGGAATGGAGTGTAAAAGGCAGACATGCCATTGACCCCTGAGCATGCACCCAGAGTCACACACCTTCTCCCTGCAGGACTGGATCGACCTTGTTGTTGCTGTCTGTCCCCCCAAGGAGTACGATGATGAGCTGTAAGTGTGGGGGGGGGCCTGGCCCCCTACCTCCTCTGCCTCCCCTCCTCCAGAATCTTGGCTACCTTCTCCCAGCCCATCTGGGTTACCTACATCCAGTCTGAAGGCATAACCTAAGCACAGAGCTTCTAGTAGTAATAACTCCTAGAAAGCCTAGGATTAAGTCCTCTAGCATTGGTAGACCTGCCTTCAACACTGTCTCATCCAAATCCTTCTTTACATATTGAAAACTGAGGCCCAGAGAGGTTAAGGTCTCAGACCAAGTAAACGATGAAGTTGGGACAAAGCCTCGGGACTTCTGATTCTCCACTAAGAACTTTATGCCCCGCACCATCATCAGCTAGTTTAAAAATTTCTGTGACTATCTGGAAGGTCTTCCTGATAGGTAACTGCATCCTCTCTTGCTGAGTCTCTAAGCTGCCAAGACCACAGGCTTTGGCCTCACCTGCGGGATCTCCACTGGCCCAGACTCCACCTTTCTCTGCGATTCCCTGTATGTCTCTCTCTCTCTGTATCTGTTTCATTTCTGTCTCTGTATCTGTGCATCTCTCCATCTCGCTCTCTCTATCTCAATATCTTTCTGCTCTTTCCCCTTTCTCCCTGTCCCCCATCCTTCCTGGCAATCTCTCTCTCCCATCCGCCTCTCTTTTTCTCTTTCATCCTTCTTCCCTTCATCGCCCTCTCTCTTTTTTCTTGCCCTCTCCTTTGCTTGCTTCTCTCTACCTCTGGCTCTGAGTCCCTGCTTCTCTGTCTTTATCGCTCTGCATCCATTTTTATCTCTCTGTCTTTCTCTGTCTCTGTCACTGTGTCTGGCCTCCATCCTCATCTCATCATATTGCCTTCCTACCCCTGTGCTTGCCTGTTGTGGCTGTGCCTGCTTGCTCCCCCTGCCCAGCAGAGGCTGAGTTCTGTGCATATCTTGGAGAAATCAAGGCCTTCTAGCCACTAATTTTGGAACCCAGGGCCTAGGCAGGAGCCAAGCGAAGGGAGAGGTCCAGTGGAGCTCTGCCTGGGAATAACCGAGCCCCGTTTTGTGTTTCCTGTTCTGCTCTGCGTATGTAGCTCTTCTCTTCCCTCCTCTGCAGCCGAAAGCCCCCAGTCAGTCAGAAAGCTTGAAGACCGTGCTCCCGTGTATAGACACGGGTTCCTCCTGCAGCTGGAACCTGGCGGCCCCCCACGGTGACTAGGCAGGCGGGCTGCAGGGCCCCGTCTGTCCACGCTGCGTGTAGTGGCCATCTGCTATCCGTGCTGTAGGCAGGTTCTTTGGACTGGTGTCTGGTGGAGTGTACGAGGCACCGTCCCTGAAGTGCCACATGGGCCTGCTGTTGGCCACAGTGGAATTCTGTCAGACTCAAAGGCCCTCCCACGCAGGAGAGCTAAGCAGAGCCCAGTTTGTAGCAGGCTTAGGACCTGGCCATCCTGACTCACCACAGCTTTTAGGACCTGCCTTAGGTCCCAGGCAGCACCCAGATGAGCAAGATGGAGCAGTGAGCACCATTCTCTTCTGGTCACAGACGGTGCCTCAAACCATGCATGATGGGCTGGGAGAGCCCAAAGGGAGCACAGCCTGGATTTTCCCTTCCCTCGGTGTACTACCCTCTGGGACCCCTGCTCCACTGGGCCCCATATTTGGGGAGAACCAGGGTAATTAAGAGGAAATTAAGGCTGGTCCAAAGAACCAGCGTTGGCCTATTGAGGTTGTTCATGTCCTGTTGTGACCTGTCATGGCCTGAGCCCTGCTCAGACCAAACTGTCCTCTGTGCCTTCTCTCTCTTTGGTTCTGGATTCTTATCTGTGGGACACTGTGGAGCCCAGCTTTGGAATGTGTTTCCCACTCTGTGACAGGGCTGCGCCCATGAACAGAGCTTGCAGGTGGCTATGAAACTGGTGTTTGGCAACATCTGCGGCAGGCTCAAGCCTGGACTTACTGACTTTTCTGTTACAAGTTTCTCAAAACATTAGGGCCTCATGCTCCCAAGACAGTTGGCCTGCTATGTCATGGCTTCTGGGATGGCCTCAGTGACCCTATGTTTTCTGTCACTTGTCATGTGTTCTTTGTGAGGGAACCCAGCCCCTCTGCCTTCTGGTCCCCTCCTACCTCACCCCAGGTGTCGCTTCTGCTTTCTCCCTGGCCTTCTGTGTGCTGTGGCTATGGCTGGTGTGTAGCTGCTTGGGGCCTGCACCAAGAGGGGCCTCTAGAGGTTGGCAGGGCTTTGTGCCACTGGGGTGTCCTCCCTATTGTAAGGCCCTGCCCTGGGCTGAGTGTGCACCTACAAGGCCTGTACCCACCTGGTCTGTTTCTTCTTCCCCACAGGACCTTCTTCTGAAGTCCAGAAGGAGAAACCAGATTCATCCCTAGAAGACACTGAGCTCTGGACTCACTCTTCTGAATACAAAGCCTAGAACCAGCCTTGAGAGACGCCAGCCTGCAGGCACCCTGAAAACCCATAGCCAGCACCCAGAGATTTTAGACTCCCGTTGGCTCTGAAGTAGGACTGCACGAGGAACACCTCGGGCCATTCCTCTGAAGGCCGGCGTGGAGGGAGGGAGCAGCCAGCTCTCCTGAAAAAGGCCTCTGAGATCCAGACTCTCATGTCTCCCTTCTGGCCCTGTGAATTTGGTCTCTTCCAGCCCCGGGAGACTCCTCCCTTGAAATCTAATAGGACCTGACTCTTAAGCCTCTCACTCTATCTCTCTCTTGTTCCTGCTGTCATTCTGCTAATATTGCTGCCACAAACTTTACTCTGAAGTCATTAAAAAATAAGCAGATTTCTTTTTCTAATTTATGGGAGTGAGTATGGATTTGGGCGGCAGATTCAAGACTGTCAAATAAAATACCCATAAGATTTTGGCTCCTATTCAAGAATGAGAAATGGAATCCAGTGCTGAGATTTGGGTCTGACATAAAGGACATGATGAAATGGCCAGGGGCCGGCTTGCAGCAGGGGCTGGGGCAGCAGGAGACCAGCAGAGCTGGGCTTCAGTGTCTTCTCAGCAGAAAGATAGCAAGAAATGAAGCCCATGTGGTGGGACTTGGCTCAATTCTAGAAAGTATAGCTGAAGGCAGGAACTCCAGAAAGTTGCCTCAAGGTGTGGGGAGCCCCAGCTCCTCTCAAGAACAGCATAGCCACAGCTGCTTCTCTAGAGGGCGCCAAGACAAAATATGAGGGAGGTGCAGGGGGTCTGCTCCATCCATGAAATTATACCCAGCAGAAACTCATGGAAGGAGGCAAGGGTTTGAGGCTGGAGGGCGTAACTCCAAGGGGCTGGCAGAAGGCAAGTCATGGTTCTTCTGGTTACAGGGGCCTAGGGACACTCTCAGGCTAGCTCCAGGGAAGGAAGGAAGGAATCAGTAGAAGCATCTCATGGAAATCCAAGGCAAGGAGACGTGGTGTCCCAGGCCTCGTAACCGAAAGTGGAAGGTGGTTCTGATTCAAGGCGTCTTGGAGGAGCAGTGTTCTCCATTTAGGCCTCCTTTCTCTGCCACCAGCTTCCTCTGTATCTTCAGAGCTTGAACATGGCCATCATAATCTTCTGCCTAACTCTAGGTGACCTTTCACCTGAGTGGGCAACTCTGGGATCAGGGACCATTTCTAGGTCCAGTTAGCTGTGACTGGAGGGCAGGGTCATGTACCCAACATGACTGCTGAGGCACCAGGGACTGCGGACAGTGAATCATGATCAATGGGAGAGGCAGAGAAACAAAAAAAAAAAGAATCTACTGGACATTCTGATCTCAGGAGAGACAAAACCACAATGACCTTCTAATAGCTGGCTCCCAGAGATAAGAATTCTCTGTGTTTTATGTAGCTCCCAACCTGGCTCTAGAGACAATTCCAAAATGGAGGTAAAAAGAGGGGATCATATTTGCTGCCACCTATTATGTGCTAGGCCTGGATTGAATTTTGGTATCTACCATCTCAAGCCACAATGACAGAGATTGGCGCATGGCCCCCAAAAGAGCCTAATGATAACAGCCGACACTTAGGTAGCACGAATTTTATGCCAGCTACTGTTTTAAGTGCTAAACTCATCTATTCCCCTCAACAACTCTACACGAGAGGTACTACTATTATCACCAACCTCATTTTATTAAGAGAAAATTGAGGTACGAAAGATTAAGTGACTTTCGCTAGGCCACATGTGAAGAAGTAGTAGAGCTGCCATTCAAAGCCCAGGCACCCTGACCCCTGAGACCACACCCTACTTCACTATGTGATACACAGGGCAGGGCAACCCTCATGGAATGTCTCAGGTTCTAGACTGTCAGCAGAACAATCTTCCCCACAATTGAAGAACAACTAACGTTCTGCTGTTTGGTGATGGTTACCTCCTCCCCGACTTACAAATACTGCTCCCGAGACCTTTGGCTTGTTGATGCCTGGAATCTCACCGTTTGAAATTTATCTCCAGCTATTCTTAGTTCTTGGCACCTCAGAGTGAATGAGTTTATCAGTGCTTAGTAAGACTTGATGAGTGAAACACTGAAGAGGGCTCTGAGCCCCTGGTTAGAGGAGACCAGCAGGGAAGCTGTGCCACTGGGCAGGGCGGGAAGAGGGAGTGAGGGAGTCCTGGGGTCGTGGGGGACGTATGTCCTGAGCCGCAAGGTCGCTAGGGCTGGCACAGTATAGGGGCTACCACGGGCTTCAGCTTCATCTTTTACGAGGCCTGACTCCTTCACTATCATCCAGGAAATCAATTCTCACTTATTGGAAAGTGGTCCAGGGTTAAACCCAAAGTTCATAGCTCTCCCCAGCAGACACTGGTGTTAACCAGGTAAGAAGTGGAATGGTCTAGAGAATGTGTGGAGAGGGGGAGCCTAAGCAGTTCCTGACCTTCTATGGGGGCCTTGAGGGGCA
>NW_011889115.1:554971-558054 GCF_000151845.1 Pteropus vampyrus
GCTAGTCCCTGGGTTTGCTGAGCTGGCCTTGAGCCTCTCACCTTTGCATCTAGAAGTCAGAGTTCAAGGGCTGAGTGTATAGACTCTGCCTCAGAAACACCCACTTTGGGCCTGTGCAGGGTTATGAAGCTTGTTTTCACCCAGTTCCAGCCTAATCCCCAAGCTTGAGATTTGGATAAAAATCTGTTTTCAGAGCCGAAAGCCCTTTTCTCCGCCTGTCCTTGCAGTGACCCTTTCCAGCTCCCTGGGGCCCGGGCTGGCCATGCTCTGTGAGAACAGGGGAGCGCAGGCGTGGCCCCCCAGGAAAGGCAAGCGGGGCTGGCACAGGGAGAGAGCAGAGGGCCAGAGGCCCTGTAGCAGCTGTCTTCCTGGGGCTTGGAGGTTGCGGCCCAGGAGCCCACCCACTGGCCTTGGCAGGGGTAAGATTGCTACTAACTGCTAGGTGTTTACTATGTGTCAAGCACTGTACCGAGCCCTAAACACAGAATGACATTCAGTCATTACAAGATATTACTAAGAGGTAGACAATAATGTTATCTTCATTGTTAACTGGGGCACCAAGACATTCCTGTGGTTAAATAGACAGTAAGTGGCAGAGCCCGGGGGTAGACCCGGGCAGGTTGGCTCCAAGAGTCCGTATCATTAACCACCATGCTATACTGCTTTGAGTAGGTGAGAAAGAAATGACATTCAGAATGTGATTTCAGAAGCACCATGGGAAACTCCAACTGTAAAATAATTCCTTTCTGCTTCTATCCTCTCTGCTTCATCGTGTCCTTTACAGAGTGAACCAGCCAAAACTTAGCTCTCATTAAAAGTTTTCAACACCTCCCATGCTGTCCTCTGGACAAAGTCCAAACTCCTCAGCCTGGCATATAAAGTCCTCCATCACCTGACCCCCGACAACTCCCTAGCCAGTCCCTTGCCAATCGCTTGTTTCACTTCAGCCACACGGAACTCTGCTGTCCTGGGCTTGCCATGCTCTCTCGCTTGTCTGTGTCTTTGCACAGGTTCACTGTACCCTGTCCTCTGCATGCCCCCATGAACTTCTATGCATACTTCAAGGCCCAGGTCAGTTGTAAAAGAGGAATACTGGGCCTGGCATGGAATGAGAGCTCAGTCAGTGCGAGCTACTGCTCCCTCCTGAGATGGACCCTTTGAGTTGTAGGTGACAGGAACCCAAGTCGAGATGAACACTTAAGTGAAAAATCCAGGAGCATTTGATATCAGGTGTGGCTGGATCCAAGAGTTAAAACAGTAACATCAGGGATCTGTTCTGGCTCTCTATAAGTGTTAGGGGTTGAGGATGAGGGAGGAGGGGAGGGAGGGGGAGGGGAGAGGGAAGAAAGAGAGAGGGGAAGGGGGAGGGGGAGAGGAATAGGGGAGAGAGGGGGAGTGAGAAGAGATTTTAAGAAATTGGGTCACACAGTTACAGAGCTTGGCAAGTCCAAAATCTGCAGGACAGGCCAGCAGGCTAGAGACCCAGGAAAGAACTGATATTGCAGCTCAAATCTAAAGACAGTCTAGAGATAGAATTCCTTCTTCCTCAGAGGACATCAATCTTTTTCCAATTAAATCCTTCACCTGATTGGATGAGGCCCATCCATGTTATGAAGGATAATCTTTACTCAAAGTACACTAATTTAAAGGTTAATTTCATCGTTAAAAAAAATACCTTCACAGCAACATCCAGACATGTTTGACTGAATATCTGAGTACTGTGGCCTAGCCAAGTTGACACATAAAATTACCCACACACCATCTCTTGACTCTACCCATCTCTGGTTGGCTTTATTCTTGGTTGGGCTCTTCCCATGTGATGCCAAGATGACCTCCAGTATTCAAATTCTACCAGGTAGTGCAACCTCAGTGGGAAAAGCCTACCTCTCTCCTAAGACTTCCAGCTAAATCCCAAGGATTTACTCCAATTAACTTGACGCGGGGGTAAGGCCCTCTCTAATTGCCCGGGCCTGAGTCACATGTCCACTCGTGTAGACCCACCAGCACCTCATGGACTGACTGAAGGGAAAGAAGGGCCTCAACAGGAAAATGGAGGTGCTGTTACAGAAGAAGGGGAAATGGATCTGGGCAGGCACAAACAGGGTCCACTAAAGACTTCTGTGCCCCAAAGCTTGCCCCCTCCTTCCTTTCCTTTTGTTCTTCCCTTTTCCTCTCCCTGTGATCTACTCTGGGAGAAACCAGGGGCTCAGGAGACCAGGAGCTAACTCCCTCGGGGGTGGAAGCCACATCAACTCCTAGCTGCCAGGGCTGGCTGCCCAGACACCACCTGGGGACAAGAAATGGGGAAATGAAGGGTCTGTTATGACCACAGAACTTTCAGGGCTGAGATACAGGATTTCCAACACTTGCTCCTTAAATATCCTGAGGAGTGAGATGTAAAACCAGACCTGGGACATATAACTTAATCTCTATCTCCATTTCTCCAACTATGAAAGGGATATAAATAGTACCTATTTCACAGAATTATGAGAACCTAAAGGAATATAAAGTGCTTAGAAACATTTTTTTCTAGATGCTGCAGAAAGAGCAGCCTGGGGTCCATTTCACTCCATAGGATGGGGCTTCCCAAAGGTGGGCTTTGAGGCAGAGTTCTTCCTTACCCTGCCTCTGTGCCTCCCACACTTACGACTATCACAGCTTGGGAGAGCTGTCTCCCCTCTCTGCATGGTAGATGTGGAAAGTCCTCCATGCTCCTTCCCTTTCTAGGGGGCACTTGCTCCCCCAACAGGCTACCAGCCGAGAGCATGTGCACACACATATGTGTACAGGCTGAGTTTTAATATTCATCTTTATTGATTTTATCCTGAATGTGCACATGAGGTATTCTGGGACACACGAGTTTATCAATTACTTTACAGTAAATGATAAAGGCGATGACCCTCCTCCTCCTCTCAATTTCCCAGACCTTCCCCCTGGGGTGATACAATGAAAACCAGATGGAAAACTCTCCTACATGAGTAGTGAGATGCTAGTGGTGGAAAACAGTGGATTGTCTCCGTACCGGAGAGAGACAGTCATCTCTCTCTCCTCCAGAAAGGGGAGGGAAAAAAAAAAAAAAACTT
>NW_011889115.1:558108-560606 GCF_000151845.1 Pteropus vampyrus
ATTCCCTCCTCAGGAGACAAAGTCTCAGAGGCAGAAAAGCCCTCAGTATGCCCAGCATCCCTTTGGGAAGTGGTTAACAGCACAGGCTGTGAATTCAAAGCCAGGCCTAACTGGCTTTGAATTCTTTCTCTAACAACTCCCAGCTGTGTGATCTTGGGAATGGGCTTAGCTCCTCTGAGCCTCGGCTTACTCTGATAAAATAGTAACAGGTAGAGTTACTCTGAGATCTAAAGCAGGGTAAGTGTGCGGCATATACTAAGCTCTCAACAGCTATTGGTGAAACAAAAGCGAGAACATCTTGTTCTCTCCCACTTTCCCCATTTATTCATCCAGGAAGGGAGCAGGTTTGAGGATGGTCAGCAGCTTGGGAAGGGGAACAGTCGGGCTTAAGAAACTCTGAGTGGGTATGCAAACTGGAGGCAAATGCTGAATTGTTCTGGGGAATAAGGGGCATATTTTTTAAAAGGTGTGTAGAAAAAAGGAAGAGGAGATATAAGTAACATGCAAGGAAGAAGAACTTTGAGGTAGAGAAATGGTGGAGGATTTTACTAAATTTCTGCTGTGAGGTATTCAAATTACATCTTTCTACCTCCCTGTGAAGATTTCAGCAAAGTCTCCATTTTTAATTGATGCACTGAGAAGTTGGATCTTTTAGAGGTGCAATAAGAGTCTGTGTTTGACCTCAAGTGGCCTCAAGAATGTAGAGCATCCAGGCCATGCATAGAGTCACCCTTCTGTAGTGGGGATGTTCTTGGACCAAAACTTAAGTGGGCAGGAACAAGAACTTTATTTAATTTCTATTTCAAGCCTCCATTCCACCAGGCTGGCAGAAAATATTAACACTGGATTTTCTTGGAGTGCCTTTCCTACCTCACCAGTTTTGTGATGCCAAGAGACTGGGAGGGTCCATCATGTTCCTGCATCGTCCACCTATGCAAGTATGGCAGAGGGTCCCTTGCTTCTGCCATAGTCTGGTGGCCCTGCCTTGGGGTAAGAAAAATCTTTCTTCAAATAGCTCTTGTGGGGATTTTCTGGCACAACGTACAGCTTTTCCCTTGCTAGGTGGCTCTCCGCCCCACCACACACACATACACACAGCAGGAAGGCAGGGAAGCTGCGCAGAGATTCCAGCTCTCCAGAACTTCTCTCTTCTCTTCCTCCTGACCTAGGACAGCATGGAGATGAAAGGGGAAATGACTTTCTCTCCCGGCTTCCAGCCCTGACATTTTGTCTGTAATTCAATCTTCTTTTGTAGTGATTTTACAGTCTTCTAAGTTCTCCCATGGACACAGGCTATTGTCTGCTTTCCACCTGGCCACAGCTTCACAGCCATCTGCCTGAAGGGAGGTGGGGGCGGGAAAGGAGACATCTTTCCAAGTCAGTACAGATGGCCCTACTTTATTCTCTGTATTTATGGCATGGTATTCCATAATATGGATAATACCACGATTTTTGTTTTTGTTTTTAACCAGCCCACTATTGATTAGGGTTATTGAAGGGCTTAATTTCTTGAAATATTACTCCACTCTATTTTGTCATCATTATCATCCTGATGACCTTCTCTGCCATGGTCACTGACACACCTGGTCAGTCAGATAGAAACAGGGCACTAAAGCCAGACCATGGAGCTGGAAGAGACTTTCAAGAAGCTCTGCACCACATCCTTGCCTGCACAAAAGAGAGGAGGGGCCCTGCCTTAGGCCACACCCACCCAGTGGGCCAGTGAGTGGGAGAATTCAGGTCCTAGAAATCCATGCCAAGTTTTCCATCCTGCCAGGAGGAAGGCTGAGAATTCTCAAAGGGGAAGGAATACCTCTGCTCAGAGCAAGCTCTTTGTACTTGCCCTTATTCCAGAATTCCAGCATCAGACGCTAGAAGGCATAGTGATGAGCATCCTCACTACAAAGCTAGGTGCTGGGAAGGTGGAATGTGCCCACAGTCACACAGTACGTTTGTGCTAAAGATGACAAACACGGTGCCCGCCTCCAGCCTCCAGACCTAACACTCTCTTAGACCCAGTTGAGGATCCTTCAAAAGTCCTTTGTGTTTGGGACCAGCTTGGGCGGGACCAGCTTGGGCTGGACCAGGCTTTTGGTTTTTTTCAAATGGCCCTGAAGAGCCAAGTGTGTGAACTGTGCCAGGCATTTCATGCTGAGTGCCAAGGAAGGGAAGGACCACTAGATAACTTTCATTGATTGACAGGGTCCCTTGTATGGGATGAAGTAGCTTGGACCATCTTTCTGGCTTATAAAGCACATTTAAAACCATGATCTCATTTTAATCCTCTGGGGTTGGTATTACTATCTTCCCCATTTAGAAATTGAAGCACAGATATCACACGACTAGTACTGATGGATATTGGGGAACTGTTACTTAAAAATACATATATTGTTACTACTAAAAGGAAAAATAGCATTGCTGAAAGTGTAAAAAGCTGAAATTGTAACTACAAAAACAAAATGGCAACATTGCGAAAAGTTTGAAGAAAACTTGGAACA
>NW_011889115.1:560656-563184 GCF_000151845.1 Pteropus vampyrus
CATCATCTATCTCTAAAACTCTTTGTCATGAAGAACTGAAACTCTGTACCCATTAAACACTAATACCCCATTCCTTCCCACACAGTCTCTGGCAACCATTACTCTACTTTCTGTCTCTATGAATCATACAGTAGTTTTCTTTTTGTGACTGGCTTAGTTTACTTATCATAATGTTCTCAAGGTTTATCTGTGTTGTAGCATGTGTCAGAATTTCTTTCCTTTTTAAAGCTGAATAATATTCCCTTGTCTGTATATACCACATTTTGTTTATCCACTCATCTGTCAGTGGACACTTGGATGGCTTCCACCTTTGGCTATTGTGAATAATGCTGCTATGAACATGGGTGTACAAATATCTCTTCGACATTCTGTTTTCAATTATTTGGGGCATATATACAAAAGTGGAATTGCCGAAAATGTTTTATTATCTTTTCGGATCAGAGCAATTGTCTAGACAAATGGCTACAAATCTAATTCTCATAGTACATGAAGAACAAAACACTTCTAGGAAAAGTGAAAGCAAAAATTCTCTATCTTTATACCTTATATAATTTCTAAGTCTCAGGAGGCTAGGGCTTTTTACAGGAGGAGCACTGAGACGTTCAAAGAAGTTTTATTTCCCACAATCCACATGCCGGTGACGGAGGTTCTCAGTGAGCATCACAGGCAAGCAACAAAAGCGGCCACCTCAGAGGAAGAATTTCACTCTCTCTGCCTATGTGCCACGTAGCTGCCCATTCTGGCCACAGACTCTTCACCTGTCAAGGGCCATCCTGAGACCAGTGAGTCAGCTCAGACTCTACTGTTCCGGTCATATCACTCACTTGACAGGTGCCATTGAGCAAAAGTCTGCTGATGCGACTCCAAACCCTCAGCAGAATCCAACAGACATGCACCCAGCAGACACCTCAGGCCTGTAGTTCCTAACGCAGGGTCATCTGATGGATTTAGGGAGAGTTTATGAACCCCAGCATTCGACACTCTTTTTGGAGAAATGCTCCAAAGCTTTTATTAGATTTTCAAAAGTATCTCTAACCCAAAAGAAGTAAAATCCACCTTCATAAAAGGGTAACAAAAACAAAAACCTTAATAATGAGATATTGAGAACTCTCCCAAAAATTAAACAGTGAGCTCCTTTGATGCAGGCCCTGTATTCACCACTGCATCTCTAGCACTCGGTAAGGTGCCTAGTACATAATATGTGCTCAGTAAAGATAGGCCAAGTGAATAAAGAAGTATCTGTCAAAAACAAAGAAAATGCAGTAATGTAAGTCAATGAGAAGGTTGAATCCATTTCAGACATCGATTTTTCACTTAGCTAAGCAAGCACACGGTTGTTGTTTTCACAGGTAAACATTATCACTGATAGATTCACTTGTCCACTCAATCATTCATTTAACAAATATTTAGAATTGAAAGTGAGTACCTATTCTGTGCCACAACCAAAGTTACATAAAACAGTCTCAGCCTCAAGTAGCTCCCAGCCCAATGAGGCAGGCAGACCTGTAAATGAATCACCAGAATACTGGTGGTAAGGGCAGTGACAAGGACTGTAAAATGCTGGGAGACCCAAGAGAAGGACCGCCTTGCAAAAATATCAGGGAAGGCTTCACAGAGGAAGTGACACTTGAGCCCAGTGCGGAAAGCTGAGAGGCAGGTGAGGGAGCCTGTTTTTAGCTTCCATTGTTCAGGTGCTGGGCACACACATAACAGGTGTTTCCTGTTGTGGACTGACAAATGAACAGTGGCATCTATAGGGGCAGCTCCTTAGCCGGAATTCTTAGAGCACAAGAAATCCAGTCCTCCTCCAATTATTTTCCATGACTCCATTCCAGCAAGACTCATTGACTCACTCACTGCATCTGAAAAGCCTTATTCCAGTTTTCCCACCTTTACACACAGTTATCTCTGCCCAGCCTACAGTCTTTGCCCTTCTTCACCTGTAGGGACTGGGCCATCCCTCAAGGCCACCCCTCAAGGCTTTTGCCCTGAAGCATCCAGCAGGCTACCTCTTCAAGCCTGGTCACCTTTTTTCTTTTAAAAAATAATAAATGTATTTTATTTTGTTTTTCCAACCAGACTGTAAGCCGCAGAGGTCAGGGACAATCTATTATTATTCCTTATCAGAAGACAAAGTGGTAGAGAGCAGGGGTTCTCAAACTTTGCATGCATCAGAATTACCTGGAAGACTTGATAAAATAGATTTCTGAACTCTAGAATTCAGAGTTTCAGGTTTAATAAGCCTGGGGTGGGCCACAGAATTTGCATTTCTCCAAATTCCCAGATGATGCCGCTGGTCCAGGGGCCACACTTTAAAAACCACTGGTATGGAAAGTACACAGGTCCCAGACCCAGCTGAACCTGGTTTTTCAATCGAGGATGTATCTCACTGATTGTGTGAGCTCGGGCAAGTCCCTTAGCCTCTCTGGGCCTCAGTTTCTCAAGGACGCAATAATACTCACATTGCAGACTTCCAGGGAAACTCTGTTCATTGGTTGGCTAATAGCCTTGGTTACAGATCTGGGCAC
>NW_011889115.1:566049-567884 GCF_000151845.1 Pteropus vampyrus
AAAAAACTCAAAAAAATCTTGTTAGGTGACTATAGGCACACCATCTCATCAATCTGAACCTCATTTGTCTTGTTTTTACAGAAAGAAAATGGTAATAACAATAACAAAGCACAGTAATGGTAGGTAACATAGCTGCATACCACTCTAATTGCAATAGCCATTTGCAAGTCTGAGTTTCCCCCATAGGCTTGCATTCAAATATAAATATTTAATATGGCTGTAATCATAGGAAACACACAATTTTGTTTCTCTCTTTTCCACCTGACATTATAAGTTTTTCTCATTTGGCTACATGGACTCACTCAGCAATCGCCTTTTCAACAGCTGCATTCATCCAGATTAATTCACTCCTGCTGCTGGTGCTAAACATTTACTGCCACCAACTTCTCACTATTTTGGCAGTTGCTGCAGGAAACATCTTTCAGCTTCAAAGAGATTCCCAAAAGTCAGAGATTGTCTGAAGCCTTGGGACCCTGAGCTCTTGCCTTCCCCAGGCTGTTCACCCAACCCTACTTGCCCCCTGCCCTGGTGCTTGGTTCTGGCCTGGCTGCTCCCTGGGCCTGAGGCAGAGCTGAGGTCTTGCCTGACAGTGACCTATAAAAGCTCTAAGTCTCAAAGCAGCCTCAGAACAGGCTCAGAGAAACCAGGAGGAAAAGGGCTGAAGACAGCTTCCCTTGGTGTCCCCCTACCCTCTCCTGAGATATTATGCACTTATGCTCCATACCCCTAACTCAGGAAATTCTTCTAAAAGCTAAACTAAAATCCCATTTTCTGTTCTTTCTTCGTAAGATGTAAACTCTTTTGTCCATGGACCTGTGAGAATCTCTTCAAATTGAAAAGTACAGGAAGGCATAACATTGTCTACAATTTCACCAGATCCTTGAACTCCTTAAACCGGTCTGTATCTGATTAAGATATACAGCCTAGAGTGACATTCTCTCTTTCCACCCCTCCCAGCTGCCTCCAATTGCTTTGCTGGTTGTGATGGCATAGGCGGCCTCTTTTTCAGACTTGAGCCAGGACTCATTCTACCCATTCACCTGCCAGTTGCTGGGGGTGGGGAGTGGGGATGGAGGGTTCAATGTATTAGATGCATGCCTCAGGAAGATGGGAAGGTGGTGGTGGTGGTGATGGAGGGGGAAAATCTGAGGAGCTGGGTTCAAGTTATGCTTCCTCACTTGCTGGCAGCAAAACCTTGGGTCAGTCATGTAACCTTCCTGTGCCTCAGTTTTCTCATCAGAAAAAAAAAACAAACAAACGGGGGGCGGGGGGAGAGAAATTACAACCTGTACTTAGCAAAAGCATTGGAAGACTGAATATTTGAAAGCGCTGGATACGCTGTAAAGGACCTATGAGCGCCCCAAACCTGCTTTTCTTATCCACATGGGGTGGGGACTTGCTCCACTCTGCCCCCCGCAGGACTCTCCAATCTAACTACATCCACCCGCTCATTGCCCAGGTGAGCTCACATCTCACACCCTGGGCAGTGAGCTCATACTCAAGACCCGGAACGCGCCTACTCCAGACTCTTGCCGACATCCCTCCTCTCTTCTGCACCCCCACCTTTCCACCCAGAATCGAGCGTGCCCACCCACCCAGCCTGCCTTCCTTCTCTTTCCCAGCGCACGCGCGCAGCGGGGCACTCACAAAGGGACCCCAACACATCTGGGCGTGCGAGCTGCCACAACTGAAACTGGGGCCCCTCGTGGCCCCGCCTCGTCAGGATCCGGGTCAAACCCCGAGACCCGGCAGGTAGTGCAGCAGGGCGGGGTGAGGGGAGCGGGAGGGCGAGCGGGGCGGGGCGAGGCCCGCGGGGTGGCGGGCGGGAGCCTGAC
>NW_011889115.1:567934-570569 GCF_000151845.1 Pteropus vampyrus
AAGTTCTGGGGATGTTATATACAGCATGGTAACTATAGTTAACAATAATACTTAACTGTATATTCAAAAGTTACTAAGAATATATTTTAAAAGTTATCACAAGAAAAAATTGTAACTACATGAGATGATAGATGTTAACTAAACTTATTGTAGTAATTATTTCCTAATAAATATATATATCAAATCATTATATTGTATAATTTAAACTCATACAATGTCAATTATATCTTAATAAAACTGAGGGAAAAATCAGTAAATGTCTTGGGATTTCAGGCAAGAAGCCCTCAGCTGATCTGAAAATGGAAAAGCCTGATGTGAGGTCTACTGCGTGCCAGGCTTTCTCATGCACGTGACACATTCTTCCTCATTTACAGTTGGCGATCAGGGAGAGACTGACTTGCTCAAGGTCACGACTGGTAGGGGTAGAGCTGGGACCTGAAGTTCCCCAGCATAGAGTTTGGGTCCAGGTAGCCTCTTCTCAGGGGACAGGTACTAAGGGAAGGAGGGTGCAGGGAAGGCAGGTTGTTCAGTAGCACCCCACCTCACCTGGCCTCAGTCCCAGACCTAGCAGAGCCCTCCACGCTCAAACAGCTGAAGCCACGCTGTGCCTGCTAGAGGCAACTCCCAGGAGCCAGGCTGTGCCAGAAAGAGGTGTCCTCTTTGGCTGAGCCCAGATGGAGATTCTGCTGAGTGTGGCCTCAGGTGGGTGGAGGGGCAGGCTAGTGCACCTAATGGGATCCCACAGCACTGCCAGACCATGAACTGAACCCGTGCAGCTCACATGCAGTCATTTCCCTCCATCACTAATGGGGGTTGTCTCCAAAGCAAATTACTTCAGGGTCATCTGCATGCCACTTCACCCACAGGGTGAGGCCCCAGTCAGCAGAGCTCCTTTATTCAAGTCCTTCCATCTGGCCTCCTGACTGATGCCAGCGACTGATGCCATTATTGGGACTTTCCTTTGGTTTTTAACACAGAAAAATGCACAGATAGACAGGTTTCCCCGAAGGTCTGTTCTTTGGGGCCTGCAATTCCCTCCTCAGGAGACAAAGTCTCAGAGGCAGAAAAGCCCTCAGTATGCCCAGCATCCCTTTGGGAAGTGGTTAACAGCACAGGCTGTGAATTCAAAGCCAGGCCTAACTGGCTTTGAATTCTTTCTCTAACAACTCCCAGCTGTGTGATCTTGGGAATGGGCTTAGCTCCTCTGAGCCTCGGCTTACTCTGATAAAATAGTAACAGGTAGAGTTACTCTGAGATCTAAAGCAGGGTAAGTGTGCGGCATATACTAAGCTCTCAACAGCTATTGGTGAAACAAAAGGGAGAACATCTTGTTCTCTCCCACTTTCCCCATTTATTCATCCAGGAAGGGAGCAGGTTTGAGGATGGTCAGCAGCTTGGGAAGGGGAACAGTCGTGCTTAAGAAACTCTGAGTGGGTATGCAAACTGGAGGCAAATGCTGAATTGTTCTGGGGAATAAGGGGCATATTTTTTAAAAGGTGTGTAGAAAAAAGGAAGAGGAGATATAAGTAACATGCAAGGAAGAAGAACTTTGAGGTAGAGAAATGGTGGAGGATTTTACTAAATTTCTGCTGTGAGGTATTCAAATTACATCTTTCTACCTCCCTGTGAAGATTTCAGCAAAGTCTCCATTTTTAATTGATGCACTGAGAAGTTGGATCTTTTAGAGGTGCAATAAGAGTCTGTGTTTGACCTCAAGTGGCCTCAAGAATGTAGAGCATCCAGGCCATGCATAGAGTCACCCTTCTGTAGTGGGGATGTTCTTGGACCAAAACTTAAGTGGGCAGGAACAAGAACTTTATTTAATTTCTATTTCAAGCCTCCATTCCACCAGGCTGGCAGAAAATATTAACACTGGATTTTCTTGGAGTGCCTTTCCTACCTCACCAGTTTTGTGATGCCAAGAGACTGGGAGGGTCCATCATGTTCCTGCATCGTCCACCTATGCAAGTATGGCAGAGGGTCCCTTGCTTCTGCCATAGTCTGGTGGCCCTGCCTTGGGGTAAGAAAAATCTTTCTTCAAATAGCTCTTGTGGGGATTTTCTGGCACAACGTACAGCTTTTCCCTTGCTAGGTGGCTCTCCGCCCCACCACACACACATACACACAGCAGGAAGGCAGGGAAGCTGCGCAGAGATTCCAGCTCTCCAGAACTTCTCTCTTCTCTTCCTCCTGACCTAGGACAGCATGGAGATGAAAGGGGAAATGACTTTCTCTCCCGGCTTCCAGCCCTGACATTTTGTCTGTAATTCAATCTTCTTTTTTAGTGATTTTACAGTCTTCTAAGTTCTCCCATGGACACAGGCTATTGTCTGCTTTCCACCTGGCCACAGCTTCACAGCCATCTGCCTGAAGGGAGGTGGGGGCGGGAAAGGAGACATCTTTCCAAGTCAGTACAGATGGCCCTACTTTATTCTCTGTATTTATGGCATGGTATTCCATAATATGGATAATACCACGATTTTTGTTTTTGTTTTTAACCAGCCCACTATTGATTAGGGTTATTGAAGGGCTTAATTTCTTGAAATATTACTCCACTCTATTTTGTCATCATTATCATCCTGATGACCTTCTCTGCCATGGTCACTGACACACCTGGTCAGTCAGATAGAAACAG
>NW_011889115.1:574234-610511 GCF_000151845.1 Pteropus vampyrus
GGTAGGAGCTGGGGATTTGGATCCCCTTCCCCTGCTGGGCGCGCGTGCTTCCAGAGCGCAACTTCTCAGGCTCCACGCCCAGCAGACCCTGACTCTGGACGCCAGAGGCCCCCAGCGGCCCTGCTTTTCGAAAGCCCTCTGCAAAGTTGGGTGCCACTGCCAGGACAATCCTGCGTACATCTTCACTGGGTCCCTTCTATCTCTCTTCAAGACTTTGAATTTCCCAAGCTAACTCTGTCAACTCATAGGGTGTCCTCTGCCTCCTCCAAATGTGTTAATTCATTCTGATTAAGAAAAAAAAAAAAAGCAGATCTTGGGAAGATAGGAAAGACTGTCACAAAATTAAAAAGAAGAGGATGCTGCAGAAGCAAAGAGTCGCTAGTTATTGACAAAAACAATTGGAAATAAGGAAGCATATGAAATATATGTCAGAAATTATACCAGCATTTATACTTCTGTTCCCAAACACATGGTTTATTTACATAATAATTTGTCACAGAAGAGATCAGCATATAAAATGGGTATCTGCAAAGGTTAGTCTGGCAGGTCCAGGCTTCATGCTTGGACATTAAGTTCATGTGTACCAGACTCGGGCATTCTCATGCACAGGAGTGTGAATAGGTATGATCTTCACCCTAATATGGACCCAGTACCTAAGCACCTTCTTAGGGTTCATGCACCCTCCCCCCAGTGCACCAGCCTTCCCACCTCTTCTTCTTCTTGTCTCTCCTTTAGGATGGGGCAGTCAGAGCTCCAAGGTACACATCCACCACAGCACATGGCTCCACTTCCCTGGGCACAACTTACGCTGGATCCTGACCTTCATGTTGCTCTTCATCTTGGTGTGTGAGATCGCAGAGGGCATCCTGTCTGATGGGTGAGTGACCCTCTGAGAACTCAGGAGAGTGGATCTGTTCCAGGGTGCTTCCTGAAAGGCTCAGGGAGATCCCAGCTTACCTGTATTCCATGAGCCAGTATCATTTGCTACTAAGTCCAGTAACTGTTTACCTGGCTCTCTCTGCCAGGCACTGAACACAAGTGAGACCCAGGCCCTGCTCACTGCATTGGGGTGAAAGGAACCTGGATCTGCATGCCATGACCCAATGAAATCATCCTAGAGCCTATTAGAGTGCCCCAGCTCCTGTGGAAGATGCCCAGCTTCCTCTGCAAGCAGCTGGAGTTACCTTCTTGGGGGAAAAAATCACTCTTGCTTAAGATCTTTCCTTGGTTCCCAGTTGTATATAAGGTCCCAAGTCCTCAGCCTGGCCTCCAGTGGCCTCACAGTGAGCTCTCCCTGCCTGTAGGAACAAAGGCACCACCTAGAAAAGCAGGTGGGGTGGGAGCAGTGCAGCAGGCTGACGCATGAAACACGGCAGGGGAATGAGGGGAGTGATGGAGGCTGAGACTTGGAAGCATCTCCAGGAGAGCTTCCAATGCCAAGCTGAGTGTTTGAATTGGATTTCGTCAGCAGTTTGGAACAGAAGAGAGATGTAAGCAGCACAGAACTTTTAGGTGAGAACCCTACGGGGTATCCAGAGGAGGTTGCAGGCAGAGAGAAACTAAAGGTAGAAACAGCACTTAGGAGGTGATTGCAGTAGTCTAGGTGAAAGATAACAGCAGCCAGAAATGGTGTGTCAGCAATGGGGGAGAGAGGGAGAGCAGAAGGAGGAAGTGAACCAGCCATGTCACTAAGGAGGAATGGAAGAATCAGCGAGGCTCAGCAACTGCCTGAGTGACGGGGTGTAGGAGAGTAGGGGCCCTGTGGCTTAAATATCTGAGGGCCGACCTCTCTGAGCTGGAATCAGACTATGCCCAGACTCCACTCCTGCCAGTCCTGGTTCCTGCAGCTGAATGACAAGGGTATGGGACCCCCCACATCTCCCCACCTTTCCACTCGGCAAAGTCCCTGCATCCTGGCTTCAGCAGTAATTTCTGTGATGACTGCTTGCTTTGGAGCTCCTCCTGATTATCAAAGTCCCCAAACCAGCAAGAAGACCAGGATACATACTGCCATATAACTAAGAGGTGACAAGCCCTCCTCTCACCCCCCCACCCTCAACACCCCTTCCAAAGCACACAAATGCTAGAGAGGGAAGGGATGTCTTGTGAGCCCTCAGGCCAGAAATATTCACTGGGTTATAATTAGCAGGTAACAGAGAGGAAGACACTCTGCCCATGGAGAAAGTAGGCCTGAGTTTTCTGCTAGCGCTTCTGCTATCTATAGAAGTTGTAGGTAGCTATGGGACTTTGGACAGCCACCCAGCCTCACTTTCTCTATCTGTGAAATAAGCATCATAATCTCTGCCCTGCCTGCTTCACAGGGCCATGGAGGATGAAAGTAGAGCACAAATAGGGTGTAGAGCACAGAGTGGCAAAGCCTTCGGCAGATAGTACTTTCCTGGAATGTGGGAGACTGGAATGAATCAGGTCCAGGACTCCTTCCTGTGGTGTCTAGCAGCCCCTCCTGTGTGGGCTGCACCTGTATCCCAGACCTCTCCAGCTCAGTGCAAACCACCATCTCCTCCCCAGCAGGCAGGTCTGCTCTTGAACTGAGTACTTGTTACCTGGTCTTTGTTGGCCTCCATCTGTGGGCCCATTCCCTAGACAAGCGAGCATGAGTGAGGGGCATCAGAAGAGAGGAGACAGGAGGAGAAGCTACTCTGTACTCCTTGAAATAATTTTGAAAAACTCTACACTGTCTCATACAGACCCTACCCTGTGGTGTTCCCAATCCATCCAAGCCCAGGTTTACAGACCTGCCTAGAAGTCTAGGGGACAGGGCTTCCTGTCTTCCTTTGGGTATTATTTCTATGCGGTACTCTGAATTCAGAACAACCAGAGAGGTATATGTTAATGAGGAAACTTTTACACACACACACACACACACACACACACACACACACACAGAGTGTTTTTCCAGACCACATACACTGGATAAAGCCCATATATAAAATTTTTAACCTAAGTTTTTTTTACCTAACTCAGTGTATATTATTCAGTAAAGCAACCAAAACCCATTTTATGAAGTCATGTCATGAATCATTTATTTCAGGTATGGTTACTCTTCATTTTATTTCATTTTATAAAATGTTTATCATTTTTATCTCCTATTGCAAAAAAAAGGAATATTTAAACTTAATGATATAACATTTTAGATGTCACTTTAAAAATGTATGAGACAGTATAGAGTTTTTCAAAATTATTTCAAGGAGTCCAGAGGCAAGAGTTTTGAAAACCCCTGGGCAGAGTGTTGATTGCTTGCAGTGTCCCCACTAGTGACTGACTGCCTTGTAGCTCCTGTATCAGTATTTTGCTGAGACTATCTACTAATCAAAGATTAAAGAATATTGACATTTACAGTCTCACTTAACAAGAAATCTGAAGGTTGCCTTTTTCAGTTGGTGTGCTGGCTTAGCGATGGCATGTGGGACCCAGCTTCTTCCCATCTTTCTACGATGCCCCCTGTGTGTCGGCTGTATCTTCCCCCATGGTCACAAGAAGGCTGCCTAGCTGTGGGTATCACTCAAGCAAGGACAAAGGGATATACCTTTTCCTTATGTGGGAGATCAGCTTCTGCAGACTTTCCTTTACATCTCATTGGCCAGAATCAGGTGATATAACCACTCTTAGACCAATCACTGGCAAAGGAGTATGGAATTGCATGGCTGCTTGAACCAATCACCAACCATTCCTGGGGCTAGGCATATTGCTGCTGGAGCAAACTAGTGGTTCTTTTAGCAAGAAAGGAGAGGAGCATGCTATCCGGTAAACAGCTCACCCTGCCTCTGACCTACACCCTAGTCCCGCCCCAGACCACTTGAGATTCTAACATGGTTCTCCTCAGGTTCCCTCCTCCTTCTCTGTTGAACTCTTGCTCATCCTTCTGAGTCCAGCCTGGTGCCACATCCTCTGTGAAGCTTTCCCTGGTTGCCCGCCCTTTTCTTTGTGCTCTCAGCCTCCGTCCACCTGCCATATTGCTTCCCTACATTGTCTGGTCAGACAGTTAGCTCTTAGCTTTGTTGCCCCATCCCTACTGTCAGCTTCTCAAGGGCAGGGACCTTTGGCATGCTGGATAGAAGGAGCAGAGCAAGCAAGAACAGCACTGAGGTAGGAGATTGGAGGAGGCATTCTGGTACAGGGGGTCCCAACATGGCTCCAGTAGAAAGAACAAGCCAGGCAGTGGTAGAAAAATGGTTTTAGGCCACATCATTAGACCTTTGGTGCCAGGCCGTGAGTTTTGCTATCTACAGTAGGGAGCCTTGGAAGGTTATGATCAGGGCCAAGTAAGGTAAGACTCCTCACCAGTCATGGGGAAGCCTGAGCTCTGGCTTCCTACATGTCTTATCACCAGAACAGAGACCATGCACCAAGGCCTCTGTGAGTTAAAGTGGGGAGGTGATGAGCTGGTATCGACTGCCTCCATCCCCATTTAAAGGAAGGAAACAAAAACAGTGACCTTGGGCTTGTTACTTAACCTTTTTATACTTCAGTTTCCTCAACCATAAAATGAGGAGACTAAGAGTACCAACTTCATGAGATTTTACAAAGATGAAGTGAGTTAACATACATCAAGTACTTAGAACAGTGCCTGGTACATGGTAAATGCTCAGTAAATATTGACTAACTAAATATGTTGTTATTACACCACCTGAGGAGGGGTGCCAATGCTGACTTATGCTGTTCATGTTAAATGGGGCTGTCACTAAGATAGTTGTGATGTACAGGTCCCTGTACTGCCCAGAGGACCCCAAAGACAGAGACCCAGCTTTGGGAGTGAACTTCTTTGCTCACTTTCTAACAAGTGATTCCAGGCCAGAGGCTTCGTAGCTGCAACTGCCAAGGCTTGCTTCTCTATGCCAGGTTCTGTAAGTATGAACCCAGGGAGAGGAGGCCGTGAATTTCAAAGCCTGAACACCAGGCTCTCATAGCATCTCTGCGTGGACTTTTGAGCTCCTTAGTTAACAGGCATATTTAGGGCATGGGCTGGGCAGAGCTGCCAATATATGGTGTGGAGCTGTGCAGGTGTCCTGGAGGCCCCACTGTGTGCTGAGCCCTTAGCCCAAGGCCTGAGCTGCTCTGTTGGGGTACTCAGCACATCTACATTCCCTCTCTCTCTCTTGCTCTCTCTCTCTTTCTCCCTCTCTCTCTCTCTCCAACCCCTCACCCCCCATCTCAGGGTGACCGAATCCCGCCATCTCCACCTGTACATGCCAGCCGGGATGGCGTTCATGGCTGCTGTCACCTCCGTGGTCTACTATCACAACATTGAGACCTCCAACTTCCCCAAGCTGCTGATAGGTAGGGGAGGGGAAGAGGTGGGGGGAGGGATAGGTGCCTCCGTTTATTACCTTCATTTAATGTTTACTGAGGACTTTCTATGTGCCAAGCACTGTTCTAAGTGCTAGAGGTTTAGAAGTGGAAAAGAAAAAGCTCCCTGCCATCGTGGAGCTTATGGAGCTTATGAAGGAGACAGACAGGCAAAGGCAGTAAATAAATAAACAAACAAACAAGTAATGATGATGCTGTGAAGAATATAAAGCTGGGTAAGTGGTAAAGAGCGATGACGATGTTGCTGACTGTATAGGGGAGGCCTCTGAAAAGGCTGAGCATGCAAATATTTGGGGGAAGAATGTTCCATGCAGATGACATAGCATGTGCAAAGGCCTCTGATAGGAATAAACTTGGCGAAGATGCCAGTGGGGGTGAACCAAATGAGCAAGGGGAAGAATGATTGGAGATGAGGTCAGGATCCAGGAAAGGAGCAAGGAAGACTTGCTCCTAGGCTTTGGGTCTGAGCACCTGGGCAAACAGTCGTATGAATAACCAACATGGCAAAGGAATAGGTATTAAGGTGGAGTGGGGACCAAGTTTTTGGTCTGCATGTTGAGTGTGAGATGTCGCTGAGATGCCTACTCAAGAATCAAGTGAACAATTAGATAAATGAGTTAGACATTCAGGAGGACAGGGCTGGAGATGCATATTAAACGGTCACAGGCTTATAGGTGGCATCTAAAGCTTGAGCCTAGATTTAGTCACCTGGAGAGAGAAGAGAAAGGTCCCAGGACCAGAGCCTGCATTTGCTGACATTTAGATAGACTCGGGAAAGAGTGCTGGCTTAGAGCTTCTGACACTGTATGGCTTAGGTCCCAGGCAGAAACAATAGTGATGACTATTGACATTTATTGAGCATGTACTATGTGCCAGGCTCGGTGCTAAGCTCTTACATGAATTATCTCACTTAATTCCCACAATCACCCTATTGGTACTATTGCTATCCCATTTTATGGATGTGGACGCTGAAACTCAGAGAGGTTAAAAATTCTAACAGTAGACACTTGTTTAGCACTTACCATGTGTCAGACACTATCCTAAGCATTTTACATATGTTAACTCATTTAATCCTTGCAAAAACACTGTGAGGTAGGTACCATCATTATTTCCCTTTTACAGATCAGGAAACTGAGGCTCAGAGGTTAAGTGACTTGCACTAGTGTGCCCAGCTAGTCAAGGGATGAAGCTGGATTTAAATCCCAGAGGTATGGCACCCCAGCAGGCTCTTAAACGTTTCTGAGAACTGTGTGTCTAAGGGTCTTCAGGTTGCATGTGGACCAGAGATATAAATTGCAGGTCTGCACATGCATGCGTGAACATACATAAAATAAAATTTACCCTAGTCACCACTTTTAAGTGTATAGCTCAGTGGAATTAAGTACATTTACATTGTTGTGCAACTGTTACCACCATCCATCTCCAACATCTTTTATCTTCTCAAATTGAAACTCTATACCCATTAAACAATAACTCTCATTTCCCTCTTCCCTCAACCCTTCGCAACCACCATTCTTTCTGTCTCTAGAAATCTAACAGCTCTAGGTACTTCATATAAGTGAAATCATACACTATTCTGTCCTCTTGTGACTGGCTCATTTAATTTAGCATAATATCCTCAAAGTTCATCCTCTTGTAGCATGTGTCAGAATTTCCTTCTTTTTTAATGCCGAATGATATTCCATAGTATGTATATACTACATTTTGTTTATCCGTTGATCAGTCCGTGGACACTTAAGTCGCTTCCACCTTTGTCGATTTTGAATAATTCTCCTCTGAACATGAGTGCACTGAGATCATGTTTGATTACATTTATTGCTTTGTGGGGGCTAGATTGGAGGAGAGGGAGTAGGAGAACCATGAAAAGGGTCTCAAGATGGTCCAGGGGAGACATGGTAGCAGCCTGGACCCAGGTAGCCTCTGGTAGCCTCTGGGATAGAAAGAAGTGAATGAATTCAAGATATTTAGGGGGTAAAATAGACAGAACTTTGTAATAGGTAGAATGCGGGGCTGAGGGAGAGGAAAGGGAGGGAAGAAGCAGGAGAAATGAGGAGTCTGAGCTTAAACCTCCCCAGCAGCCCCTGTATTGTACCACTCTCTTTCTTTTCCCCCTTTTTCAGTCAAGCACTAAACCTCTGCCAGGTGCTGCTCTGTCTGTCAACAGACTGAGGGCTCAGCAGTGTAGGATGGGATTGTGGAAATAACCCCCTGGGCTTAGTCCCGGGTCCACCTTTAACTCTCCGTGTGACCTCAGACAAGACAGTCAGGCTCTCAGAGCCTTGGTTTCCATCTCCAGACAGGAATAGCTAGTCCCTGCCTAAGTCGTTGTTATGAAAATCAGATCAGGTGGCTTGTTATGCAAATCAGATCAGATCGCTTCTTTTAAGTGTTAGAGGCAAGACCAGTGTGAGGCATATGGTCCAGTCTTGGCCCCAGTAGGTGACCCTCAGTAAGGGCAAAAGAGGTTCTGATGCTTGGGATAGAGGGTTTGAGGGAGTGGAGGCAGAGGGATGGCCTCCATCCGTGGGATTTCTCATGAACTAGACACCAGACTGAGCTGAGAGAACATCATCCCAGTCCTGAGGATGCTTCTGCCTTCTGTCCTAATGCTCTCACCCAGGGACCTGAGATAAAGGGCATTTGGCCCTGCCCAGGCTAGTTCAATGTATCTACTTAGCTTCTTGCCCAGCTCCAGGCTGGGGCAAACCCCAGCTTTTGTCTCCAAGAGATGCCCTGACATTCACATCCAAGCACGCCTAAGGATGGAGGGCAAGGTAAAGTTTTCCTTACTTCTCTGTGGTTCCTATAGAAAAGAACTCTAGGGGATTTAGGTTCACCTTATCTACAGATGGCCTAGGGAGTGAGGAGGGAAGGAGCTGCCTGTGCTAAAGCACCCTCTAAAGGGGTGCTGTTTTATTGTTGTTGCCTGCTGCCAGTATTCTATTGGTGAGTGGTGGTGGTGGGAATTAAGAGGATAACTCCACTGGTAGCTTCTAATGTTTACAGACCCAGATCTGAAATCTGGAGATAATAAAAATATTAACAGCTGATGTCCAAAGAATACCTACTTCATGCCAGGCTCACCGTGCTAAATGCTTTCCATACTTTGCTCACAACAACCTCTGACGCAGTATTGTTATTATCCCCACTTTCTGGGTGAGGAAACTGAGGCCTAGATCAGTTACATAACTTACCTAAAGTCACATTACTATTAAATCACAAGATCTGAGCCCAGGTGTATCTGGCTGCAGAGCCCAGCTCTAATCACTATATACACTTGCCTCACAGGTCTGTGACTCACTTTTTTGTAGTCCTCAGTCCCCTACGTGGAACATCATCATATTGTAGGGGGTTCTGGACTTAGGGGCCAGGGACCTAGGCCCTCACCCTCTCTCCGTTACTAGCTTGCAGTGAGCTTGGGCAGGTTACCTCCTCTCTCTGGGCCAGAATGAAGAAACGTTAAGATCTTTCCAGCTTGGAAAATCCACAAGGAAGCCATCATAGGTTGGACACCGTTGGCGGCCCTGCCACTTAATGACTATGTGAACTTGGATCGGTTACCTAATCTTTCTGAGCCTCAATTCCTTTGTCTGTTAAATTGGGAGTGTGATATAATACTTCTGTCACAGAGTGATTGTAAGGAATAAGTGAGATCATACGTTTAAAATTCTTACTTGACACAGTGCCTAAACTTAGTTAAATTCAAGAAATAATTTTCTAGTTTTTCTTATGATTATTTGTTATAAAGGATGACCAGCCTGACTGGTCAAGATTATTAATGTTTTGAACATGCCTATTATGAATGTTTTAATGTATGTACATCATCTCAAAATTACACACGTATGTGTTTGCACATGCACATCCCTTTACTCAGAAATGTGCACACACATCGATGACACTTGCTTGTTCACACATGTATTTTCTCTCTGACACACTTTCTCTCCTCTCACACACTTGTACATACATGAGTGCACACATACTCACACAGATTGTGCACACACATCCTCTGTGCTCTCTATCCTCGACAGCCCTGCTAGTGTACTGGACCTTGGCCTTTATCACCAAGACCATCAAGTTTGTCAAGTTCTATGACCACAACATCGGCTTCTCGCAGCTGCGCTTCTGCCTCACGGGGCTGCTGGTGATCCTCTACGGGATGCTGCTGCTCGTGGAGGTCAACGTCATCAGGGTGAGGGTAAGCAGGCTACTCCTGGGCTGCCACCCACCTGAGGATACACCTGGGCCAGTGCCAGGCTTCTGACCAATGTCTTGCTGCTAGGCGTGGGCCCCCACTCTGCTTCTTAGCCAAGCCCTAGAAGGAGTCAGCTTATTTTATCTGCCCCCAAAAGGGAAGCTGAGGCCAGTGGGAGAAGTTTAGGGGAAAATATTTCATGCAGCCTCACTGCTCAGAGGGAGAGATGTTGACAGGTTGTGTTAGCCAGGCTTATAAGAGTCGAGTCTGGGTTTAATCCCACAGAGAGTAAATAAAAGCTTCAGGTACTGGCTTCTTCAGGTTTATTTGACTATTTTCTTGGTGTGTGGAGTGATACTTGTTTTTATTTTAATATATTTATATAGTTACACATATACATGAATGAGTAAATGTGGCTGCACACATGTCTTTTGTTTCGTTTTGTTATCATATTTGCTTACCCCCTTTCTCTCTCTCAGATTCATACCCTCCCCTCCCTGACCTTTTCCTCCCCAGGTAACTCAAATTAACAACCTAGTATATGTTCTTCCATTTTTTGTTTTTATTACTATAATACCATACACTTGTATCTATTCAGGGTTTTTTCCTCAACACATATGTATGCAGTTTTTTTCTCTCAATATTTGTTCCATAAAAATGGAATCATGTACATGTTTTTCTGCATCTTGCTTTTCTCATCCAACAGATATCTCTTAGGACTCCCTCCAAGTCTGGTACGGCTAATTTAGTTTTCTTAATGGCTGTATAATATTCCGTCATGTGGATGAGCCATAATTTATTCAGCCATTATCCTATTCACTTCGTTGCCAAGTTTTTGCCTTTGCAAATAATAGTATATCAAACATACTTATATCTTTATGTATTGCTGCTTTTATTTCTATGGAAGAGAGTCCGAGGAGTGGAGTTGCTGGTTCAAAGAGTCTGTGTATTTTAAATTTTAATTGATGTTACAGATTGCCTTCCAGAAAAACTGTAATCCACCAGCAACGCATAAGAAAACCCTTTTTCTTCTTTCTACCAGCAGTGGGGGTTATAGCCATTTCTAATCTGGGCCAGTCTGATAAGTGTGAAATGCTACTTTAATTTGCATTTCTCTGTTACCTCTGCTTTTAGTTGATTTGCAGGATACAAAGGTTTTCTCTATTTCTTGACTTAACTCATCTTCACAGCCACCCTCTTATGCAAATACCATCCCCTTTTTAAATGAAGAAACATTCTAGATGAGATTTGTCCAAAAACACCTTGTTAGTAAGTGGAGGAGGTTGGTCTGCATGGCTCTGCATGGTGATATCCTCAGATTTGTGGAGAAGATGGTACATGGGAGATCCCTGCTCTTCCCCAACCCAACTTGAACCCAACCCAACCCAGCCCAGGGATTCCGGGCAAGACTCAATGAAGATTTACAAATCAAGAGGCCCTGGTGTTGGTGGCAAAGTGGTTTGGGTATTCCTTTTCCTGGAAATAGGCGAACGATGGCCCCATCTGTTAGAGGTCAGGATGGGATGTCATCGCTCCAGCTTTTTCTTGGAGTAAACTGGAGAAGAGTGAGAAGTTGCACTTACACATCCCCAGTGGCCTGTGTGCCCCACAGAGATACATCTTCTTCAAGACGCCGAGAGAGGTGAAGCCCCCTGAAGACCTGCAGGACCTTGGGGTTCGCTTCCTGCAGCCTTTCGTGAACCTGCTGTCCAAAGGCACCTACTGGTGGATGAACGCCTTCATCAAGACTGCCCACAAGAAGCCCATTGATCTCCGAGCCATCGGGAAGCTGCCCATCGCCATGAGGGCCCTCACCAACTACCAGCGGCTCCGCGCGGCCTTCGATGCCCAAGCGGTCAGTGGGGACACAGCCACACCGTCCGTTCCCTGCCCTCTCGTGTAGAGTCACAGATGGGGACCTCAGAAAGCATCAGGTCAAACCTCTGGTGGGACAGATGGGGAAACTGAGGCCCTAAGTCACACAGTGAACCAGGGACAAGTTCAGGACCAAAGATTCATAGGACAGTCAGAGTTGGAGTGGCCCCTAAGTCATCTATTCGAACACCCTCATTGTCCAGGTGGGGAAACTGAGGCCTTGAGAAGGGAAGTGACCTCACTGGATTTGCCCATGCCCTGGAGCTCCATGACTGGAAAGATGGAGATATTCACCCATTTTCGAGAGCGGGGGCATTAGTGACCTGATTCTTACAATAATTCTATGAGTTAGGCCAGGCAAAGATCTCCCTATATCACTGAGGAAAAAACAGTGGCCCAGAGAAAGGCCTGACTTCCCTAAAGCTCGCCCACAGCCGGCGGGTGGCAGATTCGATCTGACTCCCTGTGCAGTGCTCCTTTGCTGCCCCTGCCCCAGAACAGTGGTGAAACACTGAGGCAGCAGGCAGTTACAAATGCGTGTGGCATATGCCACTCCCTCAATTAGAGTGCCATGCCCATCACATGGTCCCTGAGTAGCTCAATGACTTGATCAGTCTTCTGGCCTCAGTTTCCCTATCTGGATCATGTTGACATTGAAAGGGCCCACCCAACCTGGTGGTTCCATATTTCCTGGAGTTTACCAGTTCACAGCAGACATGGCAACTGGGTTTCCCCAGGCAGCAGGAGCCTGGGGCTTCCTGGGATCTTGGGCCCTTCTGTGACTGGGGTCTTAGCCATTCTGACCTGGTTGTGGGTCTCTCTGGGCAGCAGAAGGACACGCATAGTCCTCAGAGTGCCCGAGCCATCTGGCGGGCACTCTGCCACGCCTTTGGGAGACGCCTGGTCCTCAGCAGCACTTTCCGGATCTTGGCTGACCTGCTGGGCTTCGCAGGGCCCCTGTGCATCTTTGGAATCGTGGACCATCTTGGGAAGGAGAACCGAGTCTTCCAGCCCAAGGTAGGTCACCAGGGGTAGAGGAAGGCACTCTCTGAAGGTTTTCACCGGTGGGTGAGAACGAGCCAGAGGCCAGTGTGTGTGAGCTGTGACTGCGCTGGGGCAGCTCCTCACACATGGCAATGTCCCCCTCCAAAAAATGCTCTGCATCCGGTCAACAGAAATGCCAGGGGCTGAGCTCGTGCCCCACGAGGATTTCTGGTGCCCTTCTCTCCTCATTACACCATTACCACCATAATACCTCTCCCAGTTATTTAGTCATTGAGAAAGTTGCAGGAAGTGCGTTTGTTTCCCCAGTGTGTAGAGCCTTTATGATTTGTTGGCTTTTAGTTCATGTCACTTTAATAGACTCTAAATACCTTTTCAGGGATCTGTCTTCTTCAGTTCTCTAAATGCATAGTACTTAAGATTCTGCAGGGGCATCTTGGAGGCTGCTGTTGGTGGGAGGGGATGGGGAAACCTCCATGCATAGGGCTTTTTCCCCCCACTCCAAAATTCATTCAGAGCTGCCCCAGTTTTATTAATATGTTGGACTTTCCATTAAAATGTCTTTAAAAAAGAGTTTCATGACTTAAAAATATTTGAAACTCATTGGACGAGATGATACCCACAGGTCTTTCTAGCTCAAAAAATGCTACAAACTAAAATTTTTCAGACAAAAGAAACAGAAAATCTTTCTGGGGGTTTATTTTCCCTGTTTGGGGCAGTAGCACCACTCCGGGGTTGGGGGAGGCAGGGTACTTAATTTTCATCTGTTTCTTTGCTGCCACTTAGGTTTAGATGGTCACAAAATGGAAAACTTTTCATCTCTAATAAGACTCAGAGTTTCTCAGCAAGAGCATCATTATAACTTTTTAACCACAAACAGTCCCAAAATGATGCAGAGAATTACTAATAAGAAATCTTAATAATTATGGCACTCCCTTGTGCAATGTTGTTCATCTCATGGGCTTCGAAATCGCAGATAGCATGTAATCCTCAGGAGGTTTATATTAATTTTGTCTTGAGCTATAATTAATCAGCTGAGCACTTTCGGTGAGGAATATGAGACATCCCAAGCCTGTTTGATTTATTTAGCAAACGTTTATTGAACCCTACTATGTGCCAGACCTGGGTCAAGCTGTGGAAATACAGAGGCAATGTTTATGGTGAGAACTATTAACAATAATAACCCCTTATTGACTGCTTAATACATGCCTAGCTGTGTGCAGGAGTTATCCATGTGTTATCTCATTTAATCCTTAAAACAACCCTTTAGAGTAAGTTTTGGTTTTGTAACAGCTTTATTGAGATATGATTCCCATACTATACAACTTATGAGGTATTTTTATTTCCATTTTACAAATGTGGAATTTGAAGCTCAGAGAAGTTAAGTAACTTTCTATAAATTCTCTCAGCTAGTTAGTGATAAAGTCAGGATTTGAACCTAAGTTTCTTTCATTCCATAGTCTGGGCGCTTGCAATCATGATGCTAAATTGACTGTTATTATCAAGCTATCATCTCTGGCTCCAAAGATTGTGAAATCCAATGGAGGAGAGAGAAATCTAAATAAAATCTTTTTATACTGTATGTTAAATACTGCCCTTAGGAGGTATATATGGGGAACTATGAGGAGACTGACTAACTCAACCAGTGGTCATGACAACTTCATAGAGGAGGGAGATATTTGAATGAGGCCTTGACAGATGAATAGGAGTTGACCAGGCAAAAATGAGCAGATTTCTTGTTCAACCAAGAACGTGAGGACTGCTTTTGTTTATTTAGACTTCTCTGGCTTTTGAGACTCTGAACTTTACTTGGCCCAAAAAGAGAGGGGAAAAGACTCCTCCCTTTTTCACAGGAGTTTCACCTTTTAGCTTAAGTCTGACCATAAGCAACCCTAGAACACTCCACATTGATAATATCACAGCTTCGTGGATCCAGTTGTTACTATTAGGAAGAAGTGATGGAGGCCAGAGCCCTTATCTGCTTGTCCACATCATCTTCTTCCTGTGTTTCCCAAAAACTCTTGTGGGATTCTCCCAAGGAGACAGCTCTCAGGCAGGATGCACCAAAGAGATGGTGAGAACTGCACTTAGAATATTAGTTCATCGGAACATTAGCTTTGCTCTCTCTTTTCTCTTTATTTATACACTAACCCTGGGCTTTACTGCCCTCTCATTGGAATGCTCTTGTCCCAGTTACTTGTCAGCACATAAATCCCCGAGACAGATGGCTTTGCCTCAGTGGCAGCAGGCTTTATCAGATTTAGTATTTGTTCCCTGTGGCCCAAATACAATCAGCAAATTACAGACATAGAAATGAGAGTTGAAAGTAAATATGGCGTCTAATGTCAGCAACAAAGAATCTGCAATCATGGGGTTGCCTGGGATAGGACTTAATTCTCGTTTGGTCTTCTAGGCCCAGAAAATGGGGGAATGAGGTCATTTATTGAGATCATTTGGTTCATTCCTCTACCTCCCAGCAAATTTAACCTAGAGAGACAGGAGTTATTCTGGTCTTTACGAACCGACAAAGAGAAGCTGTCTAGCTGCATGTTATGGTGTTTTGACAACTCTCTCAGTGAGAAAGCCCTTCTTTCTGCTCAGCCTGTATCTACACTGCTTCAGTCTGCAGTCGGGCACCACTGTTTACTTCATTATTAGTGGCTGCCCTGTCCTCTCTTCCCTTTCCATGGCACTCACAGTTAGCAAGAATCACACCGCCCTTGGCAATTATAAGGACAAACATCTTTTATTTCTTCTTTAATTACTGGAAGTGTCTTATGGCCTGCCAAATCTTTGACCCTCTTGTTTCCCCTGCCACTCCCCAGGAAAAGCTGGGATTCAGGCTGGGCATGGCTCATGATGTATCTCTTTCCAGCCTTCTATCCCACCCAACCCCCACCCACAATCTGTCACCTGCTATAGATGCCACTTATCTGGGTAGAGGGTGAGGGAATTGGATTCATAAAGAACTGCTGGTGTCTGAAACCTGCCAGCACTTCTCTAGGCTGTCAGCTGAGCAGAGAAAGAAGAAACAGTCTGGATATGATCTAGGGCCAAAGCTTTGAATGGTCTCTAAATCTCAGTGGGAAAAGCATGTGTAGGTTTGTGAGTGTGTATGTGTTTGGGAACTGCGTATGATTCTATATGTGTGTCCTTCTGTTTGTCCCTGTGTCTCTTGGTTTGTCTTTTTCCATGTGCATCTGTGTCCCCACTTGGGTGCCCTTATTTGTGGGTATCACTATGGGTGACTTTGTGAACTTGTATGCATTTCTGTGGCTTTGTGATGTCAGTGTGTGGGTTAGTCTCTTCATGACAAGGCCCAGGCAACTTCTCTGGTCTGGCATGTCTTCCTTTACCTCACTAACTCCTTCTCAGCCACCAAGACTCAGCTCAAATGTCACCTCCTCTAGGAAGCCTTCCTCTGATTGAATTAGATGCCCCTCCTCTAAAGCATCTAATGCTTGCCCCATCAAAGCACACCTTGTCTCCTTCCTTGACTAGACCCTGAGCCCCCCAAGAAAGGAACTGCATAGCCTGACTTCTGCGTGCCCAGGCTGACACCCAGGATGCACAGGAGAAAGGATTCTTCAATAATGCAGAAGTTATCTTTTACTGAGTGCTTACGCTTACTAAATTTTTTAACTTGCACTTTTACATTAAATCCTCACAACAACTCTCTTAGAAAACTTTAATGGCCTCATTTTACAGGTGAGGAAACGGAGGCTCAGAGAAGTTGAGGAATTTACCTAAGGACACAATGGCTAATATATAATGAGTTAGAGTTCTAACTGAGATAGAGATGTCTCAAAATCTAGGCTCTAAACCACCATGTCAAATGGTTGTGGACAGATGGATGGGTGTGTTCGTCCATGAGTGGTCAAAGATAGTTCTCACTGTTTTTACCCACAGCCTCCCAGGGCCGGGACCTATGGGTGGTTCACCTTTTGGCCCCTGCCAAAATTGAAAGCAAGAAGGCAAATGACCACCTCTCCTTTAAGCTCTAGAGAACAAGGGAAGGGGGCCTTTCCAGTCATACCTCTGGCCAGGCAGGGGCAATAGAGGGCAGAATTGTAGAATCAAGAGCCTATGTCCTAGTTCTACTCCTAGCTCTGCAGTCAATTGTCTTTATGCTCTTCTGCAGGCCTCGGTCGGCTCAAGTACAAAATGGGGAAATGTGTAATAACTCCTATGGAGAGTAGATAGGGAACGAAGATCATACACATTGATTAATTTAAAAATATTCATTGAGCACTCCCAGGGCAATCCCTGGAAACAAACACAATCTCTGCTCTGAGCACTTAGGAAAATGTGAGACTAGGACATCTGATCTTCCAAAGCATTTACCTTCCACCAAATGTCAAGTTGCTGGTCCTCAGCCTTCTCTCTCCTGCCATGATGCCCTCAGGGTGCTGGGCAGTGGCCAGTGCCCTCACACCCATTCACAGCTTCCCAGGGCTCCCTCCTTTCTAGACTTCCCCAGGGCCTGCCACCCTTGGGCAGCATCCTGGGCCTTTTCGCTAATCTAGTCCCACTCCTTAATCAAAACTTAACTGTTCTAGACTCCATCTTTTTTAAGCTGTCTCTTTGAAGAGAGATGAAATAATGACCTAATGACTTGTACCTGCAGGAAGATTTTTATTTTAACAGTTAACAAAATTCTTGATCCAAAGAAATATAGTTTCTGAACCTAGGGTGTGTATGTTGCACGTGTAAGGGGTCAAGGCTTTGCCTTTAGAGCTGCAAAAGAGGCAGCTTGTTAAAAATCGTTGCCTTGTTTAAAATTTACAAATATTGATGAGTGCATTTAACAAATACCACCCATAGCCTAACCAATATTTATGATCCATTGATTTCTCTAGCCCTCATTCTCCAGCCTATGTGTTATCTGATCATTGTGACATAGCATACGTGTGGCATTCCATGCTGTTCAAGAGCTTTCATGATAATCAGTGTTCTTAGGTGCATAGCATTCCCATGAGTATCATCACATATCTGACCATTCCCTATAGTTGGGCATTTACATGGATTTTTACACTCTCCCTCTGCTCTAATCCAGAGACAGAACATCTTTGCACATACAGTCATTTCCTTATGTTAAATTATTCCCTTTCGAGTGAAGTCACATGATGTACTTTGTTGCTTTAAAATAATGGATTCCATTCTCCAGAGCTGGGTCTCTGCAGAGAACAGTAGAACAGAAGAATTCCAAAGTGTATTAAACAAGACCAGGTTTTCCCAAGCGCACATCCCTTCATTTTTGACACAGAACCAGCCAGGGGAGCATGTTTTTGTCTCACAAAGGTCACAAGCTTGTAGCTAACAAGAAGAGACTCAAGGTCAAATTGCTAGATGAGGCCTAGGCAGTGGGTCTGGGATAGTATTTTTGGCATCACACGGGTTCATGTTCTCCCTTACCAGCATGTGACTTGGGCCAGCCACTTAATGGTGCTGAAACTCCATTTCCTCATGTATAATATTGGGCTAATAATGGTACCCTTCTAATTAGAGTTTTGTGAGGATGGAGTTCTGCATTTGGTAAATATTGTGTCCCACTCCTTGCTTCCCTGTAGAGTCAGGTTCCACCCCCTCCCACCCTGCAGCCTCATTTTAAGGTCTATTTTGCTGCTTCTAGCCCACCCCTACCCTCTACCTTTTACCTTCTCCCTCTGGTACTTTGACAAATGAGAAGAGAGTCAGGGGCTTCAGGCTTCAGTCAGCCTTCCACTAAGAGTCCCACGTGTATCCCTCAGTGGTCTTCCTGTGTCTGCTTTCTGCTGTCCCCAAAAGAGAGAGACGCCCATTCCACAGAGCAAGGGAAAGATAACTGTAAACATGACCAGCGCCACAGGGCAGTGAGGGCTGATTTAGAGGGCTCTGTTGAACTGAAAGGCAAGATCTTTTCTACCATCAGGAAGCCCGGTATCTAGGATCAAGGAATTTCTGACTCTAAGAAAAGGCCTCTACTCAGAGTCCTGCCCCTTTCTGCCTGACTGTGGTCATGCACATGCCCTCGGCTCCTTCTCATCACTTTGTTCCCACCACTCTTTACCCTGCGGCAGCTCCCACACCCTTCCAAATAGCTTGCAGAGTTCAGGGCAGAGTCTCAGAAAGGGGAGAGTTCTGTCTTCGTGGAAATATTGATGTGGTTCTGCTGAGGAGCAATGAACTTCATCAAGATCAAAATTTCCCTGGGAGTTCTTGATGCTGAATTTGGAAACAGACATGCTGCTGTTCCCTGGTGTCTTTAGCAACAAAGTCAAAACGTTTGTTTTTTTCCACTGCTTATCATCTGAGATCTTGCTAGAGGTGCAGCAAGAGAACCTTAAATTTAAAATGAGGTCCTGGGAGCCTACAAGGCTGGGGAGCTTGGGTCTGAAACCTTTTCATTCTATTATAGGCGAGAGATGAGTTCCCATCTTTTGCCTGGGACCACTACGCTGTCATGTTTTCCACTGATCTTTTCTGCCCAGAAATTACTACAGAGCTGGCTGGGATAAGAGCTCAGCTGATTTGGTTTTGGAGCAGAGAATACACATCATGGGATTTGTTCTAGCAGTTCTGGTTTTGACTGCTGTGATTCGCTCTATTTATTCTTGTTCCAGGGGAGTGAGCTCCCCTGGGCCTGGTGGCCACAATGCTGTGAATCATATTTATGGACATGAAGTTAGATCTGGGCTGCATTCTGTTCCCCTGAGTGGGATGATGAAGAGTATAGGCAGCCCTCCCTGTAATTAGAAGAATGTTTAAGTGGACTTATCAATCTGATTTTCCCCTCATAAACAATTGCATAGACTTTGCAAGCATGGAGGACCCTGTAATAATGGCCATTACGGCACAGTAGCAGGTACTAATGGCAGTCTTTTTGCTGGCAATGACAGCCACCTCTGAACTTCTCTTTCCAACAGACACAATTTCTCGGGGTTTACTTTGTTTCATCTCAAGAGTTCCTTGCTAATGCCTACGTCTTAGCCGTGCTTCTGTTCCTTGCCCTCCTACTGCAAAGGACATTTCTGCAAGCATCCTACTATGTCGCCATTGAAACCGGAATTAACTTAAGAGGAGCGATACAGGTACTCGGCTGATTATTTTCTCACTTCATAGTAAGAACAACATCACTTATCCTCGTGGACACTCAGGAATAATTCTGCTGTGAATTTATTGTGTGTGTGTGTGTGTGTGTGTGTGTGTGTGTGTGTGTGTGTGTGTGTGTCTTTAACGGTGTTTTTGAAACAATGACCATTGATAAGGTAGTGTGGGATCATGGAAAGCGCCTTGAGCTGAACTTGGGAAATGTAGTAGTTCTAGCCCTGGTTCTACCTTGAACTAGACCCCAGATGTGAACTGCTCAGCCCTTGTGCCTTCACATTTTTCAGGCTTGAATGGGACAGACATCACTAATCTATCATAGCACGCTTTTCTGCTAACTGCTGATGCAGCCTCAGCATCTTTCTCTAGATACTATTCCAGAGTTTGGCAACAGACAGCCTTTTTTGGGTGCAAAACAGGAAACGTGTTTGACATGCCATGACCAGAGAGCCTCTAAGATATACTGGAGATCTTAAATCTTGGGTCATCATGAGAGAGACTTATCTAGTCTGATAGGTCCCTTGGGCCTAGCTTCTTGCTCCTGCTTTCTGTGGGCTCCTTTCTTCTCAGAGTCAATTAGAGGGATGATGAAAGTCAGAGAGGATTCAGGACCCCTTTAGGCAAGGTGGTGATGAGAATTGTCTAATTCCCAGTGTTTTTATTGGAATGGAGGGAATGTCCACAGTGGTTTACATAGGATAGAAGTTTGTTTTTCACAGGGCCGGTATGGCAGCTACACAATTGTCAGACACTTGGTTCTTCCTGTAATATCGCTCTGCCAGACTTTTCACAATTACTTTTATCTTACAGTTTAAGATGACAATCGAAATTGCCACTGTTGTGTCTACATTTGAACCAGCAAGGAGAAAGATGAGACAATAGGAGAGAATACTGCCTTCTTCTAAAATCATAGTGCAGAAGTTGCACATGTTCTCTCCCATCTCATTAGCAAGAAATTTCCCACATGGCCATACCTGGAGAGGCTAAAAAGTGTAGTCTTTATTCTTGACAGCCATATATGCCCTGCAAGAAATTCTTCTTGTGAAAAGGAGAGATTGGATATTGGGGGACAACTACAGATTCTGCCGTATCTGACAATTCCCGTGAAGTCAGTAAAACACTAGGAAGTTGTAGCTAAATCCCACCTCATTCTTTAGAAATGTTTAGAAAGCCACCTCATTCTTTAGAAATGTTCCTGGGAATCATTAACACCGACTGGCCCGTGGGGAGCCAGGATCAGAGGCTTTGAGAAAAAGGGACCTAGAGGAGAAGGGTATAGCATGGGCTTGGGGACAGTGTCAGGGTCCATACTCTAATTGTCTCAGTGTAGTCCATGTGTATGGTGCCCCCTGAAAATGTATAGTGCACAACCTATGCAGCTGCACATGACAACACTGCCATCCCCAGTGGTTTTTCATTGAGAAAGCAGAGCCATTTCCTCAGGAATGTCATCAGGTGAGAATGGTGGAAAGAGCCCAGGAAACTCCAAAACTCTCTGAGACTTATAGGGGCTCAGAGCTACGAGGAACTAAGCTATTGCCCAATTCAGAAAACCTCTCTGAAAATCCGATCCTCTGCTCAGACCCCTCTAGTGACAGGCAGGCATGCGCTGCCACAAACGGCCAATTTTGTAGTCAAACAGTTTTGTAATTAAATCTACTTTTTATCTGTATGTCATAACTCACACTCTGGCCCAGTATTTTCTAAATACACTGAAAGAGCCAAAAATAAATGGTTTTTTAATGTATTAGCATGTAATTGTTTTTATCAAACTGAATCTTTTGCATTAATAAAAGGGATTGACTCATATGCCATAAAAGGAATACTAGCAATAATTATGGAAACAAATTAGAAAACTTTCAGAAATTTACAGAAAATTATAGATAACTTTCAGAAATTTACAGAAAATTATAGGTCTGTGTCTTCATGAGTTTGAGAATAATCATATTTCTCTCATGAAAAGTTATTAAGCAAAATTCCTGTGTTATACATAATTTTTTGACATACTAGCTATCAGTTGCTTGTGTATTTCTGTGCATCCTGGTCTCAATAATGCTTTCTTTGATAGATTAATCTGTGTTCCTACTTCACTGAACTATGCTTATTATTATTCTTTGAAGACCAATTTCACATAACCTAGGATGTGCATAGATTTGTCTAAAAATGTTATCGCCATTATTTTTAGCCTTACCCGTGGTTTATATAAAGTCACAAAAAGACATATGCTTAAAGCATAATCTGACCTACAAAAAAGCCTGGGTTTGCAAAAAGCTGAATAAAGGGCTGGGAATCCACCTTACAGCAAAATGTGTGATAGAATTTCATTTGAAAGCAGGCATCCCTAGGACATGTAAGACAAGAACGCATTTTTCTTCTTTCAAGTGTGCATAGCCTGAAAATTGCCATCCTTCTGGGAGTCACAATCACCCTGCACATAAAGCTTTTAGGTTGAGAGCTCACAGAAAACCATTACCATGGGTGTTCCTATCCACCCCAGGGAGACAGGGCAAGGTCCTCAGAGTGGCTGGACTCTGGGACGGTGCCAGGGCTGATCTACCCTCGTACACCATCTCTCACACCAATCTGAGCCCTTGTTTTGTTTCGAGATTCAGTTAAAACAGAACTTGGCTTCAGAGCATATCTCCTCGCCAGCTGGAGATGGACGCATTAAAATAGACACTGCCCCACTTCATCATTTTTATGACTCTGAAGTGTGTTCCCCACCAGCTTCTGGTAAATCAAGAATACAACTGGGCATGAAGATCTGTTTTTAAGATTTAAGAGCTAATTTAATGCTACCCCCCAAGGGAGAGTTCTTGCTTGCTAGGGAAGTAGCTTGCCGTGCTGGCGTGGATTCTGACTTGCTTGATCTGTCATCAAAGCCCTTTACCTCTCCAAACCTTAGTTTCCTCATTTGTAAAATTGGAACAATAATACAGGGCCCCTTACCAAGCCGCTTTATGCTCCATAGAAGGAATGTCTGAGAAGCCCCTGGCACATTAGAGACTTGTGGCATCTGGGGTGGTGATTAGAATGATAATGATGACGAATGTGAAGCCCTCTGCTCTCATTTCTAGACCAAGATTTACAATAAAATTATGCACCTGTCCACCTCCAACCTATCCATGGGGGAAATGACTGCTGGGCAGATCTGTAACCTGGTTGCCATCGACACCAACCAACTCATGTGGTTTTTCTTCTTGTGCCCAAACCTCTGGGCTATGCCAGTACAGGTAAGGGACGTGTACTTTGGTAGGGAGTGGAAATGAGGACACAAAATCAGAATCTGCTGGTATATGCTCAGTGACTAGGAGTTTACCATCTTCCATTCCATGTCTGTCTGTACCTTCCACCCTCCCAGGGTCTCCATGGGGTGTATTCCTGGGTCCCTATACTGTCTCACACTCTGCAAGCATCTAGTTACCTCTCTTCATGATCAGAGAAGGCAGTGCCATTAAGACTTTTAAAATGCAGCTTAAAGCTTAAAAAAAAAAAAACCAAAAAACTATAGAATAATCATATGTGGAACACTTTTGCAGACGTTAAAAGTTATGTTGTAACAAAGTCCTTAATTACATTGAAAAGTGTTCTGATATATTTTTAAGCAAAAAGAGTTAATTACAAAATTGTACATGCGGTGCACTTCCTACTAAATTGGAATATCCATATGTATATGTTTGCACAGATTCACACAGTAAAAAGAACTGGAAGGTCCTATGGTGGGATTGCAGGTGATTTTTGTTTTCTTTATGCGTTTCTAAATTCTCCAATAAGCATGTATTGTTTTTGAAAATCAAAAACCAAACGACCTTTGGGGCTGGCTCTGAAGGAGGTGCATTCTCCCCTGACGACAGGAGGAGAATCCATGGTTTACCTGACTCCTGGCCTCTTCTGCCCTGACTCCCATCCTCCACCAGGGAGTCTGTGATTCCCATCCTGAAGCTGGGAAGGAATTCTTCACTTGGGTGCTCAGGCCAGAAGCGGCAACACCTATTCCAGGAGGGCCCGCAGGCGCCTGTCTGGATCTAGGTGAGACAGGCTAGTTCAAATAACCTCTTTGAGCCTCAGTTTCCTCATCTATGAAATAGGGGTGATTCCCACCCTCTGGAGGTGCTATAATGATTCAATTAGATGATGTAATTAAAGCACCAAGCAGAGTACTTGGCACAGAGTAGTCACTAAGTAAATATCAGGTCCCTCTCACTTACACACTCTGGTGAGAGGACTTTACTGTTCAGAATTCACTGCTTACTTCTTGGAATGTACCTTTCATAAACCTTATTCTCGAGTGATTTTTTTTTTTTTTTGGTCCTCCTTACCTGTAAAGTGTTTATTTAAAAGACATTAAAGGAAAATAGGAGAAGAGGCTCACACGGGGAGGGCAACTAAACAAAAGACAAGTAGGACAGAGAATCTGGTGGTCCTTTTTACAAGAACACCCCTCTGTGCCATCCTCCATTACCACTTAGCCACACCGACTCCTGCACCCCCTCCACTCTGCCAAGATGGATCGGTGACTGCAAAAGCTATAGAAGGGTCTGGAAAGCACATCGAATGCAGTCGACAGCCTTTTATCCTTTCTGTTATGTCCCCTTGAACAACCTGTTTCAAAGGTGTTGTCCACCAAACTGGCTGCGTTGTTGTCATTACTATTATTTATAATGTTTGTTATACATACACCATTGCTAATAATACTAACTAGTAAATAACCCCTTCCCTGTGCGGGCCCTGCTGCCCCAGCCTCTTTCACCTGCATAATTAACCCTCACAGCCATGGTAGGATCGGGGGGAGAAATTTTTTATCTCCACTAATTACTTACTTTTGCTTATTTATCATGAAGTGTTATTTGGTTTTTCAATTTTAATTCCTCAAAGACTATACTTTTGCCACTTGTAGCTTTGATCAGCCCTCAAGATCCAGTGTTACCACCCAGAGTTGATACAGTGCCTTCAACCTGGGCAGGATTCCGTGTGCAGCTTGGTTGGCCATTGGACACATGAGGCTTTCGATAATATTGAAACTAGCTCAGAAGCCCCAGTCCTTTGACCCTTGAGAACTCTCCCTGGTGTGTAATCTTTTTTTGGTCTTATATACTTAAAAAAAAAATAACAGCGTTATTGAGATATAATTCACTCATTTAAAGGGTACAACTTTAATAAGCGTTAGCATACTCAGAATTGTGCATCATCACAATTTTAGAACATTTTTGGCACCCCTAAAAGAAACCCACACCCATTGTCAGTCACCCCTCATCTCCTCCTCCAGCCCTAGGCAACCACTGATCTATATATACTTTTGAAAATCTAATCAAACCTCCTTAGGAAAACAAATGTACATTCATATATTTGGCCTACAATTTCAGGGTTTTTTTGGGCCCCTGAAGCTTATGGATGCTACGCTAAGGAACTCAGCCATAGCAAAGACCTCTGTGATTCCTCACACCACGGGCATCAGAGGCCCAGAGAGGGCAGGGGCGCTGCCTTTTATCCTTTCTGGCGGCAGCACCATGCCCAGATATCTCCTTTTGTGGTTCCCTAGTGACAGGGAAGCCTGCTTGTTTGCTGGAAGATTTGTTTTTTATTTGTTTTTAGAGAGGGTAGGCCACCCTGTATTGATCTCCAACTGTGTGCCAGGTACTGTTCTAGGTGCTTATCGTATATGTTCGTTTAATCTTCTCAGCAGTTGTGCTAAAAGGGCATTAAATGCACCATTTTAAAGATGAAGAAGCTGAGACTCTGATTAAGTAGATTGTGCCAGAATGCATAACCAGTAAGAGCTGGGACTGCGTTCAGACTCAGGGCTGCAGACTCCAGGGACTGTGATCTCCCCACTACTGCACTAGATTGCTTTCTTAACCTGTGAATGAATAGAAGATAAAAGAGCTCTTTTATTCCCCACACTTGTTTTGCACACTCAGAATCCCTGATTTCTGGTGTGTTCTCCTGTGGGGTCCATTCAGACCCCTGCAGCAGAGAGGGGCGGACAGGAGAATCTGGGGAGCACAAGGTGGGGGCGGTGGGATCTGAGGAGGAGCCTTGGCAGCAGCACATGCTGCGTCCCCAGCTCCTGTCGCAGCAGCTGTCAGTGCCTGGAGGTGGTGGGGATCCAGGCATCGACCCCCAGTCGGTGCCCTGGTAGTGACTCTGGAAGTGCTCCGGGCACCCCTTGGTGTCCAGTTCTACCCAAGCTGCCGAACAACAGATTGCTTCCATATGAGGACAGCTAATGGAAGGGATAATTTTTCCTGGAGGATGATGACAGTGGGGCCCAGCAGGAGAAGGAGGGCTCTTTACCCCCTAATGTGCGCCTCTGCCCATCTGTGCCAGCATTTAACATCAGTTAAACGCTGGTGGAGGCAAGTGGTGAAGGGGTCAGGTACCAGCCTCTAAGAACCTACTAATGCCCAAGGCATTGTCTAATTAACGGAAATTTCAGAGCCACCCGCCCACTCCTCTGTCCTTCAGGTGGTCAGGTGGTGCAAGGAGCTTGGTGTCAATCTAATGTAGGGCTCAAGGGGTACAGGGCCAACCCAGGCAGACTTTTTTTTTTTTCAATTAAAGAAGATAGCTTATCTGTTCTTCTAGAATTAGTCCTGAATTTAGAGGTAGGTGCTTTTGAAGGCGATCTGGGAAACTGTCATCTTGATGCTTTGGGGGCTGGCAAGAGTAACTTATATTTCTCATAAATATTCAGAAGCAGGCAGTCAAGCTAGAAGCTAGATGCAGAATGAATTCTCTTTTCAGAGACTATCTTCCAGATTCCCTGAAAAATTAAAGACACCAGGAGCATAAGAATGAAAAGTAAACTCTCAGATCCGGGACTGGTTTTGTCTGACATGGAGGTAGCAATTTTGCCCCTTTGCTCATGTTTCACTTTTTCCCGATGAGAGTGAAATGTCAGCCTTGATAACCAGCAAACAGAATGAAAGGTGCTGTCACACTCATTGTGCAATCTCAGCTCTGAGACTTCCATCTGGAAAGCGGACCTGGGGAGATCTAACGCTTCCGCCAAGCTTGCAGATAAATGCAGTTAGTTGTTGGCCCAGAAACTCTCTGTGCTCATCATGGTAATTCCTCCTTCTGTAATTGCTTTGTCACCTCTCCTCCTCTGCTCCCCAAGACAATTTGGAAACCTGGGCACCAAGGCCTGTCCCACTTCAGGGGACTGAGGAAAGGGGGTGGCGTGTCAACACCCGGTGGCAGGCTGCCACCAGGTCAAAGGGAACTCACCCCCATGACCCTCCCTCAGATCGTCGTGGGTGTGATTCTCCTTTACTACATCCTCGGAGTCAGCGCTTTAATTGGGGCAGCTGTCATCATCCTGCTGGCCCCCGTCCAGTACTTCGTGGCCACCAAGCTCTCTCAGGCCCAGCGGAGCACCCTGGTGAGTGTCCCCAGGTGTGCACCGGCCCTTTTCCCCCACCTTTCCCCCATGTGTCTGCCTGCTCCCTCTCCCCTCACATCAGTGGGTCTCCTCACTCTTCCCCCTGAGGCCACCAAACAGCTACCCCCCACATATCCACACTATCATTGACCTTAAGCAGGTCACTTCACCTGTCTAGGCCTCAGTTTCTTTGCCTGTGAAATGGGATTAGTGGAGAAGGCAGGGAGCCCCTCTGTGGGGACAGGAGCTGGGCGTTGTCTGTGAAATGGTGAGGACATAGACTCGGCTCCTTGCTCTTGGGTGGGATGGGGGTAGAGGAAACCCTTCTCTGACTCGGTGATCCCTGGCAGGAGTATTCCAACGAGAGGCTGAAGCAGACCAACGAGATGCTCCGTGGCATCAAGCTGCTCAAGCTATACGCCTGGGAGAACATCTTCTGCACACGGGTGGAGATGACCCGCAGGAAGGAGATGACCAGCCTCAGAGCCTTTGCCATCTACACCTCCATCTCCAGTGAGTCTGCTCCAAACAGCCAGCCTTGCGTGCTGCTGCCTTTGTGTTAGGATAAGGTATCAGGGCTTTGGGGAGAGGGGCGGTAGCAGATGCTGGAGGCTTGGGATCATCCAATCCAGGTGAACCTCAAACTGTCTCATGTAGCAGAGAGCTCCCCAGAAATTACAATGTTCTTTACATATTAAGAGCCTGCCATGGGTGGGGCACTGTGCTGGCCCTCAAGATACAGTGATGAGAACAAGAGATGAATCTTTGATATGCTATTGACCTGATATGTTATTGAGAGGCAGCAGTAAACGAATAAACAACAACAGTTTTGGTTTCTTCCAAATGCAAGGGCTCCTTTTCAATGAGTCAGACTGAGCTGCCACTTCCCTGGGGAAGATACATGGAAGCTTCCATTTATCTGGGGCCCTGAGAAGGAGAAACATTTTATTTAAACAACAGGAGTTCACGTGTGAGGTCCTCGCGGGCATATCTACACTAACTGAATTTACATTCGCCAAATGATTTGGGAACCCCGAACTCAAAAAATAGAGGGGCGGGGAGACACAAACTGGTAAAATTCGTAGGGTCCCAGCAGACACACATAATAAAACCACTTTCCAGAGAACATGGGGCTCCTGTGGCAAACATTCCCGTTGAACAAAGAGCAAATAATAGAGAAAGAAAAATCCACCAGAGAAAAATACACCATCAGAGTGAGTCGGCAAATGCAAAAAATAGGAGAATTACTCCCTCAGTACCTGAAGCTGATAGAATAATCTGAAACAGATAATAAAATAAGTGCATGTAAAATAATTAAAGATTTAAAGAAGGTGTAAGACCTACGAGGAAAAACAGGAAAGAATCAAGGGGAAAGAATGCCAAAAGAAATCCTAGAAATTAAAATTTTAGTTATTGAAATTAATTCGATGGGTCATAGTCCCCAGGTCAGAGTCAGGGCGTGTGAGTTCTGGTGATTGATAGAATCCTGGCTCAAGGTTATCTCTCAGTTGGTCTAGCGGCTCCCTGGACCCACTCAGTGGTGGTTATTGCCCAAGTGCATAATTGGGATATCGATATTTAGCAGCTGGCAGACTTCACAATGGTTGCCTGACCTGTCCAGTTTAAGAGCCATTATGGTAGGAAAGGCCAAAAGGAAGTCCCCATAGAGAAAAGCAGAATGGAAACAAAAAACAACTCAGTGTACAGGTTAAAAAAAATAACATAGCTGAAGAGAGAATTTGCGAATTAAAAGGTAAATCTGTGAAAATTATACAGAGCGTGGCAAAGGAGGTAAATGGAAAACATTTTCTGTAAGTGGGAGAACCATTTCATAGACGGGAAGTTGAGGCCTAGAGGGGGCATCTTCCTGAGGTCGTTCTCTGAGGCTAACAGCATGGCTCTCACAGGGCAGAGCTTGCACTGAGCACCCCGGTGTCCTGTCTCCCTATGTTCAGCCAGACCCTGGTGTCCTGTGCCTCAGGCAGGGACCCTGATCCAGTCAGCAGTGGCCAGGCTACCCACCATCCACAGTGCCAGCCATGGTATCTTCCTGTGGAAAGTCCTGCTAAGATCTGATTTTCTCAGACTGGAGCTGTGAGCGTGGCAGGCAGCCACTGCTTCCTGGATTCCTTGACATTCTAGTGTGCTGGTCTCATCCCTTTACCTGTGGCCTCTGACCCTCAGGCTGAGCACTCTGTAGGACAGGAGAAATTGGGAAGCACCATCTGGGGAGCTCAGAAATCAGCGTCTGCAGACCCAGGCTCTCTTCACCCTTTTCTCCACCTGTTCTGCCTGTCCCTGGGTTCAGTCCTCTTAACGGTAACTCCACACGGTGTGTGGCCCACTGAGTTACAGACGCCTGGCTCCCAGGTGTCACATCAGGGAGAATAGCTGCTGAGGTGGGAGAGGGAAGTGGGAAGGGAAGCATCAAGGAAACTGGGGCACCGGGTCCCTAAAATTCTTGGCAGCAAAGTAGGGACAACCTTGGGTCATATAGATGGGGGCAGGTGGCAGCTACGTTGCTTCTGGAAGATGTATGGTCATTTTCTGCATTCCAAACTGCAACCTGAAATGTGTTTTCCTATGTAAACAACATCATACGATGCCTAGGTTCCGAGTTAACCCACAGATTCCTAGCTAGTAGGTGTTCTCGGTCCCATAGGGCCCTCAGAAGACAAGCCAGGGCTTTGTGCAGGGCCTGGGGCCAGAGGACCTGAGAGAAGGAGACTCTATGTTGTCAAGAGCTGAGATGACTCTGGAAGGAGTGAGGGGCTCTGGAGCCAAGAAGGGGTCTGCCCAAGGCCCCCTACCTGTCCAGGACTCCATGACCTATAGGATAAACAGAGCAGCCCAGGCTGATAACCTGGAAGAAGCACTGGGGAGGGAAAGGGAAGAGTCCTTTAGGAGAGCTCGGAAAGCCAAGTGCTGTTTGCTCAGTGCTCGCCCTTCCTGGGATGGGTTTCTTCGATTTGGTCAGTGGAGCGGGGAGACGGGTGGTAGGGTGGAGGTACCTCCCGGCTACAGGTGTATGCTTTGAGTGTGTTTTCATTTATCTCCTCCCGGACTTCCTGCCTTCTACTCTGTCACCAGGCATCAGGACACAGGTCATTAGGCATGAGATAAGGGGACATCTTTTATTCTCACCCCTGGCACCAGCCATGGGGTCCTGGCGCCACAAAGGAGCCCTTGAGTCACGTTTCCTGATGGAGGCCATCCTGATGCTGCCCGCTGGGCTTTCAGTCTGTCGTCCGGTGCCAGGCAGTCAGACTGTCAGGCAGACAAGGTTACCTCTGACATTCTTTCTGATGGTCTCACTGTCAGCATCACTGAGAGCTGCTGTGTGTGGAGCCTGAGCTAGTGCAGGTGTGTGTGTGTGGCGGGGACAAGGGGTGCAAAAAGGAAATGGGTGCAGTTTCCTTGTCATCAAAATCCAGAATCAAAGGAAAACAGATGTAAGTTACTTGGTGGATATTGAATGAGCCAGCCCCGTGGGATCAGCCCCATGCTAAGTGCTGGGAGGGATGCAAGGAGTTTATACTCTGTGGAAAAGTCAGAGCTAACCTACATGAAACAGTATGGCAGGGAGCACTGAACTGACCGCACTTAATCCTCATATCAACTTGGCGAGGTGTGTAGCTTTATTGTCCCATTTTACAGCAGAGAAGTTCGAGGCCTGGTAAGGTGAAATGACTCACTGAGGTCCTCAGCTAGTAAACGGCAGAGAACAGAGAAGAAGGAAGACTGTGTGGACTGGGAGTTCACACGGAGCTTCATGCACGGGGGACCTTGGGGGGCACCTTGCCAGCTGGGCAGGATCTCAATGAGTAGAAAATAAAGTGGGAAAAAGCTAGAGGCAAGTGTAGTGGCCACTCCCCTTGGAAGTCAGTTCGATCCTCATCTGTTTGCAGAAGCAGCACGACCTCAGGTGTCCAGTCACTTATTTGAGGACAAACTCTGCAGGAGTGACAAAGGGGGCCTAGACCTACCAGTCAAGCAACCAACATGCTGCCAGTTCATTCTGTCCTTTGTGTAGCACCTGTCCCAGAGCCTACTCTCTGTGCCAGACTCTACTGAGGCCCTGGCGGTTACAGGGGAGGCAGGCCTGGTCTTCATCCTCACGGTCTTGTGGGAGACCATGCCGTGAACAGTGGTGGGGAATGTGGCCAGAGCCACGGGGTCAGTTCCAAGTGCTCCGCTTTCTCTTTTGTGGTACTCACTTGGCCCTGGCTTCTTTTGTTTCTTTTATTCACTTATTTAACAAATATTTACTGGGTACCTACTATGTGTCAGGACCTGTGCTAAGCATGGGGGATGCAGTGACGAGAAGAAATGTCGGTCCCTACCTGCAGGTTGCTCCCAGTCTAGTAGGGAAGACAGACATGAAACTATGTTGTGAATGACAGGAATAGAAAGGGATATTTCTGGGCCCCATGAGAAGTTGTAACTAACCTAGTCTTAAGGCTGGTGGGTGTCAAGGAAGCTTTGTCACAGGTGAAGCTCGTTGCCGATGCCCAAAGAATGACTATATGTTAACCAGATGAGGGGAAGGATGTTCCAGGCACACAAGCCTGGAGGTGAGAAGGATGGTGGTGTGTTTAAGAGAAGGTAATTCGGTGAGGAGAAGGAAACAAGATCAGATCATGCAGGACCCTGTGCCCTGCGTTCAGGCCTCTGGGCTTTCTCCTGGGGCAGGGGAGCCATTGAAGGAGTTTAAGTAAAGGGAAGATGTGTTTGCCATCTCTTCCAGTGTTCTAGGGTCGGGGGTCTTTCCTCTTCCTAGTCCAGTCTGAACCACAGTCAGACGGGCCCTCCTTGGATGAGTGTGACTGACTTCTTACTATGTCCTGAAAAACAAAAAAACACTCCAAAATCCAGCTCTGCCATGGATGGGGGTGGCATGGGCAAGATGGTGCTGGCGAACCCCACACACAGGGCACCCAGCACCCGCCTCTTCTCCACAGCCCAAGACTCGTGCCCCTTCTGTGCTCGTTGGTGGGGGCCCTGACTCAGAATAGCCAGTGTCAGGGACAGGGTGACCTCCAGACCTGGTCCTGCTTCCTTCTCCAGCTTCCCTGAAAATCTTCAATATTTGCCCTTCCTGTGGCCAGCTGGTGCAGCCGCAGTGGGTTGCTGATACAAATCCTGGCCTGCTTGAGCTGGGAGGGCTAGGGAGGTTCATCAATGAAAGGGGCAGAAAAGAAATCGGTGTGACTTGTGGGGCCTCCTGAGGGGTTCTCACCACTGCCAGTGACAGGTACACCCTTAACCTGCTTTCCTTCCCGCTCTGTGGACTTCAGAATGACTCTTGGATTGAATAGAAAATAGCTCTGTGCACTTCAAAATACACTTCTCCCTCCAGCCAGAGCAATCTGCAATCACAGACTGTGAGGCTGTAGCTCCTCCTGGCCCCCCAGGGAGACAAAGCTGAAGTTAACCAGAGGCACAAATGGCTGGCTGTGCCTCCCTGACACATGGCTTCTGAAATATTTATTGATACTTTGGAAATGAAAAGCTGCTAGTATTGTGGTACTTGCCAGCGCCCACAAGGTCAGGCAGCATTCCTTAGGCAAACCCAGGGGAGCGGTGATCTGAGGCTAGCTTTGCTTTTGTTGATTTGTTTTTGTTTCGTTTGTGGGGAATATGGAAAGCTGACACATTGTTCACTACCGTACCCCCGGAACCCAGCTCATGCTTGGAACAGAGAAGATCTTCAAAAAATAATTTCTGAATAAATACTTCTTAAAGGATATTTTGGGGAGAAGATTAAAACAACACCTACCCACATCTCTACACCATTACAGAAAGGCTTTTGCTTCCGAAGGTGACCTTTCAGGCCCGCCTCCATGCAACTAAACTTTCCGCAACAGTATCACGCACATCATTTTGTAATCTTCTGCTTTCACTTAGTTGTTATTTAACAGGATTTCTTGCTCTATCAAGATTTAAGCACTATCATGTTCTCCTTTTTTTTTCTTCCCTACATCAAGTCAAAGTGAGTCGGCCCACCCCATGCCAAAGTTGGAGAGAAATCTATTCTCGGTCATATATTTTTCCCCCTGCATCGCTTTTAATATCTTACGGGGCCGTATGTGGTTCAGGAAAATAGAGGCAAAGGCCACAAGCCTTTGACCTATGACAGCTGGGATGCCCAGCTCCTTTCCCTCTTCTCCCTCACTAGGGTGCACGGATGTCTGCTGAACTCAGAGAGGTGCCAGAGCCTCACAGGCCTCCCAGCCTCTGGCACTGACATCCCCAGTTCCAGCCATGTCCACTCCAGGCCCCAAGGGGGTGATCTTCAGAGAGGCTTTTAAAACACAAGCAGCTGGTATTTCCAATCCTTCCCGCCACCAAAGGGGACCCAAAGCCCCTGCACAAAGGCCATCCTTGCAGGAGAGGGTGCGGGAAATGGAAAATTATATTTTCATCCTTAGTATCTTCATATAACAGTCAGAACAGGGCGGAAATTCATTATATCATATGTATTCTCCTTGTTAGCGGTTCATCAGCGTTGTATCTTTTTTAAATTTACTTATAGTTTGTCTCATGCCTCAAAGGAGTTCAGGCAGCTACAAGAATAAAGACAACAAAGTGGAAAAAATATAAATTGAAAAAAGTCACGACCAGGAAAGCATGCAATAGAACAAAATGTCAATTATCACATGGTTTCTGACTACGGAATCTCCCTGAGAGATGATGTACCACATTTTACTAAAACAGCCCTTCTTGGAAGTTGCCGGTTGATTTTGTTGCAGGTGGTTTGTTGCTGTGGTTGTGGTTTTGTTTTGTTGTGACAGATAGTGCTATAGCTAATACCATCTTGCTGAGGGCTTTGTGCTTCTCTTGAATAATTACATATTCAAGATAAATTCCCAGGAGAAGGATTACAGGATCAGAAGGTCTAAACTTCTGTGTGGCTCTAGCTACCAAACACCAGATTGCTTTCTAAGCAGAGTTGTACCAATTTACAGTCTAACTCCAAGCCTATTTTTTAGCTGGAAGATGAGCCCCAAAATATGTGGGAGGGGTCTCGGCTTGGGGCAGGGGGCCAAGGGGTGGTGCACAGGTGCCCTCTCTAGCTTGAGCCCCTCCTCTTTGGTAATTGATGGGGTGGGCAGGAGAGGACCAGAATGAGGCCCATGCCCTGAGGGAGCTCCCTGAAATAACTGGCCCTGGAGGGGAGGGGCAAGACTATCGCATGTTCAGAGCTATGTAGTTGGTGATGGTCAAAGGCCCTAGGCCTCACAGGAGTCCTGGGTCCCAGATCTGATTTCTTCTAATGTAGGAAAACCAATAATGCTTACACTGCCAGAGATTATGAGGGAGGTCTGTGGCACTGCAGTGGGCACCTAGAGACATAGAGGACTCTTCTGGATGAAAAGTTAAAGCATGGTCACATGTGATATTGGTGTTGATAAAAAGCCTGTGGTCAGAGATATTAGCGGTGCCCCAAGAGCTCCAGCCATGTCTCCTCTATGAGACGGGGAGCTCTGCCATGACAGGGGCTATGTCTCCCTCATCAGATTAGGAATCCCCCAAGATGGACACAGTGTCTTTCCTATCTGCCTGGGAACACCCTAGGGGCAAGTTCATTTTCTCCTCAGCATATCAGGGCCTTCCTGGAAGCATAGATCTGTCTCCTTCCTCAAACTAGGAGCCCCGTGAGGGCAGGGGCCATGTTCTTCCACCCACTCAGGGGGCCGCATCTCTAACATACACTGTGTGTGTACTTGCTAGAGCAGGATTATTAGAGTAATTGGACAGTCAGCTTCTTAGAATGGTGTTGACCATCTGGACTTCTTCAGAGTATCAGAGACTTCGCCACTCATTAGACAGGGGCCATATGCACAGTCTGAGCCCTTGGCCTCTGGCTCCTGGCTCCTGGCTCTTTCTGCTTTCATTTGGCTAATTACAGAACCAGACTCCTTTCTGGGCTGGCCTGGAAGAAGCTCCTGGATGGAAGGAAGAAGGATGAGATAGGAAGGTGGCAGCTAGATGGCCATCTCTTACTCTAGAAGGGCTACTTTCTCTGGAAGAAGTTCAGGACCCCATGCCCAACCTCAGGCATCTCAGACTTTGGGCCAGAGGAGCAGTTACCTGTGGAGTAGGACTAAGCTAGTAGTTCATGAGGTATAATAGTCAGGAAGCACCTAAGGCTCACAGAGCCTGTTCCCTGCATTATCTCCTCTCACCTTGGAGAGAGCCAGAGTGTGTGGACAAGTAAGTACAAACTTACAAAAATCAGATGAAGACACCAAGGCACAGAGAAGGGAAATGAGCTCCTCAAGGCCGCACAGCTTATACGTAACAGGGACTCCACCCTTTTCTGACTTTAAGTCCAGCTCTCTTTGCACTCTGGTGTCCCTGTGACAGGTCTGAGGACCTTACTCTAGACAGAATAAGAAGCAAACCAACTGCCCCGCCTGGGGATGGACTCTCAACCTTAGGACTAAGGGACACCCTGTGTTCAGCTGTCTTTAGTCACTGACACCTCATTGTGAATGAGATGGAAATCTTTCCCAAGAGCCATGGGAGATCTGGAAAGCTCTAAGCCTTAGAGACAACCCAGCTTGAGAGACACAGAAACCAAAGGCACAGGAAGGAGTAGCAACTTGGTGCCCCAGACACACGAGCTGTTGACCACAACCAGCCAACTCTCCTATCCCTTGTCTCACCACTTTCTCATGGGGCTTCCTTCACGCTGTTCACCTGGAACAGATGGGAACATTTAAGCCTTTATTTAAAGGCTTAAGTCTCAGAGACATGGGACGGGCGTCCTGAGGGAAATAGGTAAGGAGCTGCAGGTGGCACAGGGCTAGACTTCTGCCCCAGCCCCACCTGCAGGCTGGGGAGAGGACCCCACAAGCCACGTTGCCTCTAAGCTGCCCTGAGCAGCTTCATTTTTAGCTGTCTCATGCCTCCCACTAAGCTTCCCCTTGTGCTTCCTCTGCAGTTTTCATGAACACAGCCATCCCCATTGCAGCTGTCCTCATCGTAAGTAGATTTTTCCTCCATTTCCTGGTGGGTAGTGGGGGGCAGGATGTCTGGAGCGAGAGGCCACCCAGGGTTTGGCCTTTCTGCAAAGGGACTTCGTAAGACGGCTCAGCCGTCAGGCTGAAAATAGGGCAATGGACTGAAAGTCTATACCGGGCGGGTCCCTTCCCGCTTCAGCAGACGGGGGCCTCAGCCTCCAGTCCCGGAAGACCTGAGGCTTAGTCTTTAAAAAAATTAAATGTTCTTTTGAAAATAGCTATGAAACTTTTTAAATTATAAAAGCAAAACATGTTCATTGTAGAAATGTTGAGAAATTTAGAAAGGAAAGGGCAGAGAGAATTTAAATCACCCATAATCCCATTGGCAGCACCTTTAATGTGTTTCTTTCCAGTCGCTTTTTAAGGCACATAATATGACCT
>NW_011889115.1:610561-616662 GCF_000151845.1 Pteropus vampyrus
AAAGGGCAGAGAGAATTTAAATCACCCATAATCCCATTGGCAGCACCTTTAATGTGTTTCTTTCCAGTCGCTTTTTAAGGCACATAATATGACCTTTTTACAAAAATAGGATTGTGCTGCACATGCAGTTTCGTAATCTGCCTTTTGAAACATAAGAATATGGCACGAACAATTCTCCACGTCATTAACTATTACAGTGGAGGTTTTCTAAAGTGATTTTGACCAGAACTGTGTGTGAGCTCAACAGTGGGGGACAGCAGCACGCCCTTCCAGAAAGGCCTGGGACCCCATAAGTTCGTGGCTCTTTTCCCTGGCTTCTATGATGGCTGCAGTTCTTTAAAAAGATGCATGTATTTCCCCTGGGGCCAGTGTCCCTGAGTTATGGTGAGTTTACAGCCTGTCAGGCATGCTTGGGAATTCACTTTCAGCCTGATTTATTGTGCTGGTTCTGGCCTGGTTCTTCAGAGAACTCTGGGTAACAGAGTTGGCTGTTTCCATTTTCTCGGCTGAGGACTGCTGTCTGAGAGGGGGCAGAGCTGACCTAACCTGAGGACTCCTCCCTGGTCCTTCCTGGCAAGGGGTGGGCAGGACAGGGAGGGAGCGGCCCCAGCCCTCCAGCTTGAAGTCCTGAACTTGCCAGGGTTGTTGCCATGAGATGACTGTGAGGATGATGGTGTCCTTAACGGAAAGATCCCCTCGAGTGCCCTGTTCCAGACCTCTTGTTTCCTTCCCACGGGCTGAGTGCTTCCAGTACGAGAAGCCCCCATGCTCAGTCACCCTTGTCTCACATCTGCCTTTGTCCACAGACCTTCGTGGGCCATGTCAGCTTCTTCAAAGAGGCGGACTTTTCGCCGTCTGTGGCCTTCGCCTCCCTCTCCCTCTTCCACATCCTGATCACACCGCTGTTCCTGCTGTCCAGTGTGGTCCGGTCTACAGTCAAAGCTCTGGTCAGGTGAGAGGAGAACCCAGCAAGCACACTAGACAGGCAGCTCCTGTGGCAGCCCTGGGACTTGCTCTGGTGACCACTGCAACCACATCTGTTTTGTCCCAGGACGTACTCCCCCTGGGACCTCTGAGCTGGTTGTGGTTGGTCAAAGGGACATAGGCCATGCGTGGCTTCCCTTCACACCATCCCTGAGAAAGGACTAGCCAACTTACTTGCATATTTCCAAGGAGAGGGAACTCAGTGTCACCTTGAAGGTAACTCTGTAAATAAAAAATTAATATTGAGCCAAAATTGGTACACTTCATAAATTCTACACATTGGCCCTGGTTTTACCCTCCAGAGCCACCCAGAATGAGCACCATCCCTTCCCCACAGGATAGCCCCTCAGATTTCAGAAGGCGTCCACTGAATCTTCCCCACGCTGAGCATCCCCTGTTCTTCCCACGGGTCCCAGAGTCTTCACAGTCCCCGTTGGTGAAGCAGCTTCCCTAACATGGCTGTACATCCTATCCGCCGTTGGCCTGCACCTCTTGGAGGCCCCCACTTCCAGGCTCTAGAGCCAAGTGGTGATTCTGCCAGTCTCCCAGAGGCATCCCCCTCTTAGGAATGAAAGCCTGAAAGTAGAAGGCTGAAGCTTTGACTGGAGCGGGGGATGCCGTAGCTGGAGTGTGACGATCTCTTTGGGCCTCTGAAATAGCTCCTTGAGAGCAATGGCCTGTCATGCCTCTTAGGAGAGCTATGTCCTTTCACATCATCAATGGTACCAGTCAGTAACAAATGTCTTCTGTACCCAAGACCCTTAAGCCTTGAGAGAAGTGACACCCGTGTCTCATGGGACTCTGGCAGGTTCTGGACAGCTGGCAGAGAGGAGTAGCTATTGGAATAAAGTAGCTGATGGGAGGCACAATTTATACAAGGAAGCTCTGGCAGGGGTTCAAGGATAGAAGGGAGCATAACTCAGCAGGATTGTGGTCGAAGGAATATCTAACCAAGGAGTAGCAGTCTGGAAAATGATCAAGTCCCATTTCCAGGGTTAGCTGTGCTGATTCAGTTTTATTGGCCACAGCATTGTGACTTCTAATAATCACCCTTCCTCCCCCACTCCCACCCCAGCCCTGTGGTTCTGTGTATAAACCACAGGTTCGAGGGTGCTGCACCTGTTGAAAATCGCTTACGCTGATTCAGAAGCATTTCCACATGCAGGCTGTCCTAACCTCACTGTCACCCACATAGCTGAGGCCTTTTTAAAGAGGGAGATCAGACTCTGGGCTGAAGATGGGAGCAGGACACAAGGCCAGCTTCGACCTTCCCAGGCACCAACTGTTGAGAGAGAGCTGGATCAACAAGAGACAGAGGGAAGCAGGCAGAGACTGGCAGTCTACTCCTGGTCAGGGGAGGGGTGGTGGTCATGCGCAGAGTCATAGCATTTAGAGCCCTAGACTGTTCTTGCCTTGAGAGTTGGAGGGCTTGTCAGGCACCAGTCCTGTTGGACATTTAGCAAAAGGGAGGAAAGGAGTATACAAACAATTCTCAAGCTTTCCTGGACAGCTTCCACAGCCCCAGGGATGAGGGAATGAATGAATCGAAACTTCTGGAGCCTCCTCTGGGTCCAGAAGGAGATCCCCTGGCGGGGAAGAGATTGGAGAAAAAGCTTCCTGCTCCATGAGTTAGCACTAACACCTCCCCACATCTCCCCCTGCAGGATGAAATTATATGCCAATAAGGCATTTAACATAGTGTCTGGTATATACTACATGCTCAATATTAGCTGCTATTAATAACAAATCCTAATTCTAGCTAACTTTAATATAGACCAACCTTAGCTCTAATAGTAACGGACAAAGCCTAACACCAACCATCCTTCAGTCTAACCAACCTTAACATAAAATGAACCCTAAAATTAACCAAATCCGCCATAATCCAGACCCCAACTTACTCCAGCTGACTAATCAACCCTAACAAATCCTGGTAACACCTGTTGCCCCCACCATGGATGCCCCCTGCCCTATCCCCGCTCCAATGGGAGCTTTGTGGGGGCCACACCCCAGAGCCAAGAATCTTCTCAGAGCTGCTCTCTCAGGCTGCACCCTCTCCTCTCTTCCCTCCCCTCTGCCACTGGCAGGGGTGAGGGGTGTCTCTGTGCTTCATCTGCAGCGTGCAAAAGCTGAGCGAGTTCTTATCCAGTGCAGAGATCCGGGAGGAGCAGTGTGCTCCCCGAGAACCCGCGCCCCAGGGCCAAGCTAGCAAATACCAGACAGTGGTGAGTGCCTGGCCTCCCATTGCTACTCTGGCCCTGCTGCATCCTGCCTCGGCCTTTCTTCACAGGAAGGGGGACTCCTCTCCATGCACAGCTCCCAGGCCCATGGGCCCTTACCTCCTCCTAACTATCCCTAGCCCCTGAAGGTTGTGAACCGCAAGTGTCCAGCCCGGGAGGACTGTCAGGGTCTCATGGGTCCACCGCAGAGGCTGGCCCCCAGTGCAGACGGGGATGCTGACAATTGCTGTGTCCAGGTGAGTCCTAGACCCTGCACCCCAAGCCCAGCCCGCAGGCGCCATCTTCAGGAGGGAGCTCAGTACCTAAAGGGCCAGAGACCTAGGTACTGACTTCTGCCCCAAGGTCACCCTGCCTACCCGTAGGTTCCATAGAAGTCCCGAGACCAGGTCTCAACCAGTAGGGAGACCCATGGCTGTCCTCTTGGGGAGGATGCCTCGGGTGAGGGTAAGCAGGAGAAAGCCATTCCCTCACCCTCTGCCAGTCCAGATCCAGGGACTGGAATCGGTGTTTTTTAGCTTTCATGGAGGAGGGGACTTTCACACTGAGAATCCAGCTGCCTTTCTGTTCCCTTTCGGGAAGGTCATCGGAGGCTTCTTCACATGGACCCCTGATGGAATCCCCACACTGTCCAACGTCACCATCCGCATCCCCCGAGGTATAGTCCAACTCGTCCTTCCATCATGGTCTGGAGGTGCCCTGCTACAAGTCACGTCTAAAGTGTCCCCCTCCCCATGTCCCACCAAATGATATGGAGAGAAAAAGAAAAATCAGCATTTACTAAGTACCTGCTCTATGTGTACCCTTGGTGGGTGCTCTGGGATATGAACGCCAGAGAGCGGGTGGGCTTCACCCTCGAGGAGTCCATGTGCCAGGTGGGACTGTGGCAGCAAGGACAGGACAAGAAAGGGGGCCTTGATGTCAAACCACTGGATGCAGAGTAGGGCGCTTCACGGAAAGGTCAGACCCAAGTAGCCAAGGAAGGCATTGTGGAAGAGGTGGGGTTTCTGAGAATGAGCAGGGTCCCTTGGGCCATAAGGCAGGGCGGCCATCCTGGCAGGGACAACAGCATGAGCGAAGCATGGAAGTGGGATGAAGGTGGGACCCAGGGTGGCGTTAGTGGGACCATGAGGAGCTGGGCTTTCACTGGGGAGCAATGGAAAGGAGAAGCAAGTGCTTAGGAATGGGGAGTCATTGATGAGAAAAGACCCAGGGAGCCAGAAGGAGGATATAGGTTTTCACACAGAAAGGCTCAAATGAGGAATGACTCCCTGGGGAGTCTAGGTAGGAGGAAAGCAGATGGGGCCCCGAGTGTATCTGTCTGTCTTTCTGGGCGGTGGTTGTTCACATTCCCTCCTGGCCCCACTCCCATCTGTCGCCCTCCTTCCCTGCAGGCCAGCTGACCATGATCGTAGGACAGGTGGGCTGTGGCAAGTCCTCGCTCCTCCTTGCCACCCTGGGGGAGATGCAGAAGATCTCAGGGGCCGTCTTCTGGAACAGGTAATAAACACATCCTCAGGGCTCATTTAGTGGGGAGAGACTGACAGTGGCCTGGTGGGCAGCCCTCCTTCCAACCCTCCTGCTCAGCCGGAAATGCATTGTGCATTCTGTGTTCAGTGAGTACTCAATAAATGGTGTTAATTGTTATTCTCACTATGATCATTAGTACTTACTAAAGTCTTACTATGTGCCAGGTACTTTGCTAAGTCTTCTGCATGTATTATTCCATTTAGTCCTTGTGACAACCAACAAGGCAGGTGACAGTTCACATTTTATAGATGAGGGTTAAACTATTTACCCTAATTCACCCAGCTAATAAGTGGCAGAGCTGGAATTTGAACTCAGTTCTGTTTGACTCCAAAGCTTGTGCTCACTCAGCAGCACTGCCTCCCAGTGTGGAGACTGTAACACAAACATTGGTTTCCGGCATGATCAACAGCAGAGCTGGAACAGACCATTCATTGGGTGTTTTGAGGAGCCAAAAATAACCCAGACAAACATGGGTTTCTGAGGAAAGATCACTATCTTAATTAAGGAGCCGGAACTCTATATTCTATTATTTATATCCACTGATTTCCAAAAAGCACTTGAAACTAGTTGATAGAAGATACATATAAAATAGAAGCTTTTAAAAGGGTAGTAAAAAAGGAGCCAAGAAACGAAGAAGTTGGAAAAAGCATTGAGAAACCTGGGCAGAAGATGACTACTACAATCAACACACAGCCTGGCTCAGGGCTCCCTGGTAGCCAAGGGAAGGGGGGGACCTGATGGAGGTCTGTAGTGCTCGTTCTATGTGTATTGTAGCCATTTCAGCAAAGAGTAAGCTTTCCCCAGCAATCATTTCTAAGGGGAAATTATTATTCGAGATTTCAGGATTTTCATAAGCGTGAGTATAGAACTGAGAGAAAGACCTTGAGCCTAGTGTCTGAATATCTACACATACCCCCATGTGCTGCTCTTCCAAAATGTCCCTGAATGGTGCACCCAACAGATGGCATGTTTTCCTCCTCAGTGGAGCTGTGAGCTGGCAGAAGAGCCCCCTTGGGTTTTCCATGAACTCAGTCTCTGGAGCCTTCAATCCGTCAAGGACTGTGGTGTGTTTGGGGACAGAAGAGCCTCTATCTCCATTTCCCATCTTCTTTGGGGGTTTTCAACACAACCTGACTGGGAAGGTCCAGGCATTGGGTTTGAGGCCACTTTGCCAGTCCTCATACCGACTACCCCTCAGGCCTTTTGAGTGAAGAGCTGTTGCTTGTTGGCTGACAGCGCGTGTCTGTGACAGGAAGACAGGATTCCCCAGGCAACCGTGAACTGAAGAAAACACCCACTATTGATTGGACAGCTGCTATGGGCCAGGCACTTTACTAAGTGCACTGCAAACAT
>NW_011889115.1:618372-681654 GCF_000151845.1 Pteropus vampyrus
CTTCCAACCCTCCTGCTCAGCCGGAAATGCATTGTGCATTCTGTGTTCAGTGAGTACTCAATAAATGGTGTTAATTGTTATTCTCACTATGATCATTAGTACTTACTAAAGTCTTACTATGTGCCAGGTACTTTGCTAAGTCTTCTGCATGTATTATTCCATTTAGTCCTTGTGACAACCAACAAGGCAGGTGACAGTTCACATTTTATAGATGAGGGTTAAACTATTTACCCTAATTCACCCAGCTAATAAGTGGCAGAGCTGGAATTTGAACTCAGTTCTGTTTGACTCCAAAGCTTGTGCTCACTCAGCAGCACTGCCTCCCAGTGTGGAGACTGTAACACAAACATTGGTTTCCGGCTTGATCAACAGCAGAGCTGGAACAGACCATTCATTGGGTGTTTTGAGGAGCCAAAAATAACCCAGACAAACATGGGTTTCTGAGGAAAGATCACTATCTTAATTAAGGAGCCGGAACTCTATATTCTATTATTTATATCCACTGATTTCCAAAAAGCACTTGAAACTAGTTGATAGAAGATACATATAAAATAGAAGCTTTTAAAAGGGTAGTAAAAAAGGAGCCAAGAAACGAAGAAGTTGGAAAAAGCATTGAGAAACCTGGGCAGAAGATGACTACTACAATCAACACACAGCCTGGCTCAGGGCTCCCTGGTAGCCAAGGGAAGGGGGGGACCTGATGGAGGTCTGTAGTGCTCGTTCTATGTGTATTGTAGCCATTTCAGCAAAGAGTAAGCTTTCCCCAGCAATCATTTCTAAGGGGAAATTATTATTCGAGATTTCAGGATTTTCATAAGCGTGAGTATAGAACTGAGAGAAAGACCTTGAGCCTAGTGTCTGAATATCTACACATACCCCCATGTGCTGCTCTTCCAAAATGTCCCTGAATGGTGCACCCAACAGATGGCATGTTTTCCTCCTCAGTGGAGCTGTGAGCTGGCAGAAGAGCCCCCTTGGGTTTTCCATGAACTCAGTCTCTGGAGCCTTCAATCCGTCAAGGACTGTGGTGTGTTTGGGGACAGAAGAGCCTCTATCTCCATTTCCCATCTTCTTTGGGGGTTTTCAACACAACCTGACTGGGAAGGTCCAGGCATTGGGTTTGAGGCCACTTTGCCAGTCCTCATACCGACTACCCCTCAGGCCTTTTGAGTGAAGAGCTGTTGCTTGTTGGCTGACAGCGCGTGTCTGTGACAGGAAGACAGGATTCCCCAGGCAACCGTGAACTGAAGAAAACACCCACTATTGATTGGACAGCTGCTATGGGCCAGGCACTTTACTAAGTGCACTGCAAACATGATCACATTGAAGGCTTTCACTAAACCTCCCATTGGATGTTACTACCCTATTTCACAGAAGTAGAGACTGAAGATAAAGTCGGGTGAATTACTGGTCAGCGTGTGGAGCAGGGACCCAAGGCTGGGCTCTTTCCCTGGCACCTAGCCTCTACCTTGGGCTGGGTTCCTCTGGGTCCATTCCCAGGGATTTTTCTCCAAGTTCCATGGATCCAGGCCACTTTGAGGGCAGGCCTTTTCTGATGCGATTACAGAGCACAGAGGCAGGGGCTGCTCTTGGATTCTTCAAACCTCCTCTGAGCCTGGTCTCTTTGCCCACTTTCTTCATCTCCTCCCCATCCCCCTTGCCCTCAGGTGCCCTCACACCAGCATCAGCACCTGTCTGTCCTCTGCAGAGGTGCCAGGCATGCTTGGCAAGGGTTCGGGGCTTCCCTGCCAACCCACAGGGTCTGACTGCTGCCTCCTCTCATTTTGGAAACCTCTGCCCCAGCCTTGGGGACACAAGGGGCCTCTCCAGGGCACTGAAGCACCTCTGTGTGCCAGATGCTGTCTCAGTCATTCTTCGCCACACTGTGAGATAGGTGTTGTTATTATCCCCATTTACAGATGAGGAAACTGAGGTGAAGCAAGCTGCCCAAAGCCACCAGCTCTTAAATGGCAGAGTGGGATTTGAACCTGGGTGCTCAGGTACATGGGCCCCACTGTGTGCTAAGAGAAGGGATTCAAAGGCAACGTGAAGATATAGCTAGCCTGACAGTCCGATGGCCAGCAGCCCCTATGTCCACGACACCCCATACCCACTTCCTCAGCAGAGGCACCGCACAGGTGCCCACAGCTCTGTCCTCATCGACACTCTCCTCAACAGGAAGCCTGGGTCCCAGCTCCTGGCTCTGTTTGAGGCTGGGGGAGGGAGAGGGAGAGAAAAGGCTTTTAGTTTGTCAAGATCCACTTTGCCCTTGTCCACGGTACCGCTTCCCTCCCAAGCATAGCGAGCGCATCTAACTTGCTTGCAGCCAACCCTAGGAAGTTGTGAAAGTGTGTTTGTGACTCAACTCATGCTCCAGTTTCTCTATATCGATGTAGTCACTCACCCCATATTTATTGAGCACCTGCTGTGTGCCAGACCCTGGCCACAGCAATAGGAATGCCAAGATGATTAAGACATGGCCCCTGCTTTTAAGGGAGGGAAAGGAGAGCCAAAGGATTGCCATCATGGAACACAGAGGAACAATGCACTCTGCGGTCAAGGAGAGAAGGTTCACGTAGATGGTGTATTTGAGCCTTGAAGGATGAGTGTGGTTTCCTCAGATGGAAAAGGCAAGGGGGGGAGAAGACGGTGTTCCAGGCAGGAGTATCGGCCTGAGCAGTCTTGCTGATGTGAAAGAACATGGTTCTGGTACCTGGAGGAGTGGGTGTGTGGGTGCAGTGGTGAAAGACTGGACTGAAGAAGTGGGCTCCGGTCAGACACCCCTGTCTGCCAGGCCTGGGAAATAAGATTTAGCCTGAAGGCTATAGAGGAATCATGCTGGTGATGAACAGATGGGAGAGAGAAAGGCTGCAGGAAAGGAGACAGGAACTCATTACAATGGCTGGGAGAAGGAATCTGGGCAGACACAACTCAGTAGGCTTCATGTGCTGTTTGTCTCTCAAAACCCTGGACACATACTCAGCTCTGTCCAGCCCGCCTATCTTGGGTAACGAGTTAAATGTGGGGCTGTGTATTGAGGGCCTCCCTCTGTTACTTGCAGGAGCTGCAGGCCTCAGACACTGGACCCCAGGTCTGCAGGGGGATGATGTACTTGCGACATAAGCCAAGAGCAAAATGGCATTTGACCTGGCAGCCCCTCCTGTCTGCAGCCCGAGGCAATGGTGATGCCTGGCTGCTCTCATGTTTTTCATCCATAGCAGAGCCAAGGCCTGGTGATCTGGCAGCCAGAAAGAGTAGCAGGATGCACAAGGCTGGGAGTTGGGGAATTAGGAGTCACAGAATGGACAGTGCTCTGGGAAGATTGGTTTGTTGTACAACTGTGCATTTATTCCTTCAATGAACAAATGAGCAGTATGGCTGAGAAGCTCTGGAGTCAAGCTGTCTGGATTCCAATCTGGACTCTGTGCTTTGGGGAATCTGTGAACTCTCTGTACCAGTTTTCCCTCATAACCTATAGGGTTGATGTGAGGCTTAACCTAGTATGTAGTAAGTGCCCTATAAATATTATTATAAATATTATTCTTTGACAATGTGCTTCTATGCCAGGAACAAAATTCTCCTATAGCTCTTTAATTGTACTCCACCCTTTATCCCCAGAGAGATTGTACTGAGCTCCCCAGGGACAGGGACCATATCTTATTTGTCTCTCTATATCCACAGTGCCTTTGCTAAATGAATTTATTTGCTAAATGAGTGAACCAGGAATAACTTATGACATTCAAGAGACTGCCATTATAAATGTGTCATTACATCTCTCTCTTTCCTGCATGCCTTTGCCTAAGATGTTTCCCTGACCCAGAATTCTACCACCCAACTTCCGTACCAACATTTGGAATGAGTGAATCCTATTAACCCATGTTTCACACTGTATTGTGATTTTTCGCTGATGCATCTGTCTCCCCCATGACAATGAGCTCCTTGAAGACAGGGCTAGAGGATTATTCTATGTTGTACCCCAATGCACACTGATGCCAGGAATGAAGTGTGTATTTTGTGAAATACTCTGTGCAGGCTACAAAGGAAAAGACCTGGCCCCTGCCTTCAGGGAGCTTACCAGTTCTGGTGGACAGAGGCATGCAGACAGAGCCCTAAAGTGGGCACGGAGGGTTCATTGGGTGAGGTCCAGCATTCCAGGCAGGAGAGTTACTGTGGCAGCCCTGCACAGATCCAGCATGTCAGCCACTTGGGTCCAGGTGTCAGGGAGAACTGTGTAGCTCCCAAACATTCACTTTAATAATAGTCACCTTCCCTTGCCTGGCTCGCTGGCTTCAATGCACTGCCAACCTGGGAATTTGCAAACTCTCTCAATCTTTAAGAGGAAAACATTTTGATAAAAATGTTAACGGATATACTCAAGTGAAATCCTTTTCCTGGAAATAAAGAATAGGGCCATTAAGGTCTGCAGTAGAATGACTTTAAACATCCCCAGGGAGCCAGCAGGAAGCTGAGCCCAGAGGAAATCATGGGATGGGGAGGAAGTTCCCACCTCCATATGAGGAATTGCAAGTCAGCTCACTGGAGCTCCCTGCTGCCCCTACCCCCACTACCTGCTGGGGCTTCCAGAAGTCAACTATTTATTATTGCTATCTGTGCCCACTCAGGAGGCCTTGTGGTGAAGTCTGCCTCCCAAGACCCCTGGTTCCCCAGGGATGAGAAAGTCTGCCTCCCAAGACCCCTGGTTCCCCAGGGAGGACTACCCTGTGGTCCCATCTGCCCATATAGTTCCTGGGGCCTTGGGGAGTTGGGGTCAGGGGCTCAGTTGCACCCCAGGTTTACTGGAGGAGGCAGGTGTGGTGAGATGGTAGGCAAACAGGAGAAGGCACCGCAAGGAGCCAGGATCAGGAACCAGGCTCAGGAACCAGATGTTCCCTGGCTGTAGTCTTCACTCTACCACTCACTAGTTGTGTGACCTTGGGCAGGTCACTTCAGTTCTCTGAAACTTAATTTCCTCATCTAGACAATAAGAAAGCCCTTTCCTCTCTCAGAGATTTGGCATTAAGATCCAATGACATCAACTAGAAGGGACACTGTGGGTGAGAGGTAACGTTTCAGGGCAGCGACAAGGCCGTCTCGGGCAGGACGAATGGAATGTAGAGACCTACAAGTCTTAACTTCTTCCAACCTCAGTTTCCACCTCTTCCTTTTTCATTTATTGCTGAGGTCGAAAATGAGCGTTGGGTCCATTCAGTTCCTCCTCTGCCTGCAACTTTGGGACCAAGCCCTGAACTGAAAGGATGATCCCCCCACCCCAGTTCTCCAATTCCAAGTCCTCCCTCCAACCAGCTATGAGCTATATTTATAATATTTCCTCCCAGTGTCACTGTGTGGTTTAGACCATTACCCTAATTTTATAGATAAGGAAACCAAGGTTCCTCTAAGTAAAGGGACTTAGCGAAGATTTCACAGCCAGTGAGTAGAGAAGCCCCTCGGATACAAACTTTAGAGCCCGTATTCTTTCCACTTCTCCAGGCCATGTGTGCTCATATGCTGCCTCCATCTCCAACCTACTGGTCCCTTTCTGCATCTCCACTGTCCGCCCCCACTGCAAAGTTCAGCTCAGCTATAACTTCTCTGAGCCCTTCTTCACTTACTCACATTTATTCCTCCTCCAAACTACTATTTTTAAATTTATTTATTTATTTTTTAATGGTGACATTGGTTAACAAAATCCAATAAGTTTCAGCTATACACTTTAACAATAAGGCATGTATATATATTTATTTACATTTATATATAGGCATATATATATATATATTTACACTCTGTGTTCACCGCCCATAGTTAGATTTCTTTATCACCACATCCAAACCGCTTTTTAAAAATTACATTTTTATTTGATTCTAAAATAGTATTCATTAAATTAGAAAAGATATGCAAGTATAAAGATGGCAAAAACCACCTCAGATCCCCTCACCCAATTTCCAGTCTTTTCTCTAAACATTTACGTATGTGTTTGTGCATACTTTCTCTCAAGTTTTCTATATTTTCTTGCTCCTACTTCTGGACCTATAACTTTCTGACTTCAGTACCTGTCTGATTCACTGCATCAGACTATGAGCTCCTGGAGGGCAAGCTCTGTGCTTTGATTCAGGTCGACATGCACACACAAGTGCCCAGCCCATGGCTGGCTGGAGGAAAGGAAATGGGACTAGACAACTGGGGGGATTGTCCTGTCAGCTCAGTATTTGGTCCCAAAAGTGCACACAGAGAAGGAATCAAATGCCCCCAACACTCGTACTAGAGCCCAAACACCCATGAGAGAAAGTGTGTGCCACATGTACTAGTCTTTAATTTTCAGATTAAAACATAGACACACAACATCTTGAGGAGGCTCATTCTAGATAGGCTGGGCCTACACTGGAAAGAGGGGAAGAGGAATTTGCACCCCAATTTTCTCTCTTCCCAGCTCTATACCATTGGGTGCATTATGCTAAATGACCCTCAGTTTCCCCATCTGTAAAATGAGGATACTAGCACCTCTTTATGGGGTTGTTATGAGGATGAAGTTGTGAATACAAACAACTTCACACAGTGCCTGGCATGAGGACACCTGCACTGAGTGCTAGTCCCCTCCCTTCCTTCTTCGAAAATGATTAACATGTCAGTTAACAGCCTCCATTTATTATAGATCTGTCATGTGCTCAGCACTGTGGGGGCTGGAAAAGGTGCTCTTCCTGCCTTAAAATCCAAATGGGGATAAAAGACTTAACACAGGAGCTGATTAGAGAGAGAGAGACAGTCCATTATAAGGGTGAATTGAACAGCCCAGACAATGATATAAACTGAGTTAGGGCTGAGAAAGCTCTTTGTGTGTCCGGGTCCTCAGGGAGGCCTCAGACATTCTTTCCTCCAGATAAATAACAGCTTTTGCAACTCTGGAAGCAGCCAAGGCAAGAGACTTCACCAATAAGCAAGCTTATCTGGGCTGTGGGCACAGAGCTAGAATTCGTAAGCTTCAGTTTTTCATCTATCTCACATTACCAACTTGTCCATAAATTACAGCTATCTGATGGTTTAGGGAACACAGAGCGAGGATAGATTGAGAGAATGAAATGAGACCACGAAGACTGGAGAACAGGATCAGAGGGGACTAGCGATTTCATAACCATCGGGATCTGCATTCAGTTCTGCCCCTCAGCAGAGGATAGATAAGAATTTTCTCAGACTTCTGCCATCCCCGTTTTTCTCCATCCTTGTTTTCCAGACAAGAAGGTATTTATAAGAGATAGATCATGGGTAATCACAGTGAAATACTGTAGCACGGTCATTAAGAGCATGAAGCTTAGGAGTCACACAAATCTATTTTCTCCGCTACTTGCTGACTGTGTGACTTTGGGCAAGTTACTTAGCCTCTCTAAGCCTCACTTTCTCTGTAAAGTGGGGACAATCAAAATAAATGGCCTTCATATGGTTATTTTAAGCTTTAAAATAGATAACGCTGCTTATCACAGTGCTTGTTAAAGTTCAATAAATGTTAGCTGGTGTTAATATTATTAAAGTAAGATCAGCATGAAAACAGAGCGGATTGCTTTTCCCCAAATGTCCATGTCAGAAGTATACATTTCATTGGCAGGAGGCTGGTTCTGAAAGGTTAAGAGATGTCCTGGGGCAGGAGAAAGAGCACTGATAAAGCTGGCACCAAAATTCAGGTCACCTCACTCAGTGATTTTCAAAATTTTTTTTCCTATAATCCACAGTATCAAATGCATTTTACATCATAGTCCACTACATTTATGCATTCATTGACAGAGAAAAAAATTTCACACGAAAAAATACACATCTTGACCACATACAGTGCACACTATTTTTTATTCTTTTTTTCTTCTTCAGTGCAGTTGCAATTCGCTTATTGCAGACCCACTTATTGAGTCCCGATCCACAGGTTGAAAACACTGTATGAAATGATTGTGATCTTGGGGGAAGTCACTTTCTCTTTCTGAGCTTTCTTTTTCCTAACTATAAAACAATCTTGATGCCCGACCAGCCTCACTGCCTCTCTGAGTCATGCCAGGAGCACTGAGTAAGCCCTTGCTATTTGGAGGGTACCCATCCAGGTGCTGCAGGAGGAACGGAGATTGAGAAGAGCAGTTTCTGTCCCTAAGAAAGCGACTTGGGGCTACTGGTGATGGGAGGGTGGTGAATGTGGGGATCGCTTCTCCCCAAAGACCCAGTGTGATGGGGAGAATGGCAATGGAATGGGAAGTCATTGATGTTTTTTCTCCATTTGTGCCCCCAGCAGCCTTCCCGACAGCGAGACAGGGGAGGACCCCAGGTACAGCCTTGATCCGGGTTGGAAGTGGATCTGGATAAAGGAAAGGGGCCGAGCGTGGGGTGGGGTGAGATGCTTGGGGGAGGGACACTGAGTATGGATTCAGGAGTGTGCAGCCTATACAATTTCAGAGGCATGAGACCTAATAAGGCATGCACTCTCAATGTGGGCAAAATCTGGTTCTTGGGGAAAGAAAAAACTTAGACCTCACAATGATGGCCCTCCAAAGGGCCATCGTGTAGTATATTTATAGTATTAAATTTTCATGGTGGATAGTCAGAAAATAGATCTGGGTGGTGGGAAGGGAGGAAGAAAGTGACTGCTAATGGGTACAGGGTTTCTTTTGGGGGTGATAAAAACATTCTAGAATCAGATCAGGGTGATTGGTGGTTACACAACCTTGTGATTATTAAAAAAACAACAACACTCAATTGGAAATGAAATGTGACAAAGAAAGGACAATTAGAAAAAAATTGTCTAAAATAGTCCTAGAGGGCGGTTGTGAAAAATAGTTGAGAAACACAGGAGAAGAGGTAGGTGTCCCCCAGGCCAGACGGAAAGTCTGGTTTTGTTGCTTTATGTTCAATGTGCTTTATGTTCTTGTCTAAAAAATCTGACATCCTCAACACCCCTCCCTTCCCCGCCCAACCTCACCTCTCCCAAGAACATTCGAAACACCTAGAGGTAGTAGGAAGTCAGGGCTGGGAAGGTTGACTTTGTAAATAAGTGTAAACTTCTGGCCTTCATTCTCCAACACCAAAGAGGCTTCATTTCCCGGTGTTTCTCTGCCTTCCTCCTACCTTGTCCCCAGGTGCCAGAGTAAGATGACAAGCCCAGCCTCTCTAGCCATAATGACCATATTTCTTGATCCAAAATTCCGGCCTCCTGGTACACAACAAGTATGCATGTGTGGATGAGAGTAATAGTCGATGCTGGAGCGGTTTGGGTCAGTCCAGAGCTCATGGACACCACAGCTGACCATGTCTCTCCTGGCAGATCCCCCAGATTTTTCAGTTATCTTCTGAGAGGGCCACCTGGGGCTGCAAATTACACCTGGAGCCCTTCTTGGCTCTCTAGGTGCCACCTGAGTGCACATGTCAGCCTGCCCAGCCAGGCCTGGCTCTGGCCAGAGATCACACCCTACCCCAGCTGTTTGTGCAGCCATGTCAGCCTGAGACCTCAGCCAGTGCATTTGAGCCTTAATGCAGAGGCTGAGTGTGGAGGAGCCATATGTTGGAGCTTGTATTCCTCTGACGTGGGAAGATCCCCGCCCCACAACCTACTCCAATGGTGTCTTTCCCCTCATCTTCTCTCTTACCTTAACTGTGACCCCCAGGGCCACATGGGTTCAGGACAATACTGAGAGTCAGGCAGTGGAGGCTTCCCAGGATGACCACACACCACTCCCATGCCCCTCCATGCAGCACTTGGTCACTGGCTGCAGACTAGGTCACAGGGATGATAAAGGCACACATGCTGGGTTCGAGGGAGCTCAGAATGTCTATGGAGCCCGCTCATATGAACACTGAAGGTATCTTTCCTCCCTTGCTGCAGCCCAGAGCGGGAGCCAACAGCTGACGGGGATGTCAGGTACTGTGTCCTGGGAGCATCTGCCCTCCGGGGTAGGCTTCTTCAGAGGGGCTTTCAGGCCAAGGGAGCCACAGAGCTCTGGAGCACTGCCCTGCAGCCCCAGCCTAGCTGCAGGGAGGAGGCCAGGAAGGGCTCCATGCTCCATGGGGAGGTTTGGAAGCCGCCTCCTCTTCTGTACCTCGGGCACCTTTTGTACCAGATCATTTTTATCTGGTGGTCAACTTTTCCTTTCCTTTTCTTTTTTTTTTAATTTTTATTTATTTATTTATTTTTATTTTAATTTTTTTAAGCAAGGCAACCCTTGGTTGACCTCCCAGATCGCAAGGACCTTGTCAGCTTACAATCTCTTATTTTTTATTTTTTTTACACCTACAGCACCTAGTCTTCCTAGGTGGTCTCCCATCCAAGTACTAACCAGGCCCGACCCTGCTTAGCTTCCAAGATCAGATGGGATTGAGCTTGTTCAGGGTGGCATGGCTATAGACTTTTCCTTTGCTTTTAAAAAATTTTTTATTTGGGGGCGTTCTTCAAAAACTACATCACACTAAATATGGTTTCCTTGCCTCCACTTTTTTAAAAGTTCCTTTGGAAGAGTTACCTGCCAATGTCAAAGTTGAGTGGTTTGAGGGCTACTCAAGGAAGGAAAAAATCAATGGTTCAGTATTGGCTTGTTTTCCTCCTGGGCTTGGGGTAGAGTCTCGGGAAGGAGTACAGAGTGCAGGAGTGGGGCAGGTGGGATGTAGGGAAGGGAGAAGTCGAGGTCTCATCCCCTGGGTCAGCTAAGACTTAGTGCCCACGCCTGCCTCAGGCCTTGGGGAAGGAGTCCACGAGGGGCCACACAGAGCAGACTTCTGCCAGCTATGCCTCCCCATGTTAGCACTTCCCAACCCCTTGCCCTGGTCTAAGCCATCATCTTGACAGCTGCCTCTGAGAATGAGCCCCTGAGAATTGCCTTTCTACTTCTACCCTGCTTTTCCTAGGAGGAGAGGCCCAGTGGCCTATGCTTCTCAGAAACCATGGCTGCTAAATGCCACTGTGGAGGAAAACATCACCTTTGAGAGTCCCTTCAACAAACAACGGTAAAATCTTCTCGGAGGGAAGTGAGCTGGAGGCGGGGAGAAATTGGTCATGGGCAGCATTAGCCACCTGCCCTAGCCCCCAAGCCCTAGCCAGCTGGCTTGCCCCTTCATCGATCTCCCACACTCAGCCGTCCCGCTCTCCAGCCCGCTTATCTGGATTCCATCCTGTGCATACGGTCATCTGGAAACGATCCAGATGTGCCTGGGCATCAGGGCAGTCCAGCTCCTGTGGGTGAGAGGGCGGGAGGCAAGGGAGGTGCTGGAGCCCTGCTGCCCTCTCCTGCGGCTGGTGGAAGGCTGACCCAGCCCCCCTGATTCTTTGTACTCACGATTCCCTACCCCCAGCCAGTAAGTGACAGAAACCCAAGGCCGCCTAATACCCAAATACATGTCACCAGGACACTCTGATGCCTCCTCAATGTATGCTGACTGGCACCTGCCCAGGTGAAAAGCTGGCCAGGGAAGTATGAGAGGAGCAGGCTGGGCAAATATTTGACCAGTTATTATCGTTACTACCTAAACCAACCAGCAGTGATTTTCCCTGGCGGTGCCCCAAGCATGGGCCCTGGCTGTCACTTTTCCTACTGCACAGGAACCGTGGGCCCTCTCTTGCCACTTATGTGGTGTATTTGCTGCCGTCTAATTCCATCTTTCAAATATTTAACTTGCTCCAAGACCATGTAAGGTGCTGCCCTCAGCTCTTTTTAAGCTCACATGGTGTTTGCTTGCACCCAAGCAGGAGGCCCATTAAAGCCATTGCTCACCGTGGGCACAGCTGCCCAGAGGCTAATGACCCTCTGCAAGTGCCCAGGCCCCACTCTGGGCAGGCTGGTCAGCTGTGTCCACTGCTACCCCACTCCAGGTACAAGATGGTCATCGAAGCCTGCTCCCTGCAGCCAGACATCGACATCCTGCCCCATGGAGACCAGACTCAGATTGGGGAACGGGTTAGTAGAGCCTCTAAGGGGTTTGCTCAAAGTCGGCACCTTCAATCTCCCCTGCTCCCCACCTATCACCACCACCAGGCCCCAACACCAGGGAGAGCAGGTACTTGGAAAATAAAAGGGTGGAGGCCGCAGGGCTGCCAACAGTGGGCTCAAAATGATCTCTTTGAGCCCTAGGCTAGTGGCTGTCCTTGACAAGTTTTCAGCCCCTCTTGCTACAAAGGTCAGCTCAGCATCTGCCCAGGCTGGAGATGATGGACATCTCCTTCATTCACGCCCCAAGTATGTACCGAGAGCCCCTATGGCACTGTGCTAGGCTCAGGGTTATCCCCTTCCTGTTCCCTCCTCCACAAGCTTAGATTCTCAAGTAGCTGTCCTCCTTGTGTAAAATTAAATCCCTACTTTCTCTATCTTGGGTTTCACTGGTCAGATGGTCTCTAGCACCTACATGATGAATCTTCAAAGACTTGGAGATCATACTCCCCACTTCTCAGTGAGTTCAGTAAACATGTACATGTTTCTTTTCTCTGCTCAGTGAGGATGGGACAAGGAGGTAGATAGAGCCAGGCCTCTATCCCAAAGAGCTCACGGTTAAGTAGGGGTCAGAACAGTCTCTCCTGAAGGGCTATGAGGGAATGACCTCTCCTCTCCTTTGGCAACAGGGCATCAACCTGTCTGGTGGTCAGCGCCAGCGAATCAGTGTGGCCCGAGCCCTCTACCAGCATACCAATGTCATCTTCTTGGTGAGTGCACCAACCGGCACCTCCCTAGTAGCTCTCATCTCTGGGTGTCTCCCTGGTCATTGCCTACACACATATCACACACATATACACACATGTACACACATGCACATGTGTACACATGCACACATACACACAAGCACTCCATCACCCACCTACCTCCCTCTACAGAAGTAAACCTCTCCTACCAGAGATATTACCTACTCATCTTATTTATGGAGAAACTGAGGTAAGGATAGTACAAATGACCCACCGTGGACTTCACACTGAGCCCTGCAGTAGCCCTGAGGGGAAGCAAGTAGTTACAGGCCAACTCCCTGTAGGACAGCCCCAACCTAACAATATTTATTTAGCCTGACTATAAGTGGCCATAGAATGTGTACTGCCACTTCCCATCTCATGCCCAGAGCAGACGTTGCTAATTGATCACAGCATTCTTTTCCACAGAAACTTAACTTGGCCTCAGAATCCTTCTCAACACAGAACTATAGGTAACCACTAGCAATCAAACGTGAGGTAAACTTATTAGCTATCCCTGCCCTACTTCATGTGAAGTTCTGTGTTAGGTACCTTAGTTGATACTGAAGAATTCTAAGACTCATCTCCTGACCTCAAAGATTTAGAGTCTGGTTAGGGAGACAGAGCTCACCCAAGCTCACTCAAGCTCACTCAAGAGCTACAGCCCAGCCGAAAGCCACACACTGCGAGGCACAGACTATGAGAAGCCTTGTCCAGGAAGACAACAGTGAGGGCTAGAGTGATCAGGGAGGGCTTCCTGGAGGAGGGTCTTAAAATGTGAGTCAGTTAAACAGAAGGAAACAGGGAGACCATTTGGACAGAGAGTTGGAAGAAGGAAACTCAGGTCTCCGATCCCAGCTTTATTCTCTTTCCTACAAACACTCCCTACTAAACATGCTTCATAAGGTAAGCCTCACGGTCTGTTACCATCTGACACATATGCAGCCCTTTACAAAGGACTAGATCATTCATGATCCCATGTGAGCTTTAAACAACCTTGTTAGAAATAAAGTAAATAATTTAGTTTATTCTAGCAAACTTTAATTAAGCTCCTAATATTTACCAGGCACAGGCACAACGGGTCTTAGTTCTTAGGGGCCTCATGAAAATAACTCTCATATCTGGCTTTGTGCAGGGTATCACTGAAGCAGAGAAGAGGGAAGTCTGGGTGTGGGGGTCAGAAAAGGACTCAGGAAGAGCTAGTGCTTGAGTGGAGCGCTGAAAGTTAAGTAGAAGTTTACCAGGCAGACAAAAGGCAGATCGGCACTCCAGGCAGAGCAAACAGTTTAGGCAGAGGCCTCGAATGCCAGGTTCCCTGGAAACTTGGAGTGTAGGGAGCTTGTATAAAATAGATGTGAAGTGAGGCTGGAAAGGAAGACTGAACAGGATTCCCATGTTAAGGAATTCAGACTTCATAGTTTATGGGGAGCCACTGGAGGATGAAGAATCAGAAAGCTTGTGATTAGATCTGTTTGAGAATGATAACTGATAACAGCCCCATTTTCAGATAAGGCGACCATCTTAAAGACTGACAGCTAACTACTATCAGTCCCTAGGCCAGAACTGATATAACTTTGGTGGTTTTTATACTTACCCGCTCCTTTCATACATGCCTCTACCTTCTCCCCTTCACCCAGGATGACCCCTTCTCAGCTCTGGATGTTCATCTGAGTGACCACCTGATGCAGGCCGGGATCCTTGAGCTACTCCGAGACGATAAGAGGACAGTAGTCCTTGTGACCCACAAGCTACAGTACCTGCCACATGCAGACTGGGTAAGGGGTCACAAAAGGGTCAAACTGTAGAGGGCTTAGGTAGGAGAGGCAGTTAGACATCTTCAAAAGATCCAATTGGATGTCTTGTAGCAGTGGCTGAGGGCTACCAAGCGGAAGAGATTAGCATGGGATGGCTTTGTGCAATTTGGGCAGATCAGGGAGACCCGCACAGACAGTAGTTTGGTGTCACCTAGGGCTACAGACATTCCCTATTCTGGCCCGGGGCCCCTGTGGGTACCACAGGGCTGATACCAAGAAGTCTCAGAAAGAAGCAGATACTCAGTTCCTAAGTTTCTTTTTTTGCCCTGTTGGATGACTCATCTCCCTGGCCTTGGTGAGTACCCATCTGGATGAGAAAATCGTCTTTCTGCCCTCAGGTGGATCAGATTCAAGTTAGGACCAGTAGGAAGATGGAACAAATAATAGCGGTAGTAATAGAAACTTTAGTTTTATCAGTGGAATACAATTTTGTGAAGCCCCACATTAACTAAATTTCCATACTTTTCAACATGTAGACAAAGTTACTTTTTAATTAATTGGAAACAATCTAATTTTTAAGATGAATATCATGTGACTTGAAATCTGGGCCTTGCCTGATCCCTATATAAATTTGCCCCTGAAAATTGAGGCCCTCCTGGAGTTTCAGGCCTGTGCTAAATGGCCCTGCTAACCCCAAATAAGTCTCCTTTCTATATGTGGCAAGATCCTCCCTCCACTATGAAAAAGAGAAAAAATCCAGAGGGAAAAAGAAAAGCTATTAAAACAGGTTCAGGTTTGTGTCTGAGTTTCTGTGGTGACCCGGGCAAGACAGCGCAAGACAATCTTTAGTCCAAAGAAGGCACACATGGAGGTGCCTGGTTCTTTAAGGTATCAGTGGATAGGATTCCTCAGCACCCCTCCCTAACCCCAGTGTGTGTGAGAAATACAGGAGCAGGGGTGGATGTCTGAATTAATGATGAATCTACCTGAGTGTGAAACACTGAGTGTTTCAAATAAAATGTTTTATTGATTTCAAAGAGATGTGGCCACAAACACTTAGACCAAAAGGGGCTTTGCCAAACACTGATGGACACACCTCTCAAACCTGCCAAGGAGCTAAAGGTAGTGTGTAATCATCCCATTGAATGTACGAAAACAGTGGACACCGATGGATTCCTTGTGCATAAACAAACAGCTTGATCAGGATGCACTAATTGCTCTGCAGACTCTCCTATCAACCATGGGGCAACCATTAAGAATTACTCCCCAAGTGTTCGAAACTCTAAATCCTGGGAGTATGTTGGTAAGAGTAGGTTATCCCTACCAGCTCACTGCAGTGGGCGAGACAAAGGCTATTTGTGGTGGGGAAAAGATGTGTGCATGTCCATCTCAGATCCTCGGTCAGGCGGGATGTGACCTCCACTCCCCTTCCCCAGCCAGCCCTCAGCAGGATTTGTTTCTGTCTTTCCAGATCATCGCTATGAAGGACGGCACCATCCAGAGAGAGGGCACACTCAAGGACTTCCAGAGGTCTGAGTGCCAGCTCTTTGAACACTGGAAGACCCTCATGAACCGGCAGGACCAAGAGCTGGAGAAGGTGGGTATATCCTGAGGGGCCAAAAAGCTACCCCTAAGTAGACGGTTCTGATAATGCTATGCTCATCAAGGCCTTCTGGCCCTCATTGACCCCAGGAAACCCTCCAAGTTCATGGGAGCTGGCCATGAACTTTCTCCTGCCAGAGGAGAGCCAGTACCTATTCCAGCTACTTAAGGCAGAATCAGGTGGATGCCCTCCTCTCATCCTGAGATAGTCAGATCCCATTTAGTTTGCAGTTTCAGAAAATCAACTCAAACTGGCTAAGCAAAGAAAAAAAGGGGTGTATTTAAGGATTTATTGGCTCATGAAACCAGAAAGTCCATGAGTGTCATAGCTTCAGGTGGAGCTAGATCCAAGCAGTCAAACAATGTCATCAGGAATCTGTGTTTCCCCATCTCTTGGCTCTGCTCCCTTCAAACTGGCTTCATTCCCACGTTAGCAGTGAGAGCCATTGGCATTCTTGGGTTTACATTCTCCCAGATTAGTGACTGCCAGAAAGAGTACCTCTTTCACGGTTGTTTAGCAAAAGTTCCAGGGCTGACTCTCATTGGTCCAATTTGGTAGTATACCCACCCCTGAACAAATCATTGTGGCCAGAGATGTGGAATGTGAGGACTGGCCAGCCCTGTATTATATGCTCACCCCTGGAGCCAGGGAGAATGATCAGCCCACCTGAATCTCAGAGACTAAGAATAGGGGAAAAGTGGTCTCCCACAGGGACATTGGGGTGCTATTAGCTGATGAAAGGGAAAGAGTAGATTCTGGGAAGACAGACATTTGTCCCACTGGAAGCCAACCTAGGCAGAGACAACCTAGAAACTGACACTGGTCATTACCAGGGGTGGTTGCCCCCTACCCTCCCTTTTCCCTTTTGCATATACTGAGGACATTGGCCAGGTCCCACTTGCCTTTCAGGAGACTGTCATGGAGAGAAAAGTCCCAGAGCCACCCCAGGGCCTGCCCCGGGCCATGTCCTCGAGAGATGGCCTCCTGCAGGATGAGGAAGAAGAGGAAGGTACAGACAGGGGGACTTGCAATGAAATCATGGCCTGAGGTCTGATCAACTACAAGGAGACTAAGGTTTGGGAGTTCTAAGGGTGGTAAGATAGTGTGCCTCTGATTAAATCCTTTCCCTTCTGTGTACCTCAGTCTTCCCATCTGTAAGTGGGGATGACATACTCCCTGATTTACCCTCAGAGGGATATGAAATACGAAGCCACAGGGTGGGTTTTTGCGGCCTGCAGAGGAGACGGCCGAGAGTGAGGAGGAGGACAACCTGTCGTCCGTGCTGCACCAGCGCGCCAAAATCCCGTGGCGAGCCTGCGCCAAGTATCTGTCGTCTGCCGGCATCCTGCTCCTGTCACTGCTCGTCTTCTCGCAGCTGCTCAAGCATATGGTTTGCGTGGCCATCGATTACTGGCTGGCCAAGTGGACCGACAGCGCCCTGACCCTGAGCCCCGTGACAAGGAACTGCTCCCTCAGCCAGGTGGGGCTGGCGGCCCCAGGGAAGGGCTGGGGGAGAGGGCTGTGCCATGGACACCCCTGGGACCCTCCTCATTCTCTGCCTGGCCCAGGAATGCTCCCTCGACCAGACCGTCTACGCCATGGTGTTCACGGTGCTCTGCAGCCTGGGCATCGTGCTGTGCCTGGTCACATCTGTCACAGTAGAGTGGACAGGGCTGAAGGTGGCCAAGAGGTTGCATCGCAGCCTGCTGAACCGTATCATCCTGGCTCCCATGAGGTACGCTGGGAGCTCCCCCAGCATATGAGAGGGCTCCCCCGGCCATGCTGGGGATGTGGGCAAGTCCTTGTTCTCTGGGCCTCAGTTGTTCCATCTGTAAAATAGTAATATACAATCTCTGTCACTGGATCTGGGACAGAGAGACCCAAGTGTGTGCAAAAGTGCCCTCCTCAGTGCAGAAAGCAGAGGGAAACTGGCATTTACTCAACCAGACGTGGTCCTAGGCATTTTACATGGTCACCTCATCTAATCGTCACAGCAGTCCTTCAAAGTGAGTGCCTGCAGGCTCTGCATATGTGTTAGTTTCCTTTCCCCAGGCGGGTACCATCTGCCCGTCTCTATATACAGGTTTAGCTTTTTCCCCTCCTCTCTATTCTCCCTCAGCCAACTTGCAGGTTCTGACACTGGGGACATGATATAGCTGTTCTAATCTTCTGTGATGAGATAGATAGAAACCCCAAAGGCCACGTGGTGTGAAAAAAGTCACTGCCCAGCTGGCTGGCCAATTCAGTTTAAAAGCACAATAGGCAAACAGGTTATCTGGCTCACCCTTATTAATGCCAGACCTTACCATCCGACTACACTGTTTATTTTCCAGGTTCCTGAGCTCTTTATGGTCCACAGACATGGCCTCAACGTGTACCTACTATCTATTTGTCCCAGATCTGTGATTCTGAAATTCTCTGGTTAAAGTTGGGCTGGCTGTGTCACAGACAGAGTGATGACAGCCAGAGTGGCCTCAAAGGGTCAGCCAGCTGACAGGCTGTCCTCAGGGCCCTGTTCCCCCTGGCCAGTTGTCCCTCTGGAGAGGACTCTATGTCCTTGGGAAGACAGCTGCTGAGTGAGTCAGGCCAAGCAAGCAGCTGAGAAAGGTGGCAATGGTCACACATGGGCTTGAGAGTCAGAGAGGCTATCGAGGGGCCAGTACCCCTTTAGGCTGCTGTGGGAATTCTCAGGGACACAGGCCAGATGTCCACAGACCAGCAAAGGCCATCACCTCTGGGAAGCCAGACCCAAGAATGACTCCAGAGACACCAAAATGAAAGAAATAACTACCCTCATTCAATAAACAGGAAGGAAATCAATAAACAAATGAGTAACTTCTTCTGGTTACCTCTTAGGTTTTTTGAGACCACACCCCTTGGAAGCATCTTGAACAGATTTTCCTCTGATTGTAATACTATCGACCAGGTACACAGAGCTATGATTATAATACCATCGATCAGGTATACAAAACTGTGACCCACTTCCCCATTCAGAGAGAGGCCAAGCCCCTGTCTGTTGCTGGCTTCCCCAGATCCAGTGACCAGAGCCCTGGGGGAACCCAGTGGACCCCAATATGATTATAATGCTGCCTCAGGGCCTGCCCCCACTCCCGCTGAAACCATCAGAATAAGGCTGAGGGAAACCAAATTCCTTTGGCTTCCATCCAGGAACCTCTGGCTTACTCCATCCAGTAAGGTTCCAGCATATTCTGAACCAAGGTGACTGATTTTGTGGAGAATATTTATTCTGATTCAGCCTGTATTCTTTATTTACCATTGTAGTAGATGGTAAGAAAACAAAGTCCTGACTCCTGCCCTCAGGGAGCCTACAGTGTAGCTGGAGAGATAAGACATATGCCTGTAATAATGTGAGAGAGCAAAAACTTGGCAGCAGGTACACACTGAACATCATCAAATACCAAAAGTTATCTCCCTCTCTCCCCCTCTCCTCCCTCAGCACATCCCATCCACGCTGGAGTGCCTGAGCCGATCCACCCTGCTCTGTGTCTCAGCCCTGGCCGTCATCTCCTATGTCACACCTGTGTTCCTCGTGGCCCTCTTGCCCCTGGCCATCGTGTGCTACTTCATCCAGAAGTACTTCCGGGTAGCATCCAGGTGATGGCAGCATTTTCCAGCCTCCAGGGTTGAGGGTGGGGTGGGGGGTGGGAGGTACTTTGCAATGGGTAGTTTACTACTCTTGTTAGAGTCATCATCATAAAAGCAGTAGAGTCATGTTCCCCCCACCCCCAAAGGAAAATAGAAATGAAGGAAATGAAATATTTGTATCCACTACCGTAATATAACCATCTGTCTGCACACACCTCTGAACTATTTCCTTAGGAGCTATGGTCAGGAGTGGCACTGCATGTGTTTATGCCCTTCATTCATTTTGCCAAAATGCTTCTCAGAAGGGTCATATGAGTCCAGTGACCAGGCTGATTGCTGACGCGTGAAGTCAGAGCACACCTGATGTGAGGCGTGTTATGACAACCACATGTCCCCGCCCATGCGGGTCCAGAGAAAGGCTAGAAGCCTCGACACAAGGGAGCCTCTCTCCACCATTCTCATGATCACATTCACCTTCATGAACCTTGGAGCCACGCATGCCTCTTTCATACTCAAAAATTTTAATAACATTCTCTAGGAGGTTTTTTCTGGGAGTGATTCTGTTAAACTCATAGATTCAAAGAATTATAGGGACAATTTTAAAGAACTTTTAGGCCAGCATTTCTCAAACTGCCAATTACAACCTTGGGTCATGAAATCAATATCATAGATCACAACCAGGATTTAAAAACAGAAAAGAAAAGAAAAGAAAAGAAAGAAATAGAACAAACTGTATTCACATAGTAACAGTAAGCTTTGCTTCATGAAACCTTTGGGTTCTGTAGGTATGTGTGTGTGTGTGTGTGTGTGTGCTGATTTGTTACATAAAATGTATTGCTTCCTGCAAGTTGTGGTCAGAAAGGTTAAGTACCTTTCCCAAGTGCACAAAGTTGTTCAGAAACTGGAGTCAAAATGCTGATTAGCAATAAAGATAAAATTTAGATACATCTTGGTCACAATTACTTTGCCCATGAGGATCAAGATTTGTATAAATGGCTTTTTTGCCTGGATAATCCAGAATCCCCCGGTACCCACAAGGAACATAGTACACTGACATTCGGGAAATCACAGTGGCTTTTTAAACACTGTACAAGCTGTTCTACAAAGTTCATTTCTGCTTCCAGAGAAAATGCCCTGTTCTCCTGGAACCCACTCTTCCTGGAGACAGTTTGTCCAGGAAAGCTGCTTCGAGCATCCCAACCTGGCCTCTCCGGCACTAATGCACTTGTCAAGGTGCAGCTGTGGGGAGCAGGAGCAATTCTATTGCCATGGAAACCACTGGCCTTTCGTGGGGCTCTTTAGATTATGGCCTGAGATGTGCTGAAACCTATTGTGGTTACCGGGGAGGGAACTGATAGCTTTGAGTTGGCCTTCCTATTCCTTTGACTAGATGTTACAAGGTTAAGATTGTTCATCTGTGAAAGGGAAGTAACACTGCCTGCCCAGCCTTACCGCAGAGCAAGGCTATGCAGCAGAAGCGCAGGGACAGATACAGACATGAGGTGCCCAGGTTAGCAGTAACTGTTGCGGCCTCCTGGTTAAGCACTTTACCTAAATGAGCGATCTGATCCTCACAAGTGCTGATAGAGTGGTACCATGGTCTTCCCTCTTTCCAGATGAGAGACTGAGATCTAGAGAGGTGAAGCCATTTGTCCACACGGTAGTAGGGGTGAGCTAGAATTCAGACAGAGGCTGAGCCCTGAGCCTGCCCTCCTAACCATTCCTCTCTGCTCCCTTGGCACAGGGACCTGCAGCAGCTGGATGACACCACCCAGCTCCCACTGCTCTCGCACTTTGCTGAAACTGTGGAAGGCCTCACCACCATCCGGGCCTTCAGGTTCCAGATTCACCCCGGGGTGGTGGGGGCGGAGGTGGGGGGGGGGAACCAGGGTCACAGGTCATGAGATTCAATTCTCAGGGCTCTACTCACAAAGGCCCAGGACATTTATTTCCCAAACCCCTCCTCAGGCCTCAAGGGCCAAATGATGCCCACTGGGTGGGGGGTCAGGCCAGGTGCACTCCACTGTATGATCCATCAGAGAGGAAAATCTCAGCCCTGCAGCCAAGCCCAGGACCTCTGTCAACTAAGGCAGAGCATCAAAAGAAACAAGGCTGGGACAGGTCCTCACATATCAATGCTAGAAAGATTTACATCATGTGGGCCAGCCCTGAGGCCACCTTTTATTGAGACTCTCCTGGGAGAAACACTATGCTGAGTACTTTCCATGCCAATTTTGTTCATTCTGCACTGCAATCAAGGTGGTGATCATGTTTATTCCCATTTCTCAGATAAGAAAATTGAGGCTCAGAGAGGTTATATGACCGCTCTGTGTAAGGTCCCATAAAGCCCAGACTTGAAACTGCTCATTCATTGAACAAACATTTACAAAGTACTCACCATGTACTAAGTAAGCCCCATGCCAGGTACTAAAAAAGACAGAGATGAGTCAAGTGAGCCCCTTCCCTGGAGGTATTTACAGTCCAGGCTTTGAGTAGGCCAAGACAAACCCATGTTTCTGAAAGAAAGGGAGACATAGCAAGCATATAAGGGAAGCAGTCATGGAAGTCTGCATAGAGGTGGTGCCATTGGAGCTAAGACTCAAAGTATGGATAAGTGTTCACTAGGCTGGAATGCCCCAAAACTTCAGTGCCCCTGCCATCTTCCTTCCCCCCTGAGTCATGATGTTTGGCTAGATGGGAGCACCCAAGACTGCCGGGGAGTGAAGAGGGCTGTTGTTCCCCATCCCAGTTTCCATTTGAGGTATTAGGGCATCTCTTCTCTAGCCATACAGGCCAGACCCCTGACCCAGATAGTTGGACTCTGGTATGTAAGCTTTAGCCAGAGAGTGATCCTAGGTTATTTTTAGGATGGCATCACTGTGCAAGGTATGACGGTAACCATGCTATACCAAGCCCTGTGTCCAGGAGTAACCCTAGGGCTCAAGGACCAACAGAGGGTCCACGGAGGTTTGCATCTCCTCCCCTGAACCCCTAAAGTCAGTTGCAGCCCTGGGAGAGGTGCCCAGGCTCCTGATGCGTCACTGCAGCCCCTGTTCACACCGTAGGGCTTCTGGGGCCAGTGGGAAGTCCTCTTAGGGGTCTTGTCTGAGTAAAGCAAAGCCAAGCAAAGCAGAACTGTGCCCCAGCCTTGACTCCCTGGATATCCCCTGCTCCCGTGCAAGCCTGTGTTGTCTTCCACACAGACTCTCCTTTGAGCCTGGCATAAGACCCGAGGTTCTCCTCCCACCCCACTTCTCAAGCCTGAACTTCCCTAGTTCCTTCAACTTCCAGGACCCTCCACACCCTCTACTCTAAGTTTTGGAGATGTCCCTCTTATAATTGGTGTCCTGGAGGCCTTCAGGCTGACTCTGGGGCAGAAAGATTGTGATTTTCCTAGAGTGGGCCAGACCCTCCCAGTAGGATCTGAATGGATCCCAGCATCCAGCCAGCCAGAGGAACTGCTGCCTAGCAAGGCCTCCCATACACTGCACTGACACAGTGGACGGTTTTTTAATGAACGAGGAACTTTTAAATCATCCCTTGGACGTGTTTAACTCATTGGCTTCTGCCCAGTAGATCGCCCTGTCAAGAACTAAGTAGCACTTATTGATTGTGCACTTGCCAAGTGCCAGGCCCTGTGCTAAGTGTTGCGTATGTATTGCATTTAATCCTCACAAGAGCCCCACGACATAGTTACTGTAAACTCATACTAAATGAAGAGAAGAGACCCACAGAGGCTGAGAAACCAACTCGAGACCACATAGACAGTGGAAGCTAGTGCTGAGCTTGGAACCCAAGCCAATCTGACTTGGTTTTTCTAGGAGGCCCTGCTTTTTCTCAAAAGAGTTTCGAGAGTATCCAGCACTTGGCTCAGTGTTGGGCTCAGAGGTTGTTTCAATCCATGCAGGAACTATTACTGTCCCCACATTACTAATGAGGAAACAACCTCTCTTGACACACAGCCAGTAAGTAGTGGATAGGACTCCAACCTGGGTCTGCGTGGCCTCAAAGCTGCAGCTCTTTCCAGAGTCCTCACACCATCATGTACCTGTCACAGAAGCTCACACACACCCTCGTACACACCCACTCCTCAGACCAGTCACACACCCCTCAGACTCTCCTATCACACACACACACACACGCTTACACATACACATCTTCAACTTGCTCTTAATCAAACCCTTCAGATGTATGGTTTCCCACGCGCCTCAGATATATCACCCACCCACACGCATCCACCCTGTGGCTATGCAATCACACGCTCCCTCACACCTCAGAGACTCACTTCAGTCTCCTCAAACATATAGTTCAGTCACAGGCCCTCCACTCAGAAATAATCAAAGCAGAACAAACACCTTCCTGGAATGAAAAGCAAATGCCCAAGAAGGCTCATCTTGAGTCCCTCTGAGTCCCCTCAGTTGTGTCCCTGAGGCCAGAGCTGAGATGGCTTTCATTCGTTACATCATTCATCATCAAACAAGTGCTCCTGCCCCTCCCTTGAGCCTGGCCCGAGCCAGCCAGAACCAGTGATTCCAGGATCCCAGGCTGGTCAGAGAAAGGAGGCAGATCCATACTTAGAAACTTGGGAGAGAATGTGATGAGGGCACAAGGGTGGGAAAGAAGGCTCCAGAGTCGCTTGTATAGAGAAGTCCCTTCTACCTTAGAGGCTCAGGGAAGGTTCCCACGGGCTACGTGGACCAAGATTATTCCCTGCAACCCTTTTCATCCTCCCTCCAGGTACGAGACCCGGTTCCAGCAGAAGCTCCTTGAATACACGGACTGCAACAACATCGCCTCCCTCTTCCTCACAGCTGCCAATAGGTGGCTAGAAGTCCGCATGGCAAGTGCCACTCGCCCCACCCCAGGCCCTGGGACAGGGGCTTCTGATAGGAAGGGCCAAACATGGACCAGAGGGTGGGAAGAGAGAATGGAGCACCAGCTCAAGTGCGCACACAGGATGGGCACAGAGCCCTCCTGCTTCTCCCAGACCTGGTGATCAGTCCTCCCAGTGTCTGACCTGAGCCCCCTCTTCTCCATATCACTACCCAGAGGCTGTGTATCTGAGACATTTGCCAACAGATGGAATAGTTGTATGTTTAGCTGTGAGCAGTGTGTGTCTGAAGTGGGTCATATGACACAGACGTTGTGTACATGTGTGGGCCAGCTGATAAGGCAAGTATGCAGGTCGTTGTGGAGTGGTGGGGGGGTGCATAAGCTGTGTGCAGTCATTGTCTCCTGGGACTCAAGCCTTCACAGGCCTCCTGTGTATCTGATGATATGCACATGAGTTTTGGGGCTGGGGTTAAGTCATGGCTGAGCTACTCTCTCTGCCCTGAAGAGGGGTTGGGGGCCCACTGTGACTTCAAGCCCTAAGAGCCCAGGCCAGCCCCCATCCTTCCGCAGGAGTACATTGGTGCATGTGTGGTCCTCATCGCAGCTGTGACTTCCATCTCCAACTCCCTGCACAGGGAGCTCTCTGCTGGCTTGGTGGGCCTGGGCCTCACCTATGCCTTAATGGTGAGTGGTAGCAGGCTGGGGCAGGGGAAGCATCAGACACCAGCACCCATGGAATCCCAGGGCCCCTTTCCCTAATGAGACACCCCCCAGGCCTTACCCCCAGCTACTTTGAGTCTGATGCTAGAGGGACCATGTGGGAGGGCTGACAGCAGAGTCCCGCCTCTTCGCCCAGGCCCCAGGCCCCAGACGGTGGTGGGTGAGGAACCACATTCACTGGAACCCTCCCCATGCCTCTGGGAAGGGTCACCCTGAACAGCCAGCCGGTGGCAGTAAAAGACATCAGCTGTAAGAACATCCCCAACTCCCCTGCAGCCAAGTACCAGGCACAGCCAGGCCCAGGACAAGATGACCATGACCAGCTCACTCCCCACAGGTCTCCAACTACCTCAACTGGATGGTGAGGAACCTGGCAGACATGGAGATCCAGCTGGGGGCCGTGAAACGCATCCATGGGCTCCTGAAAACTGAAGCAGAGAGCTACGAGGGGCTGCTGGGTGAGGGGCATAGGAGGGCCAGAAGGAGGGGTGTGTTTGGGTTGAGGGAGCCTGGGGGTGGGGGGACACTCCTCGATACCAGCTGTGGCCCACGCCTGATGGCTGACCCCTAGCCCGGCCCCCAGCACCATCACTAATCCCGAAGAACTGGCCGGACCAGGGGAAGATCCAGATCCAGAACCTGAGTGTGCGCTACGACAGCTCCCTGAAGCCCGTGCTGAAGCATGTCAACGCCCTCATCTCCCCGGGACAGAAGGTCAGGGGCACGAGGGCATCGGGCTGGCAGTCTCATGGGCCCCTGATGGCCCTCCAGGCCTCACACTCATTCAGAGCCCCCAGTCTCCTGGCCCTGGGCCCCTCAAACTGACTAGGCTCAGCCCACCTCTCCCCTCCCTTCCTATCTCCTTACCTACCAAGGAGATAGACACCTGGACTCCCCAGATTAGAGGGGCTTTGTCCGCCCTACTCCCTCCCTGCTGCTGCAGATGGTCAGGACTTTCCCAGAGCACTGCCCCCTGAGCTTCAGGACTGTCACAGGGATAGAGTGTGAGGCACCCTTGTTCTGGGGAGGGAGCCCTGTATGGCACTCTGCCCCACCTCTCTGATTGAGTCCCTCCTCCTCACTCCCCTCCTGCTCTCTCTGCCACTGCCCCTCTCCTTCCATCCCTTTGCGACTATCTATGTCTCTGTATTGCTTCCTTATTGTCCTTTCTTTTGGTACCCAAGGGCCAGGAAGCTATGGGGTCAGAAATGACTCCAGTTTAAAGTGGGACACACAGAAACATCCCTGCACACCACACTCGGCCACTGCATGCCCTCCTGATACACCCGTGCACATAGAAACACCAATGTCCCCAACACCCCTGCAGCCAAGTACCAGGCACAGCCAGGCCCACACCCAAGCCCAAGCAAATGAACATCTACACCCTATACTTGCTTGTGGGGTTCCGTGGGAGCCACCTCTGGACCCACTGCAGGAAACAAGACCAAGCCCATGTCCCAGCTCTGGCCAAAGAGAAGCCGGACAGAAAACCAAGACACGAAGACATGCTATGGCTTCCCATACCTGTGTGTCCCCAGAGCTAGCACCAGAGGCTCCCGGCCACCTCCAGAGGCTCCTCAGCGTACCTATTTCTCTCTTTCCAGATTGGGATCTGTGGCCGCACAGGCAGTGGGAAGTCCTCCTTCTCTCTCGCCTTCTTCCGCATGGTGGACATGTTCGAAGGTGAGTAGTATGGCGGGCACCCTCAAGTACCCACAGCCACCAGATGGGACCTCAGTCCTGGTGTACGGTCAGACATCACAGGAGGCCCAGCAATCACTATCTTCCCCTGCATCTTCATTGGGACGCACGCCCCAGGCTGCACCCATCACAGCACCACCGTTCTCCTCTGTGGTGTCCCACCTGTGCCATCGTCTCCACGCAGGACGCATCATTATTGACGGCATTGACATCGCCAAACTGCCGCTGCACACCCTGCGCTCGCGCCTCTCCATCATCCTGCAGGACCCAGTCCTCTTCAGCGGCACCATCCGGTCAGCCCCATCACCCTGCCAGGCCACCCAGATCCCAGGGCCAACTCAGCTCCATTGCCTCTGAGTACAAAGAGGAAGGGGGTGGGCAGGGCCCGGAGCATTCAGGTACCCACCCTAGGTACCCACCTCCCCGGCCAAGCAGCCGTGCTCAAGCCTGGGCACTAGGGGCTGGCGGCAGTTCTTCGGAGGAGTTCTGCCCTCATGCCCTTGTCTTTCCCATTAGACTTAGGCAGGTACTGGTAGGGATGCCCCAACCCTCAGGTCTGGGATGCCATCACCTTGGTGCCCTCCAAGTGAATCAGTTCTCATTCACTGCTCCTCTCACCCTCTGAGGGTCCCATGGAGACAGAGCCAAGACCATCCTCCCTCCCTAGAGGAGCTTTCTATGTCATCCTCCAGATTTAACCTGGACCCGGAGAAGAAGTGCTCTGACAGCACACTGTGGGAGGCCCTGGAGATAGCCCAGTTGAAGCTGGTGGTGAAGGCACTGCCGGGAGGCCTCGGTAACTACTACTGACTGAACACTTGGTCGGACACTAAAGGACTCGTGTAAGGGCTGGGGAAAGAAAACTCATGTCTGAGGTTTGCCCAGAGTTTGGAATCTGAGGTCTAGCAGGACCCCAGAGACCATTTAGCCCTACTTCTCTCCATACAGGAGCTCAGAAAGGTCAAGTGACTTGCCCAGATTATGTAACTGGTCAGTTCAGGGTCTGGCCCCTCCTGTGAGATGGAACTTGCAAGCCTCCGATACCCTGGCAATATTTTCAGCCCCGTCCTTCCCTGTGCACTTGCCTGCCCAGTGCTGTGGAAGGAGGAAGGAGAGGATAGACTGGGAATCACAGGCACAGGGCACTCGAGGGAAGACGCCCTCACCCCAGCAGTCGCTAGAGCCTTGGCATAGTTACTGCAACCCCTGTGGCAGCAGAGGCTGGCCAAGCCTTGGCTTCAGAGGATCCCCCCACCAAGGCCCACCCCTTGGTATGGGTTCCCACTCGCCTCAGATATATCACCCACCCACACGCATCCACGCTGTGGCTATGCAATCACACGCTCCCTCACACCTCAGAGACTCACTTCAGTCTCCTCAAACACATAGTTCAGTCACAGGCCCACCCCTGCACTGCCCAGGGCCCCAGCAGCACAAAACTCTAGAGGCTGTTCTTCGCATTGTAATCCATGTAATCTCATGTAACCCGTGTTGTTTTATAAGGCACAGCAACTCTACATGCCTGTACTCACGACAAACGCCCTCAGATTTGCCCCTGTACACACGTTTCCTGACACCCCCCACCCCCACAAGCCACAGCATCTACTCTACTCACAAGGCAGGATTCACTCAGCCCTGCTCCCCTCCCTGGGGCTGATTTCAGATGCCATCATCACAGAAGGCGGAGAGAATTTCAGCCAAGGCCAGAGGCAGCTGTTCTGCCTGGCACGAGCCTTCGTGAGGAAGACCAGCATCTTCATCATGGATGAGGCCACGGCTTCCATCGACATGGCCACGGTTGGTCCTGGGCACATCCACGGGCTGGGGATCTTGGAGAAGGTCTTGTAGGGGTGTTAGGGAGAAGTTTGCACAAAGCAGTCCTGAAGTTTAAGTTGCCTTTAACATCAAGGGCCATTTGTGGAAGAAAAAGCAAAGGGCCAGAGAACCGTGACTCCAGCTAGTTTTAGGTCCTGTTCATAACCCAAACCCACCTACACACAAGCTGCACAGAGACCTACAGAGACTTCCCACCTGCCACCCACCACACAGCATACTCCAGACACACTCACAGCACACATACATGCACAGAGCTGAGCTCCCAATAGGCTGGGGACCTGGTCAGTCCTATGGGGACTAGGGCCAGACAGAGGGACGGAGTGGTGCTAGGATTGGGGTCAGATGGGAGCTGGGCCACAAGCCTGGGCCCCACATCCCCAGAGCCAGACTGGACCCCATCTGCTGGCACCGGGCGGGTCAGCCAACAGCTGCTGCTCCCACCTGGCAGGAAAACATCCTCCAGAAGGTGGTGATGACAGCCTTCGCAGACCGTACCGTGGTCACCATCGCGGTAAGGGGCCCGTTGGTGGGGTGCAGGGGGATACCTGGACACAGGGCTGGCCTTCTGAGGCTGTCATCAGTGAGCAGCCCCTGAGATCACTTGGGCCTGGTAATCAAGAGAGGATCCTGGAGCTGGGCAGGGAGGCTGGATCGCAGGATTTGGGGTAGAGGGGTTTGCACCTGCACGTCCATCAGACCTCCCCTCTCATTCTCCAGGTTCCAAAGTCCCCTCATGTCCCAAGGCCTTATGAGCTAGGCTGAGGTTACTTCTCCATAGGAAATGGGGAATGGGGTGACTCTCTGAGACTTGAAACCTGGAGGTTGGAGCAGAGCTGAGACTTGATGAAGGGAGAGGGTATCATTAGTGGCTCAAAATCACAGCCACCCCAGGAAAGGGCTGTCACCGCAGAGATAGGACATTCTGGCCACATGCCTCCTCCTCCAAGCTGCAGAAGGGATACCCTCAGCTGCCCCGCCCCTTCCCCCATCACCCTAACCAGCCCCCTCCTGCCTGGCCCAGCACCGCGTGCACACCATCCTGAGTGCAGACCTGGTGATTGTCCTGAAACGCGGTGCCATCCTTGAGTTTGACAAGCCAGAAAAACTGCTCAGCCGGAAGGACAGCGTCTTCGCCTCCTTTGTTCGTGCAGACAAGTGACCTGCCAGAGCCCAAGTGCCATCCTATGGCCCACCCTGCTCCCACCTCCCGCCTGGGTTTTCTAACTGTAAATCACTTGTAAATAAAGAGATTGGTTATTTCCTACCAAAAGCCTTGGCGCTGGTGGGCGGGGGCTCGGGTGGCCTGTGAGTCCAGTGGAGCCAGCATGACTTTGGCATCGGCAGACCTGAAGAAGCTGTGTGCGTGTGGGCAAAGGGAGTCTCATCTGTGAAATGAGGGTTGTATTTGTCTCCTAGGGCTACCAGAACAAAGTACCACAGACTGGGTGGCTTAAACAACAGAAATTTATTTCTGACCGTTCTAAAGAATGGAAGTCTAAGGTCAAGGTCACAGATTTGGTTTCTCCTGAGGCTTCACTCCTTGGTCCAGATAGCCATCTTCTAGCTGTATCCTCACATGGCCTTTCCTCTGTGCATATACATCTCTGGTATCTTGGGAAAGATGCTCTTTCCCAATAGTTGCCACAAAAATCTTGGGAGCAAATCTTAGTGGACCAATTTGGGTCTTATCCCCACCTTTGACCCAATCACTGTGGTCAGAGGGCTGAAATATACTGACTGGCTAGGACTGAATCACATGTCCCTTTCTCTGTCCCCCATGCAGGGGCATTCAGAAGAGAGAGAAGGGAGGCCCTTCAGAGGGAAAACACAGTGTATATACCATAAGTCAGCCAGGTGGTGGCTGGGAGATGCTGGGGCCCAGACACTGGGGTGACCAAAACAACCAGCTGTCCTCAGATTCCATCTGTATCATCAAACAGGACTGCACACCTGCCCTCAGCCAAGAAATGGCAAATGCTCATTTGCATATCACTTTATTATCATTTACATGTTGCCTTTAGTACCAGTGCTACCAGGCCCTGGGCTATAGACCCAGAAGTCTTGGACCTGTGTCTGTCTTGTTTGCAAGTGGAACACATGCAACATAAAAAAAACCCACCAGTCATTGGAGAGGGGCCCAGCACAAAACAAACCTTTCTGGGTGTTTCAAGAACTCAGAAAGGGAGAGTTCTGTGAGGCTGCCTGGGAGAGGCAGGATTTGAGTTGGGCATGGGAGGGGTAGGAATTAGTAGGCAGAGAGTTAGAGAAATGGGCCCATGCAATGTGTGGTGGCATAAGATTAGACAGCCTTGAATGCCAGGACAAGGAGTCTGTGATAAGGCTCTGAAAAAAAGGAAGTAGAGACTTTTTTAAGTGAGAAATGGACCTGACAAGTGCAATGTTTGGGAGAGATGAGTATGAGGAGGTACGGGATGGATCAGGGAAGGAGGCTGAGCCCTTTGGGTAGGGGGTTTGCTCTCCTGGAAAGGGTAGAGCAGGGAATAGCTGAGGCCTCAGGGCCACGTTGTGAGGCAGGGCCTCGCCCTTCCGGCTCTGAGATGCCTCTGGGAGCCCTGCAGCATCCTCCACTGTGGGGCTTCTCAGGAGCAGAGCCTGGGAGGGGAAAGGATTTCCATCCCCTGCACGCCCCCTCCACCCAAGGAATTGAATGCAAGTAGCAAGAGAAGGGCAGGGCCCACACTGAAGTCTTGTGGAGATGCCCAAGGCCCTCCTAGCCCAAACCCTTCCATAACATCCCTGACGGTCTGCCAACCTTAACTTGGATACCATACAGATATAGGTCATCTCTGGTTATTAGAACTGACTCTTCTATATGTGAAATCAAAGCCTGCCTCTGTTCCACTCCTTGAACTCCAGGGGTTTCTGCAATAGTACCCAAACTCCTTGGGGGGCTCTTCAATGCTTCTTTTCTGATGGCTAAAGAGCTGCAGTTGCCCCAGAATTTTCCTGTATAACCCTGTCTCCTTGAGCTTCCACTCTGCTCATCCTGTTTCCCCTCCCCACCCTAGGCACTGCATCTCTGGTGATATAGCCCAAGATCACACTTACCCTGAGTAGTATCCACTGTGCCTGCAGGTGGATATGAGAGAGAAAGGAGCACTCAATAAGAAAGTCACACCCTGCTCCACTCTGGCCCATATCCCCACAGTCCCTATCTTTCCAGCTCCCACCTCAAACCCTTACTCCAACGAATAGACAGAGAGAGGGAGTGGGGCCATTATTGCCACAACAGAGACCTAGCAGGCTTTCCTTTTCAGCTGCGAACTGGGGGGCCCCCCATCTGGGGCCCAAGCCACAGGCAACTCCAGGTTGATGCCTGCAATAGAAACACCACTCATGTCCAAGCCAACAGTTTGTGTCCCCCAGTGCCCAAGCCGGCTCTAATACAGCCACTCAGACCTAGGTGCCTCCTATTACATAAGGTAGAAGAAATTAGGCTGCAGATGTAAGGAGATGTAAAGCAAGTGCCAGTAGCTCAAACCCTCCTTAAAATGCTCGGGGGAGGTGAACGGCGAGGGGTGGGGCTTGAGCCTGTGCCCGACCCCTCTAGTTCAGGAACAGGTCGGGCTCCCCCTGGCGGCACCAGGCCCCCACTCCACTCTTCAGGCGCCCCTCGCCTTCAACCTTCTACCCACACCTAGCACAGGTCGGTCTCCACCCACCCACAAAAGGATGAGAGGACCGCCCGCTGCGAGCGCCCGGGCGGCAGGAGGGGGCGGGGAGGGGACGGCTGCGGCTTGAGGAGCAGGAGCAGGTGCCTCGGCGACAAGCAGGCGGGGCAGGGACGGAGCGCGCAGCGGGGGCGCGGCGCCGGCGTGCGTGCGGCGGGCGGGGAGCCGGGAGGCCAGGACTCTAGAGCGAGCCCGGCCAGGTCGCGCTGGGGGCGAGGGGATCTGGAGTTGAGCCGGGTGGGGTGATGACTCTGGAGGACTCAGGATCCCAAGGAGACAGGGAGGACGAAAGCTGGGGGAGGATCTGAAGAGCGGAGAGAGCGCTAGGGGGGGTGGGGTAGGAGAGAGAGGGCATACTTGGAGGTGAGACTGGGGGTAGTCAGAATATACTTGGAGGGGGGAGGGGGACAGAAATGGGTGCGGCAGGAGACGCGGTGGGAGTTGTGTGAGGGCTGGTCGGTTGGAGGTGTTAAGTTTTAAGGTGGGAGAGGTGGGTTGAAAAGGAAGCCTCAGTGGGAAGAAGGGGCTTAGTGGGACGCTCAGGGATGGTCAGTGGGTGGAGGACTGTTGAGCTGAGACCCAGGGCCAGGTGGAGAACAGGCAGGGCGGGGGTCTCACTAGGCGGTGGACAGGTAGGCTGAGGTGTGAGGCTGGTTTAAAGAAGCGAAGCAGAGGCCAGATGGAGACGAGAATGAGTCTGGTTGGGGAGTCATCTCAGAAGTGAGGCCAGCACAGACTGAGTGAGAGTGGTCCCAAAGTGGAAGGGTACCCAGGGAGGGAACCCTACAGTGAGGCCTAGGCTGGTCAGGGAGGCACCCCCCATGGGGGAAGCCTCTCCCTGGTGGTCGTTGGAGCCATGCTGTCCCGCAAGGGCATCATCCCTGAGGAATATGTGCTGACGCGACTGGCAGAAGACCCTGCGGAGCCCCGGTACCGTGCCCGTGAGCGGAGGGCCCGCTTCGTGTCCAAGAACGGCAACTGCAACGTGGCCCACAAGAACATCCGGGAGCAGGGCCGCTTCCTGCAGGATGTATTCACCACGCTGGTGGACCTCAAGTGGCCGCACACGCTGCTCATCTTCACCATGTCTTTCCTCTGCAGCTGGCTGCTCTTCGCCATGGTCTGGTGGCTCATCGCCTTCGCCCACGGCGACCTGGCCCCTGGCGACCTGGCCCCCAGCGAGGGCACCATTGTGCCCTGCGTCACCAGCATCCACTCTTTTTCATCTGCCTTCCTTTTCTCCATTGAGGTCCAGGTAACCATTGGTTTCGGCGGGCGCATGGTGACTGAGGAGTGCCCACTGGCCATCCTGATCCTTATAGTGCAGAACATTGTGGGGCTCATGATCAATGCCATCATGTTGGGCTGCATCTTCATGAAGACGGCGCAGGCCCACCGAAGGGCCGAGACTCTCATCTTCAGCAAGCACGCGGTCATCGCCGTGCGCCATGGCCGCCTCTGCTTCATGCTGCGTGTGGGCGACCTTCGCAAGAGCATGATCATCAGCGCCACCATCCGCATGCAGGTGGTGCGCAAGACCACCAGCCCTGAGGGCGAGGTGGTGCCTCTCCACCAGGTGGACATCCCTATGGAGAACGGCGTGGGTGGCAACAGCATCTTCTTGGTGGCTCCCCTCATCATCTACCATGTCATCGATGCCAACAGCCCGCTCTACGACCTGGCGCCCAGTGACCTGCACCACCATCAGGACCTCGAGATCATCGTCATCCTGGAAGGTGTGGTGGAAACCACAGGCATCACCACCCAAGCCCGCACCTCCTACCTGGCCGACGAGATCCTGTGGGGCCAGCGCTTTGTGCCGGTTGTGGCCGAGGAGGATGGCCGCTACTCCGTGGACTACTCCAAGTTTGGCAACACCGTCAAAGTGCCCACGCCACTCTGCACAGCCCGCCAGCTTGATGAGGACCGCAGCCTGCTGGACGCCCTAACCCTCGCTTCTGCCCGCGGGCCACTGCGCAAGCGCAGCGTGGCCGTGGCCAAGGCCAAGCCCAGGTTTAGCATCTCTCCGGATTTCCTGTCCTGAACTATGGTCCCTTGGGCCCCTACATCACATGTGTGCACACGGGCAGTATGGTATGGTATGTAGAGTGGACATGGTGTGGGCCTCTTGGCCAGGCCAGGACCTGGTGTGAGACTAGGCCTTCCTCGGCTCAGCCTCCCCGCCTGCTGCTCGCCCAGGGTGTTACAAGGCATTGTCATTATGCTATTTCTGGCCTCAGCAGGAGCCTGTACTGGGTTATTTTTGACCCTGCTTCTCCCAGCCCCAGCCCAGGACTGATTGGACTCCTTCCTGCGTCCCAAGTTCGGGAAGCTGTGGGAAGTGTTGGGCCCTAAAGCTGGGTCTCCAGCTTATCTTGGGCCCCCATGATCGACCATCCACAAGCTGAGCAGATGGCTGGGGAAAAACAGTCCCCAGGTTGGGGACCTGCTGCTGTGTTTCTATGGCCCCAAGAGATGCCTGTGGCCAGGCCCTAGCAGCCCTTGGGCCCTGAAAATGTAATGAACTAGAAAGTGGGCCCAGCCAGCTAGGAAAGGCAGTCAATGAGGGAGCACATTCCAGCTGCAAGACTGGAGGTGTTGAGCCTACACAAACAGGAACTGTCGGAAGCTCACGGGGCTCCCCTCCACAGGGAAGGCTCAAGCAGGGAGGAAATGCTGCGAGGATGCTCAATTTTGCTGAGTCCTGCTCAGGCACAGAGAAGAGGAGATGGGCCCTGTGCCCCTGACCTTTGCCCCAACACTAAGGCTTCTACAGTGAGGGCTCCATGGGCTGAGTGAGGCTGCTGTGCCTCCCTGCTCTCTTTCTGTCCCCCACCATTGGAGGCTGGGGTGGGCTGGGGAAGACAATGGCATGCCAAAAAGAAAGAGGCTGGAGTGGGGAAGGCAGTGGTCCTGGGCCCACTATAATTGGTGGGCCTCAGACCAAATTCTGGTCCTGGCTCCCCACCAGTGGCTGCCACTCACTGTATCCAGAGGGTGACTGCAGAGGGTCTTTGGGTTGCTAGGAAAGGAGAGGTTGGAAAACTCAGAATGGTGGGGGTGAGCAAGGTCTCTGAGGTGAAGAGGCCCTTGGCTCTGATAGACTTGACCCCAAACCTGGACTCTGGAGCAGCGCTGTGTATACTTGCCCAGAATTCTGCCTTTTCTCTTATCAATAAAGACTCCCTCCTCTGTGACCTAAATTCTGGGCTGTGCTTGCTGGGGAGGCAGGAAGCGTACTGGCAAACAGGGAAGGCAGGGGCTGGAGCTGCCAGTCCACATTCCAGAGGTGCCATGGACCATAATCCAAGGCCTGGGAAGGGATCTGAGGCTGGCCTTCTCCCCCAGTTCAGGGAGACTTCTCCCCTCTTGCCTCAGGTAGCCCAGCCCTGCCAGCCTGTCTGGACATTTCAACCTTTGGACACCTACCAGACTTATAGCCCTGCCTCCACTCCTGGGAATCTGCTGGAAGGCTGGGGTGCTCAGGGAGAGAGAGGAGGATGTCATATGCCTTAGTGTAGTGATTGGAGCATAAACCAACTGCCTGGGTTCAAATCCTGGCTCTAGCTCTAAGATCTTGGTCAAGTAACTTAACCTCTCTGTGCCTCAGTCGTCTCATCTGTAAAGTGGGATACTAATGGCACCTACCTCATAGAATTGTTGTGGGAGTAAGTGAAAAACACATATAAAATGCTTAAGTGTCTGATACATAATAAGTGCTTAATAAATGTTAACTCTTGTGATTGCTATTGAATCAGCCACATGATGAGACAACTGACCAAATGAATGTTAAGAGAGAAGGTGCTGTTATATTTCCCCTCAGTGATGGTCTTACTTTCTTCACATTGTCCTCTCCCAGCTGTAGCAGCGCCTATTACCCGGTCTTCTTGTCTCTGTCTCGCCCCTTCAGTCCATCTGCCATGCAGCCACCAGGGTTATTATTAAAAGGGTTGTGATCATCCTCTCCATGTCAACTACCTTCAGTGGTTTCCCATCGCCTTCTGGGCCAAGGCTAGACCCCACAGCCAGCCATTTCAGGCTTTTCCTGCTTTCTAACCTTACAGTTCACAGTTCTCTTGCCAGGACCCTGTGCACCCTCTCACTCCCTTGGCTCCCTTACTATCCCCTTCTTGCATATAACATTGACCTTCCTACTTTTGAGCCTGGCTTATGTTACTCCCTTTGCCTGCACTGCCCAAGGCCTCTTCCCTGCCTGTTCAAATCTATAAAAGTCCAGGTCAAATGATGCTTCCTTGACGCTTTCCCTTGTTCTTCTGGAAAAAGATAGTCCTGTCCCTTCTTCTGTATTTACGGGCATTCTACTTTGGCCTGTGTTCTCAGGTCTGTGTTCCCATCCGATATCATGTCATGGCTCCTTGAGGTCAGGGACTGTGTCTCATTTAGCACTGTGCCTGGCACTGAGTAAGTGCTGAATGAGCGAATGAATAGATGGATGAATGAATAGATGATAGATGCATGGATGGATGGATGGATGCATGGATGGATGGATGGATGGATGGATGGATGGATGGATGGATGGATGCTACAGGACAATAAGCCAAGGTTATTGAGGATTGCAGAGCGCTTTTGCTGGATTGGTGAGAGTGTGTCACAGGCTACTCCAGAAGCAGAGCTAAGGGGCCAGGAAGCTGCTGCTGCTGTTTCACACTCTAAGCTGCCTCCTCCCTGCACCACACAGTCCCCCAGCATTGGTTCCCTTCCTTGCTTAGCTGACCCATTTCTGGTTTAGAGGAAGAAGGGATGAGAAGCTACTCAGAGTCAGCCCAGACTTTCTGGGGGCAGCGCCTGGCTCTTGGAACTTAGCTTGGCTGTGTTTAAGATCCAGGGAGGGGCCAGACTCACTGAGAAACCCCTTGGCAGCACCATCCTTGGGACCCCTTCTAGAAGGTTACTTCTAGAGTAACCTTATTCCAGCCCCTCAGAGACTTTAAGTAGCTGGTGACAGTGAACTGGCAGGACTGAGGGCTCAGCTCCACCTGCTGGCCCCAAAGAAGACCTACTTGAGCCCAGAAAATCTGGGCCACTGGTCCTAGGCTCTCCACTCTAAGAGAGAAACCCCCACCCCCTGTGCCCCAGCCTTAAAGCCTAGCTCAGGGAAGAGCTGGAAAGTTCCAGGCATGGAGGGGCAGCTGGACCAAGCCTTCCTTGACTCCTCTGAATGTTTTTGCCCATTGATAGTTCTCCCTCCATCTGGGGCACTCCTGCTTTAAGGCACTGAACTACATTGGCCCAGGAAGTTTCTCTGAGCTTCAAGCCAGCAGGAACTTCTGTGACAATTTAGTTTCTGATATTCTGCCTCCAGGACAGCATCGAGCATCATATAAGAGCAGACAGAGCAGTCCATGTTAATCCGCACCCTGTGTGCAGAACTGGCTCTCCTCTAGACCCACGGAAAGGGGATGGAAGTAGCTCGTGTCACCAAGGTCCAATGCCGAAGGAGGCACTGTTCTGCGGTTCAGTGCTGAGGGAGGCTCTGTTTTCCTCCAAGTCTGCAGATGAGGAAACAGGATCAAAAGTGACATTAACTTGCTAAGACCTCACAGCTAGTAAATGGCAGGCCCAAGGTTTGGACCTGAGTCTGTCTCAGATTGCTGCACAGTCCCAGTGACCTGAGCTCCAACTTTTACTAGGGATGCCACCTTTCCTAAGTGTCAAATCCACCACAAGGAGACACCTGTTCTCTAGATGAAGAACAAGAGGGAAAGTGTAACTCAGGAAGCCCCTGGGCCTCTCTGAGGTCCCAGATTGGAGACTAACAACAGACTCAGCTGCAATAACACCTAGGGATTTGGCATCTCCAGCCAGTCACCATGAGGCCCGCATGTAGCCCTGCTGCTGGAGAGGATTCACCCAGCTTCTATAGGACCCACTCTCCACAGGCGGCACCTTCCCAGCTCTGTCCTGCACTTAAGCTCCTCCCTGACAGCTTTTCTTAGGGAGAACTTCCCTAGGGAGCTTGCTGCAAGTAGAGTAGCCATGGCTTTCTCAGTGTCTCTGGGTTCACCGCCGATGCCTCTCCAGGTCTAGGAATCAGACATCCTATCTTGTACCAAGACATGCAGAAGACTTTGGGGAAGAAGATATGAATCGTTGCATGCCAAAGTCATGTTGACCCCATACTGGGGCAGATATCAAGAACTATGGATCTGTTTTAGCTTAACAAAAAAAACCCCAAAAACCTGGGAAAGGCAGAACTGTGGGATTCAAGTGCGAACTGGATTCCAGAGAGTGGGTTTATTGCCCTAGAATCTAACTTATTGGCATTCTCTCTGCCAGGTCGATCTGCCTGAGGTATTTTATATCTTCATGGAAAAGGAAGCAGGTGCTACCTTTAACCTATTCTATTTCCACTCTGGGCAGACCCAACTCTGAATGACATTAGAGGCAGGTCACTTAGGCTGGCCAACTTGGGTACAGGAGTGTGAACTTCTGCCTTTCCCCTCAACTCAGGTCCTTTCAGGCACTGATGCCAACGAGTGGAAAAGTAATGCCAAGTGCATATGCAAGTACACAATTTATTTCCTTCACTGGGAGAAGTAAGAGTGTACAGGAGTACAGGTCAGGTCAACGGTACCCAAAAGCTTTCTTCAGCTTGTTAGTCACACATCTCCCGTTCATGAAGAGGTATCATTCTTTGCAGCACAAATATATCCCAAACTCCTCTTCCACAGACCATCAGCACCTAAAGTGATGAAGCAAACCAAACTTCGGGTAGCCCTGCCTCTGTGTCCTCTTTACTTCATTTGATCAATTCCAGCTTTTCTCATAAAGCCATTATTATTGGGGAAGGGAAGTCACTCCAGAGTAACCCAGAGAGAAGTAAATGCAATACAATTCTGAGGCTTGGATTCTTTTGTTAAATTCCTAATGTGTCCTTGGTTTTCCACCCATCTTGGCAGTGGAAAAATGAAAATCATCCCATAATTGTCTCTTTTGTGCTTCTCTTCAGTTCTTTCAAGTTCTGACCAGCATTTTTTCTAAGTTTAGTAATTCCTTGATGCCTTTTCTTTTTTCTACTTCACAGATTCTCTTCCAATCAATAATGTCCATTTAACATTCCCCCACATTTTACATCTTTATAATTTTTTAATCATCCTATAAAAAGATCCCATTTGTGATTTTCCCATCTAATGTATTTCATTTTTTACCCTTGTATTATTTTACTATTCTATCACAATCTCTACAAAATTATAATTTATTTTACTAAATGTATAAAATTTCAACTGCCTTACCACTTTTTCCCAAAGGGTGTCATTCTCTTTCAACCACTTTCAACCACTGTAACCAGCTTGAGACTACTTTAACTGTTGCCATGTTCCTCCTTCCCGTTCTCCACCTAGAAATTCATTGGTTCCCTTAATTACAGTCTCATAATAGGCACAAACCACACCGATGCTGCAATCCCCAAATACCACCACTAGAGGCCACTCTAAATCACCACCGTGGCCGCAGAGCTATGGGGAGTCTGTTCTATTCACCTTCCGAGCCAAGAGACTTCCATGTCTTATGCCTGTGTTTTCATTGTGACCCTCCTGAGTGACCTAAGAACCGTTTCTCAGAGTCATCACTCCAGCTTCCAATAGAGATGGGAACCGGGCTTCTCTGCCCCACAAAGGTCCTGAAATACTACTGCACATCCCTGATAACTGCCTGCACTCAGAACCACACTGTATGTTATCCATGACCCACACCTGGCATGAGACCTTTCACAGGCCTGTTAACCTCTGTCCTGGATGAGGTCTCCATACTTATTTCCAATGTGGAATAGCATCAGCCACCTTGGTTCAGTTACAGAAAATAAGGCAAGGGCCAAACACACCAACCAACAGGTCCTCTCATAAGAACAGACTAGAATTGTACAGAATGAGCCTCTCTTGTAGACCTAATGATCAAACTCATCCTTCACAGCCCAGCCTCACCCTAGATCTTCCTTGGTGGTATGGTATATTGATTAAAAATCCAAGCTCCACCCTCTACCAGCCCTGAGACCAGGGGAGAGTCACTTATCTTCTATCAAAGAAAAACTCAGAAGTAGTAAATTAAAAGTGCAGTTGAATGCTTTTGTTCATATATTGGCATGTACAGATTGATCTCACCGAACAACGAAGTAGCATTTGAAATGGAGACGTGCCATAGTCTGGAAACAGTCAGTGTTGCTTTCTTTTTTTTCTTTTTTTAATTGAGGTATAATTGATCTATAACATTATATTAGTTTCAGGTATATGACATAAGATTTGATATTTGTATATATTGCAAAATGATCACTACAATAAATCTAGTTAAAATCCATAACAATTACAATTTTTTTCGTGATAACTTTTATTTCCCACCTCGAACCACCACCAGTCTGACTTCTGTATCTATGAGCTCTTTTTCTGTTTTTAGATTCCACATATAAGTGAGATCATATGTATCTGTCTTTCTCTGACTTATTTCACTTAAAGTACTGCCCTCAAGGTCCAATCGTGCTGTCACAAATGGCAAGATTTCCTTCTTTTTTATGGCTGAACGGTATTCCATGGTGTATACAGTCACACTGCATAACGACGTTTTGTTCAACAATGGACTGTCCACACATACAATAGTGGTCCCTTAAGCTTATAGTGGAACTGAAAATTTCCTGTCACCTAGTGACTTCACAGACATCATAACATTGTAGCACAATGCATGACTCAGGTAGTTGTGGTGATGCTGGTGTAAACAAACCTACTACACTGCCAGTACTATAAAAGTATGGCACATATAATTATGTACACTACATAATACTTGATAATGAAAATAAATTACTATGTTACTAGTTTATGTATTTACTATGCTATACTTTTATCGTTATTTTAGAGTCTACTCTTTCTACTTATAAGAAGTTTGCTATAAAACAGTATGTGGTATTATGCTCGCAGCATCTCATATTTAACAGCAGCTCTTGATTGCATTTTCTCTTGCGCTTAATCTCATGCGATTTTATAATTTAGCATAGCCTAAGTGCACAGTGTCTATAAAGTCTACAGCAGTGTACAATAATGTTCTAAGCCTTCACATTCACTCACCACTCACTCATTCACTCACTCACTGACTCACCCAGAGCAAGTTCCAGTCCTGTAAGCTCTATTCATGCTTAGTGTCCTATACAGGTGTACCATTTCTTATCTTCTATACCTTATTTTTACTTTACATTTTCTATGTTTAGATACATAAATACCATGTGTTACAATTGCCTACAGTATTCACTACAGCAACATTCTATGCAGGTTTGTAGCCTAGAAGCAATAAGGTATACCATACAGACTAGGTGTGCAGCAGATACTATCTAGGTTAGTGTAAGTACATTCAGTGGCATTCGCACAATGATAAAACCCCCTAACAACACATTTCTCAGAATGTATCCCATTGTAAGTGACACATGACTGTGTGTGTATACATATATATCATATTTGTCCATTCATCTATCGATAGACATTTGTTTCCATGTCTTGGCTGTTGTACATAATGTGGCAGTGAATGCAGGGATGCATGTATCTCTTCAAGTTAGTGGGTTTTTTTCTTCAGAGAAATACCTCGAAGTAGAATTGCTGGATCATGTGGTAATGCTTTTAATTTTTAAAAAACTTCCAAACTGTTTTCTGTAATCATTGCACCAATTTATATTCCCACCAACAGTACACAAGTGTTCCCTTTTCTCTACATCCTCGTCGATACTTTTTACTTCTTGTCTTTTTGATAATAGCCATTCTAACAGGAGTGAAGAGGTATCTCAATGTTTTGATTGTTTGCATTTCCTTGATGATTAATGATGTTGAGCATCTTGTCATGTACCTACCTACTGGCCATTTGTATATCTTCTTTGGAAAGTATTGCTTTTGCTTTTTCTTGGAAAAAGCTGGTTGGCTGGAGACTGTCAAGGAGAGCAGTTTGAATAGTCTGTTCTTGAACAAGCTGTCTGGCAATTGGTAGAGTAATTGTAGTAACTTATACATTCTCTGAGAAACGTTGTGGTATCTGCTGTCTGTCTTTATGTTAGTACTGACAATGTCCCAGTGTTTCCTGCATTTGAATAAGCCATGAATGTATCATAATGAAAGCACCTTGTTCTAATTCTTAGTCCCTCCAGGTGTTAGTTTCAGTCTTCTGAAAAGCAGCTGTCAAGCTGGTATTAGAACTACAATGTGTGGCTAGTGCCTATGAAAGTGAAACAAGAAACGGTACAGAATTAGGTGGGAAAAGCCTTCAGACCATGATGTAGGTTTGATATCTGGGAAAGAAGGAGCAAGAACGGGTTATCAAGAGCCTCAGACTACAGTACAATTCTGAGAAAGTCTCAGCCACCCCAACAAGAGCTCCAAAGACTCCTCCTTTGTTCAGCAACTGGCTGGAGATGCCCAGGGAGAGCATCACATAAGTTTGAAAACTGCAGCAGATTCCTGAGATGGCACAGTTGGAGCATGTTGGCTGAGTACACTCTTCATAGCAGGCTCACTCTCCAAGGGGGTTTCTGCAGCACATGTTCACGGCAATCACACTTTTTGGTCAAAACTCAGCTTCCTGAGGAGCTATATCAGTTAGCTTTTGCTGTATAACAAGCTAGCCTAAAACACAGTGGCTTAAAAAAATAAATATAAAAAATAACATCTGACAGTTGGCTCTGTTGGTGCTGATGATCTCAGGGAGATCTGCTCACATGTCTGGGAGTTGAGTAGCTGTCATTTGATTGCAGCGGGTCCTCAAATAATGTGGTTTCATTCAATGTCGTCTCATTATAATGCTGATGAAATGTTGTAAGAACTTAAATCTTGTTTATATCAACTAACGTACAGTAAAATTGGTTTCGTTATACATCATTTCATTTAAAGCAGCAGAACCTATTGACATTAAGTGAAGACTTACTGTAGGCTGGCCTCCAATGCAGCCATTAGCTCCAGCTTCCAGTATCTCTCATTCTCCAGCAGACACTGCTTCCAGTATCTTCCATCCTCCAGCAGACTAGCATGAGCATGTCCTCCTCTCACTAGTGTCAGAAGCACAAAAGAAAGCAAACAGAAATACACAAGGCCTCTTGATGCCAAGGCTTAGAACTGGTACTCTTTCACTTCTGTCTCATTCTATCAGCCGAAGCAAATCACAAGGTCGAGCCCAATGTGAAGAGGGAGCCCACGACTGGAGGACAATGCAGTTACATGGCGAAGGACACAGATACAGGGAAGAGTGAAGGATGGAGGCTGCCCTTGAAAACCACCGCCGACTCCAGGCTGATCATGAAGGCTTTAGTCTTCTTTTTTTTTTAGTCTCTTTTTCAATAAACATCATTGTCCAATGTCCGGTTACAGGGACAACCCCTGGATACCAGAAGCCAGAGAAAGGCAAGAAATATGAGAACATTCACAAATATCACAAGAAATATTTGATATCACATTATATCCAGTTTTCACATTGACCTAAGTCCAATCAGGGGAATAAGTCCCATGAATCACTTGGCCAACTTTAGATAAACGAACAGCCTCTTTTCTTGATTAATTGATTATTCTACTTTTCCTAAAGCATTTATAATGATACGTATTAGCTATTGCACAGATTCTACCTTGGCCAGCTCATAAATAAGTAAGGGCAATTTTATTATCTAGAACCATTTTAACCAACATGTTTACACTGTCTCTTGGGCCTCTCTACAGCTTCAGCTGTTTTATTGTTTATCACAGTCAGTGATAAACGTGTTTGGAAACACCTAGTGAGGGTTAGAAATTCTGGGTTTAACCGCTGAAATCTGGTGGTAGGTTATCCCACTGAGCTATTAGCAAAATATGAGCACCTGGGGGAAGGAATTCCCCTCTCTGAGCCATGGTTTCTGCGTGTGAGAACAACAACGCAGCCCGTACCTGGTTCAAAGTCTTGGTGTGAACTAATAAGGTACGGTCTGGTTCACAGTGAGACTTGTATATTATAAAGAGACAAAGAGGCTGTACAGTGCATCTTCCCCGAGTCGCAAGCCACCATACAGAGATCAGATGAGAAAGTTCTTCCCCAGCACTATATCAGAAAAAGTCACACACCACAACCACATACCACACTTAGAATCCCCCAGCATCAATCCTGAGAACTCCTCAACACCATCTGGTGAGGATCTCTAAACTAGAGCCAACTCTAAAATGTGGGGCTAAACTGTGCTCCAGCACCCCTTACCTTTTCCAAAAGAAGTAACCTAAACCTAAAATCAGTCCAATGACTAAGATTGATCCAATACAGATAACAATGATCCGCACGCCAGTTGACTTCTCAGATTCTGCAGAGAGAAAGGAGGAAAACATTAAGAGAAAACCTCCTGGCAGGGGACAAAGAGACCACACAACTACTGCTAAGATCTGTGTGGTTATGTGTCATTTCCCTGTCATAGATGTAACAACCAATCCTCTGCCATGCCTTGGCATCCTTCATTCCTATCACGTATACCTACCTACACATCAAACAGTGTGTTTTAGTACTTGCCAGAGTACACAGCAATATCAAACCCCACATACCACATATACATGCCACGCACATGTTCAAACCTTCCACACTACTACACCATCTTACACAACTATAAGCTGCTATAAACTGAATGTTTGTGTCCCTCCCAAAATTATATGTTGAAATCCTAATACTCAATATGATAGTATTAGGAGGTGGGGCTTCTGGGAAGTCAGTAGGTCATGAAGGTGGAGCCTTCATGAATGAGATTAGTGCCCTTAAAAAAGAGACGCTAGAGCAATCCCTCGCCCCTTCCATTGTGTGAGAATACAATGAGAAGTCTGTGACCCAGAAGAGAGCCCCCACCTGACCATAATGGCACACTGATTTCAGACTTCCAGCCTCCAGAACTGTGAGTAATAAAGTTCTATTGCTCATAAGCCACCCAGTTTGTGGCAATTTGTCATAGCAGCCCAAACAAACTAAGGCATATACACATCAGCCAGACAAACCTTTTATACCATACACACAAAGTATATTTCAATTTCATACTCCCCATGCCCCATACACATCCTGCACATCTCCATGCACACACCACCCACACATAGCCGTGGCCCTTACTTTCAAGAATAGTTTCTTCTGTTTCTCCAGGATCATCCTGGGCCTCATCTGGCACACCCAGACCACATCGCCCAGGGACACTAGTTAGTGCTTGCCTTCCTAACTCCTCTCAGTACCAGGTAGATGGATCAGAAGGGTCATTGCAATCCAGGGCCAGAGACATGAGAAGAAGCCAGGATATGAGCTCAATGAACCCCACCAGCAGGAGGGGCTCTGTAGTAAGTTGTGGTCTCCTAAGCTAAGGATGCAGTGTGCCTGGAGAAAGCCTAGGCATCAGCAGGACCCCTGCTATGACCTCCCCTTCTTGGGCACAGAACTACTGATTCAACCTCTACCCGCCAACAGTTTTCTGTGGACCTGAAGCCTGACCAGAAGAGTTTGTTGGCAGAGCTGGGTGTCTGACCCCTGACAGACCCTTATCCTCAAGGGACACGGACAGGCTCCTATCACCTTTCTCCTAGCAGCTGGCAAGCCTCCCATTCCAAGTCATATAGACCACCTAGATCACTCAAGCTTCCATAAGCTAACAAGTAGCCTGTTTCCACCTGAGGACTACTGTCACCACCCTCCGCCTATTAGACCATCTGCCCTGGCTTAGGGACCTAGTGTGGAATGCTGACTCTGGGGCTGAGCTAGGCCAAATCAAGCTTTCTCTCCTTCTGCATTGACCCCCATCTTCCTCTAGACTGCCTGGGAACCTGAGTTTTATGTTATACCCCCTCAAGGTGAAGAGTAGGGGAAACGTCTAAGGAGGATGCTTACCTATTCCAGGCAGAGTGAAGTTGAACCTCTGGGAGGTAGGCAAGGAAATATGCCTTACCACACACTGGTAGACGGTCATGTTGTGTTCCAGAGAGGGCTTCAGCCTCAAACGGCTAGTGACATTAAATGTGCCATCTTTATTCTTAACGATTGGACCAGTGGTGATGCCCTCAGAAATCTCCAGGTACTGGGGATCCTCCTGGGTCCACTTATTCCATGTTATGTTTATGTCCTTTGGGTAGAACCCACTTGACTTACACAAAATATATTTGTCTTCATTATCTTTCACTGTGGCTGGATCCTGAAACAAGACGCTGACTGGAGAAGCTGCCAGGAGAGAGAAGTCATGCTTTGAGAGTAGGTCAGGACTCGCTTACTATCAGTTCAATGTCTGAACCACAGCAAGCCTTCAGGAAAGGTGAGTGAACGTACTGGGGGTTCTGTTTAGGCTAAGTATTCTGGGTATGTTGGCCCCAGTGCCAGCAGAGTGCTGATATGCCATGACCCCAACTCTCACAGCCATTTTGTAAAGCAGTTTCTTAAGCCACTTTGTGTCAAAAGACACCTTTGAGAATCTGAGAGATGCCTTGGAACACTGTTGTGGTAAAGGCTGCTAATTGTTGCCCATTTCCGTTCTTCGATGACACATTCAAAGCTACATCTCTCAATCTCTATTGCAGCTGAGAGTAGCCATGTGAACTCAGGGTCTAGTAGTTTGGAGCAACCTCCAGGAAGTATCCTTAAAGAACAGGACTTCTTTAAGTATCTTAAAGAAAAGGACTGTAGCCTTCTCTCCATTTAATATTTAAAGCAGGAAGAGAGGGTTGTAAAATATTTAAAGACAGGTGTTGAAAGAAAATAATCCATCAATCTAGAATACTATATCCAGAAAAATTCCCCTTCAAAAGTAAAGTATAAATACTTTCTCAGACAAGCAAAAACTAAGGCAATCTGTTGCCAGTAGACCTGCATGGCAAGATCTCAAAAGAAATTCTTCAGAGAGAAGGAAAATGATACAGGTCAGAAACTAGAATCTACGTAAAGAAAGAGAGTGTCAGAGAAGAAATAAATGAAGGTAAAATAAAACATTATATTTCTTATGCTTAATAGACCTAATAGATAATTGTTGATTCAAAATAATAATAGCAACCATGTATTGGGTGGTTAAGCATATGGATATATAAAATGAATGACAGTAATGTTATAAGAGATCGGAGGGGAGTATTGGGAATATTCTGTTATAAAGTATCTGTACTACCCATGAAGCAGTACAGTGTTATTTCAAAGTAGATTTTGATTAGTTGTAAAAGTACATTGCAAACTCTAGGGCAACCCCCCCAAAAAAAAATTTTTAAGAAGTATAATTGATATATGAAGAGAGGAGAGAAAATGGAATAATACGAAATGTTCATTTAAACCTAGAGAGGACACAATGATATATATTTGTGTGTGTGTATATATAATATTTGTGTGTGTGTGTGTGTGTGTGTGTGTGTGTGTATATATATATATATATATATATATATATATATATATACACACACATATATATATATATATATATACACACACACACATACATACATACACCTTACTGCTAAATTGTACACCTGAAACTTACTGGATTTTGTTAACCAATGTCACCATAATAAAAAATAAAAAATAAATAAATAATAAAATAAATAAACAAACAGACAAACAAACAAAACTAGAGAGGGCATAAAAAGAGGGTAAGAACAAATGTATCAAACAGAAACAAATACAAGCATGGTACATATTAATCCAACTATATATGCAGTCACTTTAAATGAATGGTCCAAGTATATCAACTAAGAGACAGAGACTGTCAGAGTGGATAAAGGAAAAAAACCTCAAATATGTGTTTTCTAAATGAAACCCACTTTACATATGAAGACCCAGAGAGATTAAAAGTAAAGGGACTGAGAAAGGTACACCATACTAACACTAATCCAATGAAAGCTGGAGTAGCTCTATAAATTTCAAAATAGCCTTCAGAACAAGCACTATGCTAAGCATTTTACCTGCATTTTTCATAGGCTTTTCCCTACAATCAGTCCTCTTAGGTAGATATTATTATATCTGTTTAGAGCAAACAGCACTGAGGTTCATTGTGATTAACAACTTTCCAAAGTGGTCCAGATGTCCATGGAAGCCCAAAACTCAAACCTGTGTCTATCTAACTTCTAGGCCCATGCTCTAAACCTCTGCTCCACTCAGCCCATCTACATTTCCACCCCAAGCCCTATCATCATCAGAACCACAGGGCACTGTCATCAGGCACTCACCTACAACCTTCAGGTAGACTGTTCCCTCTGCCTTCTCAGGGGTGACCACCATCTCACATCGGTACCTTCCTGCTTCCCTCAGCTGGATTCCAAACAGCTGCAGTGAGGCATCCCCCGTCTTCAGCCTCGGTAGAGACACGATGGCTCCTGATCCAAATGCCTCCTGGTGGTTTCCAAAAAACTCAAACACTTTGACCTCTGTTTCATTCAGACTCTCCCGAAACCAGGTAATACCCATAATGTTGATGTCCAGGTGTGAGGAACCAGAGGCCTTGCATAAGATGGTGGCATTGTCATTCAGAAACACGGTCTGAGTCTCCTCTGCCATCTCCACTTTTAAGACACCTGTGGCAATAAGAGAACTCAGTTATGAGAGACCCTGGAAAAAATATAGCCCTTATACTTTCAAAACACTACCAGGTAATTGGAAACAAATTCCCTTTTTTTGGGGGGGGCGGAAGGGGGTCTCATGTATAGAGGTTTTGTGCTCATCTTGTTAAATGTATTCCTAAGTATTTGATTCTTTTGATGGTACTATAAATAGAATGGTTTTCTTTTTATCTTTTTTTTTTTTTAGGCGAGACAACCCTTGGTTGACCTCACAGATTACAAGGACCTTGTCAGCTTACAATCCCTTATTTTTTATTTTTTTACACCTACGGCACCTGGTCTTTCTAAGTAGTCTCCCATCCAAGAACTAACCAGGCCCAACCCTGCTTTGAGAAACTGTCTTGTTTCTCAAACTTATGGAAATGGTATTGAGTTATATGTCTTTGTTTCACCTTTTGGCACTACACTTTCCTGATCATTCCACATTTCTGTGTGTTGCTAGTCCTTTGCTTGAAGTTGCTGCCCAGTTCTCCATGGTGAACATCCACGTCTGGCTCATCTACAGCCCCACGGATGGACACCCAAAGGGTCTCCCTAGAGTCTCACATCCCCACTACCACCAACCGCTTGGCATCACCCAGCCTATATTAGCCAGCCTAATAAATGTCAAAGGATATCTTACTGCTGTTTTAACTTCTATTCTCTGGTTTGTAATCAGTTTAAATATCTCTTTATATGCCTTTCAGGCTTTTGGTTTCCTGTTAAATAATTAGAAATGTGTCTATCAGTGTTCCCAGAAAAAGTGAAAATTTTATGTTTGAATATCACCACTCACTCTCAGTAAAGACTTTAGGAAAAGTGTAGTTTTCTTGTTGACAGGCAGGTGGAGTATTTTTCTTATTTCACCCTCTCTTATTTCACCATATCTAAAATGATGCAAGAGGGGCTGAAATTTACGGAGCACTCAAAAGCACAAAACTCAAGGAGGCACTTAGTCTCAATCCAACTTCCCAATGAAGAGCTCAGAGTCGAGGATCTTCAAAATACCGCCCCTGGTGGCTGCGGCACCTCCTGTACCCACTCCGCACCGTCCCGCACTCCCGGGCAAACCCCTCATCCCGTCCTCCCATCCCGGCTCCCCACCTCCATCTCCACCTCTACCGGCGCCGGGGTCCTACCTGCGGCGGGCAACGTGCGCCATGCGACCGGAATCAGAACCAGAAGCAGTCTCAAGAAACCCCATGATACTCCACCTGCTACCCTCTCATCCATGCTTGGCAATTAGGCCGGCTCTCCGTGCCGGGGCCCGCGAAGGAGACCACCACGCCCTCTGTGCAGTGACGTGGTTTGTAGGCGGAGGGTTTACCCATTGGCGGAGGGTTTACCCATACGCGGAGGGTTTACCCATATCGGAGAGTGTAAGGCGTATTCTTCTGCCTCTTGGTCTTTGAGCCTCTTCTGCAACTCTGCAAAGTTGTTTTGATTACGTGTTTTATGCTGCAAGAGAAGAGCCAAGCCACTGGCGCGCTAGGAGTTAGTTGAGCTTTTAATTTCTTGCTTCCGGGCTCCCAGAATGCCAGGAAGGGGAAACTCCAATGGTGGTGACCACGGTCGTTGGATGCGCCACGCGAGAGTGCTGCCCACGTGTTGGAGGTGTCTGCTCTTACCATCGACACGATAAACTTAACATTATTTATTTTTAAAAATAAAAATAAATAAAATCTTGCCATACTTAAACCGAAAGCTAAATTTATATCTCCAGGACGCTTCAGTCAAACGTCTGAAAGCAGCTTTTAATTTCCCCTCTCCTTACTAAACAAAAAGTGGCGTGTAACTTTGTCAAGCAAAAACCTAAAATGCTCATTTAATAACCAAGTTTTACCACCTCGAGACCAGTTTTTAAATCAATTTAACTACAAAGTTCAGAACACAAGTGACATTGCTAGTATTATAAATGCACACACCTGTTTCCCCCAGCATCTTGCATGACAGTAGTTTCATTGATTCTTAATTTTCTTCTCATATCGTTAAAAAAAGTGTAATCTACAGAAAATCACAGGCAGACCTGGACTCAAATGCCAGGTATGGCATCTGACGATTATGGGACAGTGGACAAGTTGTCTCACACCCCAGGCTTAGTTTCCACTTCTCTAAAATTGAGATAGTTGAATCTTCCCTTAAGGGCATTGTAAGAATTAAAGAATCGGGTGGGGTGTGGAGCAAATCCCCAGTAACAATAGTCTTATTGGCATAGTGAATTTAAAGTTTATGGTACTGTCAGTAACTAAGCAAATATTTACATTCTCAATTACCTTCGAACAAACAGCATGCATAGCTGAAAGAGCATAGAACTTGTTGAGCAGGGAGCCCACAATCACGCCGCCCACTAGCTGAAGGGCCTGCAGAAGGTCACAGTTTCTGGGCCACAATTTTAACAAGTAGAGATCTGCAAGGTTAGGTCCAGCTCTAAAATTCTAAAATTCTATATTACACCTCTTCTCAACTGCTACCTCCTCCAAGGAGCCTTACCGGGGAGAATCCTCTTCTGCTATTACTGACTCATTAAATAACATCTGCAGGAGAAATATATGCTGAATCTCTATACTTGCCCAGAATGGAAATTCACAAAGTTGTGGCACATGCATATCAACCAGTAGGAAATTGAAGAAATTACCAAAAAAAAAAAAAAAAAAAGAGTAAAATTAGCAGATTTCACCATTTATATTAGATTTAAAGATAAATCAAAATATGTTAAATACTCGTGCTATTATTTCTACCAATTTCACATTTATTTAATTCTTGTAAACAGGCAAGAAAATATATCTTCTAACACTTTTGCAAATTTTTCGTTCAACCCCAAAACATACACCAGAAGCTTCACGAGTGCATCTCAAACAAATACGTATATATTCTCTGACGACTTTGTATGTCCTTAATCGCTGCATAGCATTAAGACATAATCCTCAAACGCTGGTTAACACTGAGGTCATTGATACAAGACATATTAAGTCCAGCTTGCTTTTGGAATGTCACATACTATTTGGAACCATATTTAAAGGCATGAAAACATCCAACAAGTAATCAGAACGGTGAAGAAGAGATACTATATAAGGACATGCATACAAGGACAATACAGCAGAAACAGTAGATACTGTCAAATATCCATTTTCTTCCTGAGCACAAGGATTTCCAAAATAAAAGCCTCCATTTCCAAGCCTCTCCTGGAGCTAATTGTGGCGATTTGACCAAGTTCTGACCAAAGTAATATAAATGGAAATGTTCTGTGTAACTTCTAGGAAATGTCCTTAAAGGGCGGGATCTTCTTTACCTTCTGTTGCAGGATCCTCAGACAGAGAAGGGACACCGAGGCAATAAGCAGGAAATAGCAATTATAGGTGCTGGCACTGGCTCAGCGGATTCACACCCAAAGGCAGAGCCCCAATCACAGCGGGGCTTTCCCTTTTATACACATTTTATACTTCCTCACAGTAAAGTGTATTTTGATTGGTTGGTGGGCCGGGGGAGTGACTGACCAGGGTCAGTGGTCTGTGCCACGTCAGCTGTGACACTGGAAAGTCCCTTACCTATTATGAGAAGGGAAGTGAACAACCTTCAACCGTTATAGGAAACAGCTCGGCCTCCGCTACCACGCTTCTTTCTTCTGCTGGTAGAAATGCAAATGCCATAACTAGAGCTTGAGCAGATATCTTGGACCACAGTGTAGAAGGTACACATTGAGGAAAATGAGACGGCAAAGAAGAAGGGTGCTGGGTCTCTGATGACTTGTGAAACTTTCTACTAGCCCTAGAATGATACCTCTAAACTTGTAGCACATAAGAAAGTCAATAAGCCACTCTTATTTGAGGTGTTCTCATTTTCAGCAGAACTTAATCCTAATCACTACAAATGTTAAAAGTAATGGAGCCAGTTTTGCTGGGAATAGATTGGGGGTTTAAGGTGCATTATCAGTCTTTAAATCTCTTGAAAGGCTAACACCTAAGCATATGAGTAGACATGTTATACGACGTTTTCGAAGGCAGAAGTAAGGTTTCTATGTGGAATTTATGGAGAAAGATTCTGATTCAGCATTAAGAAAAGCTTCTCAACAAAGAAATGGGCCATTCAAGTCATCCCACAGCAACCATTTATTGAACTCTGCCCGGTACAGTCTAAGTGTACCAGGTGAGTAAATCAGAGCTCTGAGCCTCAAAAAGCTCATCTAGACCAGTGCTATTCAAAGTAGCTATGACAAAGGACCCTTTTTAAAGAAAATGTCCAACCCATTTATGACTGTTACTTTGTAAAATTCAATAAAAATAAATTCTTCGAAAAATGAAAACAAAAGATATAAAAATGTAAGCCCCTAATTTTCATTAAACTGGCATAAAATTATTTCCAAAGGTGTAAGTAATTTCAGTTTCTATGTAGACCCCTCACTGTGGGCAACACTGATATGTAGACCAGCACCAGTCACAGACTAGTTTGAGAAGGGTCATCTAGACAAAGGCAAATCGAGGGCCATTCTATAAAACAACTGACCTGTACTCTTCAAAAATATCCATATCGTGAAAGACAAAGAAAGGCTATTCCAGATCAAGGGAAATGAAAGCGACATGACAACTAAATGCAAAGCTTAATCCTGGATTAAATCCTGGGTTGTTAAAAAAATTACTGTAAAGGACAATACTGAGACAATTGGTGAAATCTGAACATGGACCATATTAGATTAATAGTATAGTAACAATGTTCAATTTCCTGAATTTGATCACTATGAGATGGCTATTACAAAATAATGTCTTGGTTCTTAGGAGACATGCTCACTCACATAGTTAGGGTAAAGGATCATAATGTCTGCAACTTAATTCTGAAATGCTTCAGTAAAAAAAAAAATGATAGAGAAAGAGCTCTAGCGCAAATGTGGCAAGATGCTAACAACTGATAAATCTAGGAAAGAGCATACCAGAATTAGTTTTACTATTGTTGCAATTTGTTTGGTTAGGTTAACCATTGTTAAAAATTAACAATTAAACATAGATATATATATATACAACTAAATGCAACGTTAGCTCTTGGCTTAGAAAAAGTATGTTAGTGGGAAAATTGGCAAAATATGAGGATTAGTTAGAATTGTATTAATATTGATTGCCTGATTTTATTTAACTTTGTAAGATGTTACCATTTGAGGAAGCTAGGTGAAGGGCATATGAAAAGTGCTATTTTTGCAAGTTTTTCTAAGTCTGAAATAATTTCAAATTAAAAAGTTAGAACAAAATTAGACCCTCACAGTCTAGAACTCCTAGATTTTTTTCCTCTAGACTTTAGAAGGGAAAGAATCATACACAGCTGACCCTTGAACAATGCAAGAGTTAGGGGCATCGACACCCTGCACAGTTGAAATTCCGTGTTTAACTTCTGACTTTCCAAAAACTATACTAATAGTAGTATACAATAGACCAGAAGCCTTACTAATAACATAAACAGTCAATTAACACATATTTTGTATGTTAATGTATTATGTACTATATTCTTATAATAAAGTAACTTAGGGAAAATATGAAAATCCTAAGAGAAAATACATTTACAGTATTTATTGAAAAAAAACCCATGGATAAGTAGACCAGCACAGTTCAAATCTGTGTTGTTCAAGGGTCAACTTTAGTTAGAAAATGAGAGCCTGGGTCCTAACACCCAGTCCCTACTACTTTCTACTATACCTTCATCATGGATTCTCTGCCACTGTGATACCTTCCTCTTAAATGGTTCTTGAATTTTAGTGGAAATAAATGTTCCCTGCATATTACACAAACACTGGTGTGTGTATACATGTAGCTATAAATCCTCTGAAGTGACATCTAAATTTTTATAGAAGAACATTCATCACATTAATGTAGGAAGGATGCAAGAGAATTAAAATGTTAATCAAGCTACAATCAGAGACTGCAATATGCTGATCAGCCCTGCAGCCAGGCCAGGAGGACACCTGAATGAAGGAAGATTTTTACTGGGATTGCTAGCAACCCATTCCCCACACCTGTGAAGGGGAAACAGGAACCAGCAGAGTCATTCCCTATTGCTAAAACCATGGGGAACCTAAGTATGACAGGCTAGGAACTGTCAGCAGGCCTTTTACTCTACGTATTCTTCCCTTTCCTCACTGTATGTCCATATCAAAGGAAATGGGAACTAAAGAATGACATATAAACTGAATTCCCTGAACACCCAGGGTCCTTCTCAGTGCCTTTACTCTGTCTCTCTCACTGTCTCCTTCACTCTCTGCCTCTGAGAAGAGACCACACTGTCTGTGGAGTGTTACCCCTTTTCTAATAAACTTTCCTTTTGACTCTAACTTTGGCATGTGTGTTGAATTCTTTCTTCGCTCTCCACCAAAGCACCCTCTTCTTCTCTCGCTGCAGGGCTTGGTCTCCCCCGCACCACCTCGGGGAAATTTGCCCTGTCTTTCATCAACATCAGTCAGGTTTCCTCCCCAGTGTAGAATCTGTAATGTTGAAAAAGGTTGGTGTGGTTTTCAACATGATTTACCAGCAGTTCCCAAATTTGTCTGCACATTATAATTACCTTTTGAAAATTCCAAAGACCAGACCACATTACAGAAGGATGAAATCACAATCTCTAGAGATAGGACTGAGGCATTGGGATTTTTTGAAACTCCTAGGTAATTCCAATATGCAGACAAACCTGGAAACCACTGTGATTTTGACTTCACTGCTATCTCTAGAAGACCGGAAAGTGGGGGCTGGATAAATTATCTGTGGAGAAATGATGGAGAAGGACTTCTTTCATTGATCTCTAAGGCCCAGAGATTTGATTACTTTATAATGCTAATGTTTTGCAAACAATCCATTCTTTCAAAATTCTCAAATTTGTCTTTTCTCCTAGAAAAGTATGACAAACATTACATATTTTTCTAATTTTGTTTTAATATAATTAAAAATGGACCTATACAAATGACTAGAGTATTTTCCAACAAATATTGCACTGAAAGAATTTACACAACGAATGTCAACAAATTCAAATATAATAAACTTGTATACAGTCTCAATGTCTTCCTGATTATCAAAATAAAATCTAATTTTTGTAGTTTTAAAAATAGTCCAATTATCTAAATAAACCAATAAGAATCAAATCCAAGTACACTTCAGACTAATAAAATTTCTTTCCAAAGTTCAAAATTAACAGGACATTTTTAGCCACATATTTATAAAAGGTTACATTTTAAATTCAACATTTAAATTGAAAATCCCCCCAAATTAGCAATAACAGATAAAATAAATGATCTTTAAAATCTCAACTTTAAAATAGGATGTAGAAACCATCATTATTAAATGGTTTTTAAAACATAATAAATATTGATAAAATATAGATTATACAGCACTGGTTTCCTTCATGAAAAGGAAAAGCAATAAAGAAAAAAAAATTTTTTTTTCATGTTTTAATTCTTGAAGACATAGAATAACTATGATCTTCCCTCCAGACCTATTTTAGGCACAAGTTTACATATAAACATCTATGCATTCCTTCCAAAAATATGCTATTTCAATTAGAGGCTATATAAAGAGGTACAGAGACAGTGGTACAATTTGAAAATTGCTAGGGCTTATAACAGATCCTGCACTAACAGCTTCAGAGGAAAAAAACACCGTCACTGAAAAGAGGCTCCTTCCTCCACCTTGGCTACAGTATTTCAACCTCCAGTCCTTTTCTGTTCTTAGGCCCTGACACTAGATAGATAGGCGCAGACAGAACTATTGGAAAGTCACCAGAGCCACCACAAAAGAATGAAACAGTCACTCTGGCCATTAACTGGCTTCAAATTGTTGTCCTTAAAGTAAAATATTTAGCCTCTATTTTATCTTTTGTATAAATCTTTTGGAAATTAATCCTGTTTTAATAAAGTCGCCTCTACCTCTTAATTAGTAATACAACAGACTCTCTTAGAGAAAAGATGGATAGTTTGAGACTCTGAGAGAAGGGGAGAATTCTTTTGAAATTAAGCCCCATGAAGCTGAAGGCTATGAAACTTTAAGAAACCTGACAACATGCTACCACGTTCTTCATCCCTCAAAGCTTTCTCCAGTGGTTAAGGAGGTGCATTAGAAATACAATGGAAAAGTCAACACAGAAGTAGGAAAATGGAAGTACATAGAGAGGAAAGAATTTAATTAAAATTCAGATCATCCAGGCAAAGTAATGAAGAAGCAGTAATTGACACTACTTCTAAACAGAGATTGCTAAATTCATGTCCTGGGCTTTCTATTCCAAAAATATTTTTTCCTTTATTAACAACTGTAAGATGGAAAATGTCTGCTCAGATACATAACATATTTTTTAAACTATTATTATTTAATAAAGAGGGTATAAAAAGCTGAAGAATTGGACAAGAGATATTCATCAGAGTTTGGTTCACTCTGTCAAAGGGAAGGAATCAGGAGTCAGGGACTCTATTCATGAATTACAAATTTTCTTCATGGTTAAAAGCACTCTCCACAGTGCTCAGAAACCACCTTAGGAATTACAGCCTGCTTGAAGTAGCTATTGAAAAGCTGACTTTTCTGCAATTGTTTTTGTTTTTGTTTTTTTTAGGCCAAGATCAATGTCGAATCAATCTTAATGAAACATACTATGAATATAAAAGAATGAAAATATATACACATCTAAGGAGTAAGAAATGTATACAGGATTAGAACTGAGAAAAAAATTAAGATACAAATTCTAAGATACCTTACTCAATGCTATAGAATAAGAAGGAATCACTACACAAAGATTACAGGAGTTTTAAATTGTTGTTTGATGCTTCAATACTATCATGAAAATGTTTAAAACATCAAGGGGCATGGCAAATATGTTTTTTAAAAGGAAATAATCTATAAGACATCATTACTCTAATAAGGAAATATTTATAAAGTATCAACCGTAAGAAAAGAAAGGGTAAAGTTCAAAAGTAAAGCAAATTCAAACCACTTTAACAACTGAAGGATAATAGTGGCCAGCAAAATAAGAAAAGCCACATGGTACAAAACAAATACAGCATGGGCTGCCCATGTGTTTCATACTCCATAGAGGAGGAATCTAAAGTGAAGGTAAGGATTTAATTAAGTGACTGATACTCTCATATCACTAAAAGTGAACATTTAAAATGGACTAAAATTGAACAAAAATAACATTTTAATACAATGACCCATGGGGGATAGCAAAGACAACTAGATGGAGGTTTACTTTTTCTCTCTCAATTTTAAAGCACTCAGACAAATTTTAACTTAAGAATCATGTGGAAAATCATTATTCATTTTTAAATTCCATGGAGTAGCAAAATTATAAGAATTGTAAAATAAAATACTTTAACATTTTAATTATAAGATATACATTCATAATCCTGGAAAGCCTTGGTAAATATATTTAGTCTTAAGAATAAAACGAAAGAGGATAAGAAAATTTGCACAGGAAAAGTCAAATCTATTGCTTACAAGAGATTATGTACAAATTATAAACAAAAGAAAATTTGTTTAAAGGCATGCAGAGCTTTGAAGGCAACTAGAAGGGTGAACATGTAAGGAAAAGTACATTGTCAAGGGCTGGCTGACTGCTAAGCTGGTACGTGACATTCATCATCAAGAACCGGACTAACATGAATTAAAATGTATACCAAAAGCTCTGCAGTGAAAACAGTACACATTTGTTGTTTTTCTACATAAGTCTATAGGTCATATTTGAAAAAAATTCTAAATTCCTCAATTAAATCAAAGTTTTCATTAGTTTTGTTTTGCTTTGTTTTTGTCTGAATAAACAGGTTGGCAGTGCTGGTAATCATAAATTCTAATTTTTCAATTTGGTGTCTTCACCATTTGCTGCAGATGATTGTTCTGGCTCAGCTCTTAGATTCACTAAGAAATGGCTACTAATTCATAGCTAACTACTCATTTAAATAATAAATTAAAACAAGTAGAGAAAGATTAGAATCTTGTTAATGATACTGTGTTAAAAAAAGAAAAAGAAAAAAAGGAAAAGATCCGATTTCTTTACTATCTCACACCTTGAAAGCAAATTGTCATTAGTCTTCCATTATATCACCCAAAAGGAATGCAAGAATAAGCTTTGCATTTTACTTAATACACCTTAGTCTCTCAATTCCAACAAAAATGAATTAAAGTATTAAATTAGAGGCACCAGTGGTTAAGGGTGAAGGTAGATTTCTCTCTAGTAGATTCTTCAGGAGATAAACATCTTGCATGAAAAGGATGAAGCTCATCATCTAACTCTGGCTTTTTCAATTTCTTCTTGACTGTACTGCACAGCTATAAAATAAAGATTAAATTTTAGGCACTAACCAGAACTGGGTTTGTCAAAATTTCATCCTAAAGAAAATACTTCTCTCAGCCTTCCTTTTATTAGGTTGGCTATCCTAAAAATTGCATTATCATAACACATTAAAATTTTCTTTATATTTTCCTCATGTGAAGGCCAGATTTGCATGTAGGCTTATGGTAATACAAATCTGTTCAATTAACATGAAAAATAACACTGTTGTGAACAAATCTGGCTTAAAAAAAATGTAGAGCCATGTCTCAAAGGATTCTTACCACTATTTCTAAATTGCAATTCTCATTAGAAAGAGTTAAATATTACAAAGGCCCATTATCTTTTAAAAATTTAATTAGATAAATCTAAGTATACTATAAAATTGACATGCTTCATGAAAATTCATATGTGAAACAAAACCCCAAATTACCAATACATACCACTAAGTCAACTAAACCAAAGAGTATTTAATATCTAAAGTGTGAAGAATGGTGTCAATTAAACATAGGACCAATGCTTTCTAACAAAACTGGAAAGAGTACTATTAGGCACTCTCTAAAAAATAATATTCACTTATAAATGCCCAATACTCACAAGAACTGTAATTCCTTAAGCCATAAATAATTTTAAGCTAACAATTATTTTTAAAATAATATAAATTATAATAATTTGCTGGAAATTGTGAGATGTGTCTATATATCTATCCATTATTTATTCATGCCAAAAAAGCATTTAAAGAAATTTCTCTAAGTTCTCCTCCAATTATTTTCTGATTTAACTCCAGTCCACCATCTAAAAAAGTTTACCCTAGGAGAATCCCTGTATTATCATAGTTTCTGGGCACAAGTATAATGATTGACAAAAAGATATTCCAGACCATTTTTTAATGTTTCCTACAATTTAAACAATAGAGATAGGAATTTTTCTCCATCTCTAAAGAACATAGCATTACTCTGTTGAGTGACTTTTCTGGGAGTTTTTAAGCTGAATATAAGCAGAACTTTTCTAGATCGTTATATTTAATTTTGGGATCCATGATTTAAGAAAAAAATATCTGAAGTATGTTTGGAGAAATATGCAATGATATTTTAAAATTTGCAAAATGAGGACCGAGAGTTTAAAAAATTACTGATGTTGGGAGAAACAATGTAAAATTACGAGGTGTTAAAGTGGACTGGTTCACTCAAGAGCTTTAAACATGCATTCCTATACTACAGAGGTAGGAAAGTCAAACACTACCATTTCCCAACCTTTCTTGCAGCTAGGGTTCCAGGGATGATGGGTCCAACAATCAGATGCACTCACCTGAGACTCTCACTCAGAACTGAGTTACAAGGGGAGAAAAGCAGGACGAGACGTATCCATTTTTGCCGACAAAAAGTATAGCAGTAGTGGTGTATCCTGGAGCTGGCAACTGCCTGTGTCTTCCTAATCTAACAGGCAGCATCCCGACCTGGCAGGCAGTCTTCACTGCTCCAAAAGCAGCAGCTTCCTTGGCAGCCCTCTCTTGTGATATAGTTCCTAGAAGCTCAGCCTAGGTTCTGTTTCTTCGACCCTCTCAAAGGATTCTCAAGATTCCGTGAGTTATCTGTACCCCTAATCAATCCCATTCTGTTTAATAGCTAAAGAAGATTCTATTATCTACAACCAAAAATCTTGACCTATACAGAACTTGGTAGCTAAAAGTAAAGTACAGCAAAATAAAAAGATCTTAAATATGAATGGGTTTAGTTGAGGAGGTAGGGCTTTGAGCGGTGAGACCTCATGCTAACTGAAGTTAAGATATCAGAGAAAGTGGTGGCAGAATTTCAGAATGCTAGCATGTGTGGGCTGCCTCTTGCCTCTTTCGGCAAAGTCCTACAGGAGAAATGTGACTCAGGCTAAAGTTAATAAGTCTGCAAAGATGGAAGGGTATATAGCTTTGTTGGGGGAACTGCTCTGTCTACGAAATAAACTGAAAAAGTCCCAAATCTGGAGCCCTGAAGAATTGAGAAGGTCAACTACCATCATACTTCAAACTGAAACAGTTATAAGTAAAGGTTCTGAGGAGGCTGCTAATGCTTTCTTAACCTTTTTCAAGAACCTTATCTGAAGAATTTTATACCAAGTAAGGGAGCCATCCTAAGGAGAAAGATCATATAAAGACTGTTGTTATCCCATCCAAGCCTATAGTTTAAAATGGTACCCAAGTAGGTACCATTCAAGACCCCAGAGGAGAACGAGAATACACAGGCCAGCAAGTAAAGATGAGGTTCTTTGTGAAAAACTATGTCTTGACAAGATCTTGAAGTTACTAATGGTAATCACTGAAGAAAACAGACCAGAAACTTACTTAGTTTTTAGGGTACTGTTTTGCCAAAAACAAAACAAAACAACACAAAAACCCTAAATCTGGCCTACGACCTAAAACAACCCCCAATCCTCAAACCCAAAATAACAGGACGTGAAGTGCTAAGGCTGTCCAGCTTCTAAGAAAGGCATCCTTACCAATGCCCACTCAGATATGTCCTTAAAAATTAATGGACAATAAAAACCTCCTAGAGGGCAACATCAGGGGCCCCTGAGGACATTAGACAAGGGGGTTCCTCCCAGAAAGGTGAATCCAAAGTTGCCTGATAGGAAAACCAGGGAATATATTTATGGACAGAGCAGAGAGATCTTGCTATTTTTCCCAAGCAGTATTTTTTTTAATGTTATGGATCAGTGACTGCTATGTTTCCCATTTTCCCCTTTTCAAAAAGGTTAATTTTACAGCAGTTATCCTGTCCCTATCCCACTATTATACATATGGTGCTCATGGGGCAGACACCTTGCTTTTTCATTTGTAGATAGCCAGAACATAAAGAGCCACATCCTAACCTGATGGAGGGGACTATATTCAGATTTCATGGTCTTTGATCTATGTGCAATAATAGATTGGATTTTGGTGGTCTCTTTTAGGGATGGGGGAAGTGACTGTTTTCTACGTTTCAGAAGAATGTACAATAGATATTTAGGTGGCCGACAAGGCTGTTTGGGTTAAAATTAAAAGGTACCTACCAAACATTCCCTCCTCCTGTTTTCCTTAGTTAAAGAATAGTAACTTTTAGCTGGTCGCAATGCCACAGGGAATTTTCAGCTTCCCTATCAGCTAGATAGATAGCCACGTGACTCAGTTTGGGCCAATGAGATATAAGTTCGAATGTTGTGTGGTTCTCCAGGAAAATTGCCTCAAGGAAGCTGGGGAAAGTTCCTTTTCCTGCCCTTTCCTGCTTCCTCCAAAAGCAATCTTACATTGAGGATGAGGTAACATGAGGATAAAAACTATGCACGGAGGATAGCGGAGCAGAAAGATAAGAACCTGGACACTACCTACTTACAGATTTCTTTTATGTGAAAAGGAAAAACTCCTGTTTAGTTTAAAACTACTGTTATCTTTGGTTTTTTCATTATGTATATTAGAACCTGATCTTAAATGATAGAGTATAAGTATGAATGAAAAAAAATGACCTGAAATGGTACAAAAACTATTCAGTAGAAGAATTTCTAAGAGTTAAGGGTGCTGAAAGTGGGAAAAAGTTACCACTGGGGAATACGATGGTCTTCTCAGGAGAAGTATTAATATCAAAGAGACTTTTATCGAGAGAGGGGATGACAAGCACCCACAAAAGAATATCTACCTTTATGAGTGAGAGCAATTTATTTTAAAAGCAATAGATGGAGCTTTCTCACTTAAATAGTTACTGATAGTTTCACTAAATTATGGCACAAGGCCACTTAATTAAATCACTAAAGGAGAACAAAGAAAAAAGAAGGGAGGTACGAAAGTGAGAGCAGATACTGAGTTTGTTTTCTTCCTGGTTCTGGTAGACTTCAATCCTTAAATATCTGTGTCCAAAAAAAAGTGCTCTCATTTAAAAAGTATCTTCCTTTATTCCGTATATGCTTTAAAATATTTATTGAGAAGAGAAAAAGGAAGGGAGGTAAAAATATGACACGGATGTTTATTATATAGTTTTCTTCCAAGTTCTGGTGGACTTCAGACTTTAAATGACTGTTCAGAAAAAAAAAAAAAAAACTCATTTTAAAGGTATCTTTCTGTATTCTG
>NW_011889115.1:682839-686920 GCF_000151845.1 Pteropus vampyrus
TTAAAAAGTATCTTCCTTTATTCCGTATATGCTTTAAAATATTTATTGAGAAGAGAAAAAGGAAGGGAGGTAAAAATATGACACGGATGTTTATTTTATAGTTTTCTTCCAAGTTCTGGTGGACTTCAGACTTTAAATGACTGTTCAGGAAAAAAAAAAAAACCTCATTTTAAAGGTATCTTTCTGTATTCTGAATCTTCTTATATAATATTTTTGAAATATGTTTAGTCAATCATAGATAACAATTTAAAAAACATATTCTCTAATAATATCAATAGTTGATTAGAAAGAATTACAAATAATATATAGATTATTTCATTATACATAAGGCTATCAAATTATAGAGCTTTTGAAAATTTTAGAGGCCTTTTCATTTTTCTGTAATACAGGGTGCTCTATTTCTACAAATATATTGAAAAAACATAGATATTAATAACTTGAATTATATTTGTAATAAATATAAATTTCAATTTATTCTTTTTTTAATTTCCTTAAACAAATAAGCAAACAAAATTACATACGTGGCTGTAACTTTGATTCTCCACCAGGCCCTGATGGAGAAATTTCTTGTTGTAATTTTTTTTGTTCCATCTGCTGTATAACCTAGTGAATAGAAAAAGAATGTTTTGAAAGAAAGTATTATTTGATTTTCTGACATATGTGACCTTTGACAAATCACAACAAACTATATGAAAATTGCTCTCCAAATGAGATATTCAAATTCTAAAATTTAGATTAATATGCAACAATGCAGTTTTAAAAATGCCAAAATTTAAAATACTATAGCTAATAGTACATTGAAATATACATTACAAAACATAGGCTTTTAGCATAGCACCTAAAATCCTTTTTAATGCCACAACCCTTTTACAAAATACTACCTGATGATATTCCAGCTTCTGAGCTTCAAGTTGGTCATGCTGACGCTGCAGTTCTTCTTTTTGTTTCTGAAGCTCATCTGCCTTTTTCTTAAGTTCGTTTTCTTGTAAAGAGATAAGATTCTCATATTCTTTCAGTTCTTCCTCTGTGAAGAACTGTTGCTGATCCAATGTCTAAAAGAAAAAAAATGAAGAAAGAATAATCTTAGAAATACAACAATAAGGTCTGATTCAGCTTTAAAATTCTATGATTAGCAAAATACAATAGAATATGATATTACACCTTTTGGGTAAGAAAGAAGGTGAAATAAGAAAATATATATTTATGTACCTATTTAAGCAAAAAGGAAAACAAGAACAAAAACCTAGAGATTAATGAGATTGTTTACAGAACAAGGGAGAGAACTGGGTAGAAAAGACAAAGGGAATGAGGAAAAGGAAATCACATTCCTCTGAATACACCTTTTTTATACAGATTTGATTTTTGGATAGTGTTTCAAATACTCAAAAAAAAAAAGGAAATAAAATCCACGAGGACAGAAAAAGTACCCAAACTGAATACAAACAGAAGCAAATAAACAATAGTTTTATTTTAAGTGAATAAAACAACTGACAGAGGGGGAGGGAAAAAAAAAGGACTAACCCAGAAAACTTTTGAGCACAGAATTTGAACTATATGCCCTGAGGTTTAAAACAAACAAACAAAAAATCTGAACAAATATTAAACTCCTGTTTTACAAAGGCATGTACTAGCAATTCTGAAACTCTTTGTACATCCTAGGACTGAGCAAATAAGTGGAATGTTATTGTGGAAAATGGGACCCAGGTTTTCTATGAAATATAGGAAGAGGAAAAGATAAAATATTGCATTAGAATTGAAAGTGTTGGATTGAAATTTAAGGAGATAGTGTGAACTCATGAGTTTTAATATATATTGATAATTAACTATATAAAAATGTGTGTGTGTATATATGTGTATGTGTAAGTATGTGTTACATATGAACATATACATAATATAAATAAAAAATATAAAAAAAATTTTTTTTAATTCCTCAGCTCTGTTATCTGACAAGGCCTAGAAGAAGTAATGACACTCCAGTAAAAAGGAACACATCCAATAGCCAGATCCTGGTCAGTAATATCAATCTCATTAAAACAAACAAACAAATAAAAAACAAACAACAACAAAAAAAACAGTGCTCCTCAGAAAAATTGCTGATTTCAGAGGTGGGCAAGAGAAAGAACAAGATGAGCCTTAAATATCTGTTATGCTAAAAGGTAAGAAAGTCATCAAAGAATGATATAGACATGCCAGAAGTCCACGTAAGCCAGTTTGTGAAACTCCCACTAGCCAAATCTGGGACACTTTGAGCATCAACATAAAATATAATAAGGATTTAAGCTTATTGAATAAAGTAAGAAGCCATGAGTCTACACTGATATAAACAGAGAAGAGGGAAGGGATAACTTTTTCTTACAATAGAAAGGCAACTAATAAATGTAGAAGGAATGAAGATTAGAAAATCACTTAGAAACATGGTGGAGTGAGAGATGTCTCCAGGTCTCTCGCCTTGAAACAACAATAAGCTGAACATCTAAAACTCAACATAAAACACCCAAACTATACACCAACACGTCTGAGCGTGAGATCTGCGCATAAGAGCTACCACAGGTCAGAACCCCAGGTGTTGGGTGGTGGACTGGGAGAAACAAAGAAGCTTCCTCTCGCAGCTGCCGGAGCTCCCTGTAGGAGGATGGGGAGGGGAGAAGGTGCGGCAACTTCACTGAACAGCCCTGCCTGGAAGTGCTGTGAGTTCCATGCAGCCAGTGGCAGGTCCTGGTCATCAAGGCAGAAAGCAGAGAAGCGGGGACGGCAGAGAAACAACAGTTGATTTCTACCTGCCACAGTTGCAAAACCAAGGCTGAGCCACAGCCCGCACCCCACAACCCAGAGCGCCCCTCCCCTCATATCCTCTGAGACCAAACACTGCGGAGCCCGAGAGGAATCTGAGCAAACGCTACTGAAACTGTCGCTAACACTGACAGGGACTGAGACTGAGGGGAGCGAGTGTGATTAAATATCTATAAGAAAAAAAATAAGGCATTATTAAGGCTTTACATAAAGCAGGGATCCAAGAGGCTTAAACGCCATGTACTGGAAACTAAAAGAAAAACACCTTCTTTGTAACGGGCTAGAGAGATCTTTATGTAATAAATCTTCTTTCTGGGAAAAATAGCAGAATATACTTCCATTAATGCCTAGGCAAAAAAATAGTCCATTAAACACCATGAACAAAAGAGGAGATGAGGCATCTCAGAAAGAAAGAGAAAAATCTCCAAAAAATAAGCTTACAAAAATAGAATTATGTGACTTAAATGACAGAGAATTCAGGATGGTACTTTTGAAAAAACTCAATGATATCCAAAACAAATCATATCAACAATTTCAGGAATTAAAAAACAACTACATGAGCAGAATGAGTTCTTTAACTTCTGGAAATAAAGAATGTACTGCAAAAGTTGAAAAATAAAATAGCAAGCTTGAGAAATAGAGTTGACCAAATGGAGGAAAGGATCAGTGATATCAAAGACAGAAATCTAGAACTAAATCAGAAGGAAGACAAGAGAAAGCGAAGAATAAAAAATAATGAAAGAGAAATACGAGCACTAGCTGATATACCATCAGGAGGGAAAATATAAGAATATTTGGCATTCTTGAAGGGAAGGAAAAGGAGCAGGGATTAGAAAGCATTTTCAGACAAATAGTTGATGAGAATTTCCCAAATCTGAGGAATGAGCTGGAGCTTGGAATTCAAGAAGTCAACAGAACATGCAATTATCTCAACCCAAAAAAGCCTTCACCAAGACACATCCTATTAAAATTATCAAAAATCAATGAAAAAGACAGAATTCTCAGGGCAGCCAGAGAAAAGAAGGTAACCTGTAAAGGAAAACCCTTTAGATTATCATCGGACTTCTCAGCACAAACCATACAAGCCAGAAAGGAATGGAATCAAATATTCAAACTACTAAACCAGCCAAGAATAATGTATCCAGCTAAGCTCTCCTTTAGATATGAAGGAGAAATAAAGACCTTTCCAAACATAAAAAAATTGAGGAGGATTCTCTTCTATGAGGCCTGCATTACAGGAAATATTAAAAGGGGTCAGCTCACCTAGAACAAAATGACAAAAAAAAAAAAA
>NW_011889115.1:686970-704038 GCF_000151845.1 Pteropus vampyrus
CAAAAAAAAAAAAAATACATAATTAGGAGTAAGGTGACTAGCAGGCTAATAGAAGCAGAGGAGAGTAACCTTTATTAAGAACAGGGCAATACAAGCTTAAACAATAAGACAAGATTTGCTATAGCAAGATAGTAATGAATGTCCAGCATACATAGGAACAAATTGAGATGACGATGACTGAAAAGGGGAGGATTCAAAGATCCAAATTCACAAAGGGGAATGGAGATAAGGCACGCGCAGAAGAAAATGGACGAATGTATATATATAACTAACTATCCTTTATATATTCATAATGGTAACCACACACCAAAGATTCCGAACTGAAATATATAAATAAAACAAGAAGGACCAGAGGGAAAACTCACAAAACCCAACCAAAATAAAGAAAACAGAAACACAAGGACAAGGAAGCAATAGAAACATCCAGCTACCAGAAAGCAAAAGATAAAATGGCTATAAGACATCATATTTCAATAATCACCCTGAATGTAAATGCACTGAACTCACCAATCAAAGTGAAAGGGTGGAAAATGATATTTCAAAAAAATAAAATTCAGAGAAAGGTGGGAGTAGTGGTACTAATATTAGATGAAATATCAGACTATTATCAGACAAAATATCAGAGTTCAAAATAAAAAGGTAAAGAAAGATACTTAGGGACACTTTATAATGATAAAGGGAATCATGCACCAAGAAGATATAACATTTATTAATATCTATGCTCTCAATCAGGGAATGTTGAAAAATATAAAGCAATTACTAACAGAACTAAAGGGAGAAACAGACCAAAACACTTTCGTAGTAGAGGACCTAAACACTCACTGTCGGATATGGATAGATTATCCAAACAGAAATCAATAAGAAAATTACATCCTTAAATGACACATAGACCAACTGGACATAATTGACATTTACAGAGCCCTTCATCCCAAAACAGCTGCTTATACATTCTTCTCTAGTACACATGGAACATTCTCAAGGATTGACATACGGGGACACAGAGATAGCCTCAACAAATATAAGAGGGTTGAAATCATACCAACCATATTCTCTGATCATAATGCTTTGAAACTAGAGATCAACTGCAAAAAGAAATCAGGAAGAACCACAAATATATGGAGATTAAACAACATACTACTGAAGAATAACCGGGACAGTGAAGAAATAAAAAGAAAGATCAAGAGATATATAGAAACAAATAGTAATGATAGTACAACATATCAAAACTTTTGGGACATGGCAAAAGCAGTCATAAGAGGAAAGTTCAAATCATTACAGGCCTATCTCCAAAAACAAGAATGAGCCCAAATAAACAACCTAACGCTTCATCTTAAAAAAACTAGAAAAGGAAGAACAAATGAAGCCTAAAGTTAGCAGGAAAGACATTATCAAAATTAGAGCAGAGATAAAAGAAATTGAAAACAACAACAACAAAAAAAAATAGAAAAAATAAATGCAACAAAGAGCTGGTTCTTTGAGAAGGTTAATAAAATTGACAAACCCCTGGCTAGACTCACTAAAGAAAAAGGAGAAAGGACACAAACAAAATCAGGGATGAAAGAGGGGAAATTACAACTGACATTGCAGAAATACAAAGGATCATACAAGAATACTATGAAAAAGTAGATGACAGCAAATTTAATAACCTAGAAGAAATGGACCAGTACTTAGAAAATACAACCTTCCTAGAATGAATCAAGAAGAATTGGAAAATCTAAATAGACCGATCAGCAGTATGAAAATTGAAACAATCATCAAAAACCTACCAAAAAGTAAAGGTCCAAGACCAGGTAGCTTCACCAGTGAATTCTACCAAACATTCGAAGATTTAATACCTATTCTCCTCAAACTCTCTCAAAAAATTGAAGAGGAGGAGATACTTCTCAACTCATTTTACAAGACCAATATTACCCTGATACCAAAACCTGATAAAGATAACACAAAAAGAGAAAACTACAGACCGATATCTCTCATGAACATATATGCAAAAAATCCTAAATAAGATATTAGCGAACCACATACAGCAACGTATGAAAAAGATTATACACCATGATCAAGTGGGCTTCATCCCAGGGGCACAGGCATGGTTCAACATACATAAATCGATTAATGTGATATACCACATAAACAAATTAAAAAATATGAATCATATGATCATATCAATATATGCAGAAAAAGCCTTCGACAAGATAAAGCATCCATTTATGATCAAAACACCTAACAAAATCGGTATAGAAGGAAAGTACCTTAACATAATAAAGGCCATCTATGACAAATCATCAGCTAACATTATAGTTAATGGTGAAAAATTAAAAACCTTCCCTCTAAGATCAGGAACAAGGCGAGGCTGTCCACTATCCCTACTGTTATTCAATATAACATTGGAGGTCCTAGCAAGTGCAATCAGACAAGAGAAAGATATAAAAGGCATCCAAATAGGAAACAAAGAAGTGAAACTGTCACTATTTGCGGATGACATGATTCTCTGTATAGAAAACCCTAAAGACTCCACAAGAACACTACCAGAAACAATAAACACATACAGTAAAGTTTCTGGATACAAAATCAATGTTCGAAAATCTATAGCGTTCCTATACTCTAATAATGAAGTGTCAGAAAAAGAATTGGAAAAAATAATTCCTTTTGCAATTGCAACAAAAAAAATAAAATACCTAGGAATAAATCTAACGAAACATGTGAAGGACCTATATAATGAAAACTATAAGATCCTATTAAAAGAAATAGAAGAAGATTCAAAGAAATGGAAAGATACTCCATGTTCTTGGATTGGAAGAATGAACATAGTTAAAATGTCCTTATTACTTAATGCATTATAGATTTAATGCAATCTCCATCAAAATCCCATTGGCATTTTTTAAAGAAATAGAACAAAAAATCATCAGATTTTTATGGAAACACAAAAGATCCTGAATTGCCAAAGCCATCCTGAGAAAAAAGAATGAGGCTGGAGGCAACATTCTGCCCGACTTCAAATTATACTACAAAGTGACAATAATCAAAACGGCATGGTATTTACAAAAAAACAGACACACGGACCAGTGGAACAGAATCGAGAGTCCAGAAGTAAATCCATATTTATATGGAAAAATAATTTTTGAGAAAAAAGCCAAAAACATACAGTGGAGTAAAGAAAGCTTCTTCAATAAATGGTGCTGGAAAAACTGGAAAGCCACCTGCAAAAGAATGAAACTAGACTGTTGTCTATCACCACACACCAAAATTAACTCAAAATGGATTAAGGACCTAAATTTAAGACCTGAAACAATAAAATGCTTAGAAGAAAACATAGGAATGAAACTCAAGAACCTTGGACTTAAAGAGGATTTTTTTTATTAATTTGACCTCAAAGGCAAAGGAAGTAAAAGCTAAAATAAATGAATGGGACTACATCAAACAAAAAAGCTTCTGCTCAGCAAAAGAAACTGTCGACAAGGTAAAGAGACAACCATCAGAATGGAAAAATATATTTGCAAGCAACATCTCTGATAAGGGCGTAATATCCAAAATGTACAAAGAACTCATACGACTCAATAACAACAAAAAAAACAAGTGATCCAATCAAAAAATGGGTAGAGGACCTGAACAGACACTTCTCCCTAGAGGACATACAAATGGTCAACAAATATATGAAAAGATGCTCAATATCACTAGCTATTAGGGAAATGCAAATCAAAACCACAATGAGATACCATCTCACACCTGTTAGAATAGCTATAATCAAAAGGACAAGTAATAACAAATGTTGGAGAGGATGAAGAGAAAAAGGAACCCTCATACACTGCTGGTGGAACTGCAAATTGGTACAGCCACTATGGAAAACAGTATGGAGGTTCCTCAGAAAACTAAAAATGTATCTACCATATGATCCAGCAATCCTTCTACTGGGTATTTACCCCAAAGACTTGAAAACCCATATCCGAAAAGATATTTGCACACCGATGTTCATAGCAGGATTATTCACAGTGGCCAGGACATGGAAGCAACCAAAGTGTTCTACAATAGATGACTGACTAAAGAAGCTGTGGTACGTATATAGAATGGAATATTAATCAGCCATAAGAAAAGATGAAATACTGCCATTTGTGACAACATGGATGGACCTCGAAATAATCATGCTAAGCAAAATAAGCCATACAGAAAAAGTTGAAAACCACATAATATCACTTATACGTGGGCTATAAACCTAAAAGCAACAAATGAACAGGACAAACAAACAGAGACTTATGAACATGGACAATAGACTAGTGCTTACCAGAGGGTAGGAGGGACAGGGGAGGAGAGAGATAGAAGGGGTAAAAGGCGTCAAATATGTGGTGACAGAAAGAAATCTAACTATGGGAGGTGAACACACAGTGTAAATATATATATGCCTTACTGTTAAAATGTACAGCTGAAATTCTTGGATTTCATTAACCGATACCACCATAAAAATAAATAGTTAGTTAGATAGATAGATAGATAGATAGATAGATAGATAGATAGATAGATAGATAGATAGATAAATTTTTTTTAAAAAGAAAAAAAAAAATCACCATTTGTTAACAGTCACAGTAACAACTGATTCTGACCAGAATCATCAGTGGATGCTAAAACTAGTGGATAATGAGTCTCAAAGTATATCCTTAAAGATAAATTTTTAACAGAACACTCTCATATCTTATTAGTAGAAATTTAAATTAGTACAATTCTTTGAAAAGCACTTTTACAAAATATATCAACAGCCTTTAAAAATATTCCCTTGAACCTGGTAATGCTACATTGAGAATTTATCCTATAAAATAACCCTAAACGCACACTAAAAAAAAACTTTATATAAAAATGTGTTTATAGCAGTACTTTTTTTTTTTGATGTCTAATCTTATTTATTCGTTACTCTTACAAAATCTCATTTTTGAATAGACTCAGACTTAGAGGTAGAAGCTCTCAGAGTGAAAAGTCTATATCTCTTGGCAATCTGCAGCACTTTTTAAAATAACAGTAAAACAGTAAAAGACTGACGATAACCTAAATGTCTAACCCTGAGAAAACAGTTAAGCACTGCATAGGTATTAAAATAATGCTTACAAATCGTATTTTTGTAAAAATTTCTGATATGATGTAGAGCGAATTTTTTTTTTTTTAAAGCTGACTTCTGATTCTGGCATTATGGTAGATTTGACAAGATACTTTTTAAGTTACAAAAAGTAAAATAGTAACTTTTCAGTGAGAAAATCTGGTAGACACCATCTTAACCAAATAAAATAAACATGGCCAGTTATAGGAATAACTGGCAGCATATGCCTCCTAAAACAAAGCATTTAGCATCACTTCAGTGACATTCCTACCAAAGGAGAAATCATAAGGAAACAGCAAACATGCTCGAATTGATGGATATTCTACAAAATAACTTGTCTGGACTCTTTAGAAATAGCAATGCCATGAGACAGAAAGATGCAGAAACTATTTCAGATTAAAGGAGATGAGAAAGACATCACATCTAAATTCAATGCATGATCTTGGGTTTTCTTTTGCTTTAAAACAATATCGAGAAAACCGACAAAAATATCAATAAAGTCTAGAGAACGGTATTGTGTATAGAAGATTGCTCATTTTACTGTGATTATGTAAGATAAATCCATGTTTCCAAGAAATACACATTCGAGTATTTAAGGTTGGAGCAGTATCGTGTACAATTTACTCTCAAATAATTATATATGTCATATATACATACACATACACTCAGATTAAAAAGAGAGAAAGAGAAAAAGAGGGATAGAAAGTAAATGTAGTGCAATGAGAAATCTAGGTAAAGGATATTTGGGAATTCCTTTTCTATTCTTATAACTTTTTTATAAATCTGAAATTATATCAAAATGAAAAAAGTATATGATTATCCATTAATCTAGTTCACCAGAAGCACTAAAGGGAATGCATGTTTAAATAATCTTAGAATTCTGTTTCACCAAACTCCAGAAATATTTCAAATTTTAAACAAAAATTTATAACAAAAAAAAAAAGTTGATTTCTCAACTCAAACTAAGATGACCAACTGTCCCAATTTGCCCATGACTGTCTGGTTTTAGCACTGAAAAGTTTAACATCCTGGGAAACCCTTCAGGCTCAGGTAAGCTAGGACAGTTGGTCACTCTATCTCAAACTATTTTCTGGACAATTAAAAATCTAATTAAAATGTAATTTTTAAATTTTATATTCTATAGAAAAAAACAATGTTCTTTCTTCATTCTAGTTTGGTTGGTATCTCCCAATCATTCTTTTAAAGATGTGTATGCACTCATTTATACACAGTAAGCTATGGTATAAATTAATACAGTTTTCGGTAGCAATTTGACAGATATATTTAGAAACTAAAAAATGTTCATAAACCTTGAGAATAGTTCTTTTTCTAGGAATTTTAGGAAAATATCATAGATACCATAAATGGATGAACAAATAAATAGTTATAATAGTGTTACTTATTACAGTAAAAAAAAAAAAAAGAAGTAGAATCGATCCAGAATGTCTACATCTGGAAGAATAGTTATATAAATTATGCTACAACCACACAATTGCAAGCTAAGTAGTCATTTTTTAAATCATGTTCTTGAGAAATGGCATTGCAAAATGTTCATGAAATATTGAAATGTTCATGAAATTTAAAAAAAACAGAATTTCACAAATATACAAAGCATTTATAGAGTATAAAGCCATTTAAAAAAATACATAGTTATGAATTTATGTCTATAGGTAAATTAAAATGGGTGCACTATATGCTGTATGCTATATATGCATATACTAAATATACAAACTATTCTAAATTGGCATAACAGAATGCACAATTTAAGTGTCTACCTCTGGATGGTAGAATTATATGTATCTTCTCATTTATTCTTTAAATTTATCTAAATTTCTAATTTTCGAGAATGAACGTTATTTTAAACTTAGAAAAAGACATCTAATTATATGCAATGTGATTACACATGAGATCAATTACCAGAAGCTTTCCAAGAAATCAAGTTCATTTTTAAAGTGATACTTTATATGAAAAGCTAAAATGATAAGACTATACATGCAAACATAATGTGGAGCTAAAGTTAAAAGTAGAATAGACTGATGTAGAATTTATTGAACCATACATCCTGTATTGAACCATACATCCTGTATTGAACCATACATCTTGTATTGAACCATACATCCTGCTTCAGGTGGGTTCTATTACCTCCCAGCTATCTGGCTCCAAGAATTCCTTTTTTTCTGTGGCTTTCAAAAACTCTTGTAGCGTCACCAAGCGGTCTTTGTTAGCATCAACCTGATTAAAGGAAAGTGTATACGTAAAATAAAATAACCCTAATATTATTTAAACACTAGAAACTGTCTTCTAATAGATGCTACTATATAAACATACAGCAATCAGAGTTAGCCAAACAAGGACTAAACAGAACACTCAACACTATACTAGAATCAGAAAATAGATACCTTACTCTTCTACATAATTCAAACTTGAAAATACAAACTTGAAATATCTAAACACCTGACACTCCCAAAGATCACCAAGTTTGAGTCTGCTAATCTGACTGGTTAGGCTGGTATTATTGTCTTCCTCCCTCACCACACCATGTATAATCCCTCTTGAAGCCACGTGTTTGGGCAAGAAAAATAACCATTCCTGTAAGATGACTGTTTTAGCCAAGAGTAAAGGAGTTTAAGTGCAAATGCTTTCAACATTTTCTCTTAAAAACAACTAAGTAAATCAGAACTGAAGTTGACAACCTCTCCAAACCCTCCAATGGCTCTTATAGACTATGGCAAATTCAGTTACAAAAGTAAACTCTGTAATGGCCAAAGAAATTCATTTGATACTTGGGATGCTGGCAGTCAAAAGAAATCCCAATTCATCAATGTCAGGGGGAAATCACTGAGGCAAACAGTTAACCCATCTATGATGTCTCTATCAGAGTTTTCAGCTTAATAATGTGAACGAGAAATAACTATTTGATGTTATAAACCATTTAGGTATCGGGTTTTTGGATTTAGTGAAAACTGAAACAGACTTTTAAAATATCAAATTTTGGACTACATTATTTTTTACTCCTAAAAGAATGTTTTATAGCTGGCATGCAGTAGCATCTTAATCTTTTAAAATAGTTTAAAGTGGTTACAAAATAATTTTATTTATACTAAGGGAATCTACTAAATATTCTGCATCAAAAATGAAAAATCCAATTAAATACCTGTTCTGTATATTTCTTATCTATTTTATGGTAAAATTTATTACAACAATTTGAATAATCCACAAAAATAACATATCTTAAATTTCTAAGACATACCTCATTCATTACATGTTCCCTCATTCTAAGCCTTTCTTCCTCCATTTCTACCATATCATCCTCTTCATTTTTGGGGTCATATACTTTCTCCAACTAAAAAGAAAAATTTTAAACCAACATAAAAGAAAGATAATAAAAGGAAAAAAGAGAGCAAAAACACTGAATTCTTAATGACCTCATTTACCTCTTTAGTAAATAGGGCTTCTAATTCCTGTTCATCCAGAAAGCCATCATTATTGACATCTAAAGTTACCAATGCAAAAAATTGATTTTAATGCCTTAGAAAATAATTAAAATGCAACTATATACAAATGGTTTGTAAAAGTAGTACTGACATGAAACATCAATATGCTACAGAAAATGGTCTCCTTTTTTTACGGAGCCTCAGATGAGTTCAACTGATAACAATTCACTACTTATTTATAATTCATCATAGTTTTTTTAGAAAAACATATCTTGAAAATTTTTTCCAAAAATATAAAGTAAAGCAATATGCTGTAAGAGTAAAAATAAAATAAATTTTAACATTATAGCATAAAGCTTTAATAGTCAAAGAAATACTTCATTTTACAGAGAATCTTGTTATAAGTCACATGACTCAACAGTAAAAGCAGATATAAAGATTCAACTACTAACCTAAAATATTTTAAACTGCAGATCAGCAATAAAGACTATTATATTAGGCTAGAGAAAAACTCTAAACATTTACTATCAATAAGACTCAATAGCAGACCTTGGCAGAAATCAATTAAGAATAAGGCAACTATAATTTTTCAAACGACAGATAAAAATATTAATATTTGTATCAGATTTGTTACCATGTAATTTGAAAAATGTCTTGGGGTCAAAGTCATTAGGATCCAATCCATCGGTCTCTTCCCATACCTCTTTTAGTTGATCTTTGCTTCCCTGTAAATCAATAAAAAAAAATAAACCTCTCAGAAGATAATCTGTGGACATTATCAAAGTAACATATAAACTTGAGAAACTTTAGGGAATTAAGCATCAAGATTTAAATACTAATAACATGATAAAATTCTACTGTCTGGTACAAAGAAGTATTTTCATCTAATCGTGGTTTCATAAAGTCATAATCCTTACTGGATGATTAACTTTGGGATGATTTTCATGCTTTTTCTTCATTTCTTCAAATTTAGATTCTTCTTCTTTTCTCTTTTCTTCACTCAGTGTTTTTAAATATTCTCTCCTTTCATGTTCCTTCATCATTTCATATTTTTTAAATTCTTCATGTCGAGTCTTATCATAGTGTTCCAGGTCACTTGTAGCCTATATTAAAATATTTAAATTAAGTAAAAAGATGTGGTTGAAAAATATAAATAAAGCCATTCTTGTATTTTGCATATTTCCTAACAGAAAGTAGTACAGAAGGACCAAAAATACTGGGCTCCTTTTTTTAAACTCTACCATTTTATTTTAGTCATAATTATTACCAGAAACGTAGGCATTCAAAGAACCTAAAAGTTTAGATGGTTCCTCATAAGCAAGTAATCTACAAGTTGATTTGAAAAAGAAGGAAGGGACTGTATCAAATTCATACAATATAAAAAACTAGATTGGTTTCTAAACACTTAATTAAATCTAATAGCACCAAAACAAGAACATCTAGTTTGATAACTCTGTACAGTACAATGTGAGAGGTGCATAAACTCCTATCTAAAATCCTTGAGACCAGATGTGTTTCCAACTTTTCTACCAACTATTTGACAAGAGAACCAAGAATTCTCAATGGAGAAAAGACAGTCTCTTCAATAAATGGTGCTGGGGAAACTGGATAGTCACATGTAAAAGAATGAAACTAAACCCCTGTCTTATACCACTCACAAAACTTAACTCAAAGTAGATTGAAGATTTAAATGTAAGACCTGAAAGCATAAAACCCTAGAAGAAAATATAGGGGAAAGGCTTCTTGACACGGGTCTTGGCAATGATTTTTTAAAAATAATATACCTAAAGTACGGACAACAAAATAAAAAATAAGTGAGATTACATGAAATTAAAAAGCTTCTGCACAGCAAAAGAAACAATAAATAAAATGAAAAGACAACCTATGGAATGGGAGAAAATATCTGCAAATCATCTATCGAATAAAGGGCTAATATCTAAAATATATAAACACATAACTCAAGAGCGAAAAAACAAATAATCCAATTTAAAAACGAGCAAAAGAACTGAACAGACATTTTTCCAAAGATATTCAAATGGCGACAGGTATGTGAAAAGGTACTCGACATCACTAATCATTAGGAAAATGCAAATCAAAACCACAATGCTATATTACCTCATACCCCTTAGAATGGCTATTTAAAAAAAAAAAAAAAAAGATAAATGCTGGTGAGGATATGGCGAAAAGGGAACCCTCATGCACTGTTGGTGGGAATGTAAATTGGTGCAGCCACTATGAAAAACAGTGTGGAGGTTCCTCAAACAATTAAAAATGTAACTACCCTATGATCCAACAATTCTACCACTGGGTATATACCCAAAGGAAACAAAATTATTAATTATGTCAGAGAGACATGCACACCCACGTTCACTGCAACATTGTTTACAAGAGCCAAGAGATGGAAACAACCTAAGTGTCCATCATCAGATGCATGGACAAAGAAAATGTGGTATGTGTGTATATATATAAAATGAAATATTATTCAGCTATAAAAAGAAGGAAATCCTGCCATTTGTGCCAACACAGATGGACCCTTAAGGCATGTAATGCTAAGTGAAATAAGTCAGACAATGATAAATACTGTATGGTCTCACTTATATGTGGAATCCTAAAAAAAAAAAAAAAAACTAATCACAGAAAAAGAAATAAAATTTATGATTACCAGAGGCAGAGGTGGGGGTGGGTGAAGGTGGTCATAAGGTACAAACTTCCAGTCATAAGATAAATAAATCCTGGGGATATAATATACAACACGATGACTGCAGCTAACAATATGTATTGTGTACTTGAAAGTTGCTAAAAGCGTAGATACTAAAAGAAGTTATCACAAGAAAAAATTTTTGTAACTATATGAGGTAATAGATGTTAACTAAACTTATTTTGGTAATTATTTTGCAATATATATGTATGTGAAGTCATTATGTTGTATACCTTAAACTTAAACAGTGTTGTATGTCAATTATATCTCCATAAAACTAGAAGCAAAAAAATAAAACAAAAAAGAATTTTCTAGATTTTAGAAAGGGAATATGGTACATATACCACATTATGGAATATCCCTGTGGAGTCTATAATCAAAAAGATTAGTACTTCTTTAGCAAAATCTATGAATACTCACTAAGTAGAGTAAATAATAACTATAAATAGGGTAGTTCAAGTCAGATTTTAGTTTTTAGTTTTTTGAATTTTGTAGTCGTGGGTAAGAGATTACAGACCTGTATGTTCAAATTCTTATGTATACTACAAAGGTTAAGCTGTCTCCCTCTAAACATATTCTAGAAAGTATATAAAAGTTATATTTCCACTTCATTGAATTTACTTGTCAAATTACAAAACCTCAAAGGCACAACAAAGACAGTATTTTTTGGAATTATTCTCACCGCTTTGATTAGCATATCTAAATCCATAGATTCAAACTTGTCAGGATTCATGTGGTTTAGGTGATCAAATTGTTTTAGAAGAGCATGATGGTCTATGCCTGTATCTGAAAGAAAATGAGAAAACTATAAATGATAAATTACAAGAAGCTAGAAAAATTAATATCAATAATATATAATAAGCATTCATATTTAATCCTATAGGATTTTATAATCCAAAGTTTTAGATCAAGCGTTCATATTTCCTTTTAGAATACTGTACATATTATTATTCTAGACAAAGGTAATGTCCTTGAATTCAGAATGGAATACAATTTAATGTGTACATTTTAATGTTATTTCTAGAAAGACTAGTTATCTATCAGTATAATTAATGGCAAAGACTTTTTATCATAAAACTACCAAATTCCCTACTTTTCACTAGATAAATTCTAATATACTGCCCTCATCAAAGGTCTAAGTAGAATTTCTAAAAAGAATTGCTCTAAAATTTATATGAAAGAATTCTTTGTATGCTGCTCCTATAAATATTTTAGACAATAAAAGTCTAATTCAGGTAAATTCATTTGAATAAAGACTTATTTTTAAAGAAACATCAATTGTTTTTCTTTGTAAAAAATTTTTTTAAAAAACAAGCTACAGCTGTATATTGTAGTTGATTGGATGGAGTGATTCTGGACTCTCAGTTGTATTATAGAACTGAATGTAGGTATGTGTGTTGATTTGTTAGAAGTCAGGATTTACATATATAAGCATGTACATTTCATGTGTATATACATGTGTGCACATAGGTACCTTTACATATATATACATAATGTGTTTGCATGTATATGTGTATAGACATGCATGTATTTCCTACCTCTGACTGATGAAAGTGCCAGGAAGAAAATATATTCCAGAAGCAATGAGCACAGCTAGTGCCTGCCCTTGGTCTGTAATATCATTTCCCACTAAAAAGAACCAGAAATGCTCAGAGAAATGGCTGGTTCCAGGACTAGGCAAGGTAGGTGCAAGATGAGCCTGAAACATTTTGTTACATCAGAAAGTAAGAAGCTGCTAAATTTAGTTCAACTAAGCTTTCACTGAATTGTTAGTATGGCAATGTACTACGAGTTTTACTTATGAAGAAAATATTTGTTATAAGGCTTATCCTAAAGGATATAGCAAGACAGTGAAATATATGAAAAGATGTTAACTTCAAAATAAAAAGAAAAAATATATATATTACAACTTCACTAGTATACCATTTAACAGCATGGCAAAACTAAAGTTTGAAGATACATATATACATACTCACAGCAAGGCTGTGAGAAATTATTGCTAGAGGGAATGCATATTGATATGGCCTCTATGGAGGTGGAAATATCTATCAAAATTACAAATAATCTTTTGCTTTAACAATTTCACTGTGGAGAACTTTCCCTACAGGTTGTCTTCCACAGATAAACAGTGATATAGGTACAAGAGTGTTCACTAGAAATAACCCAAATGTCCATCAACAGGGGCCTGGTTAAATAAATTATGGTATCTCCATATAATGGAAATCTATGCAGCTGTTAAAAAAAAAAAAATGATGATGGTCCCTATGTACTAATACAGAAAGATTGTTAAAAGAAAAGTACAAGTTAAAAAATGTGTATTGTATACTATCTTTTATCTAAAAAGAGAGGGAAATAAGAACTTTTATTTGTATTTGCCTATATATGATAATAAAGAAATTCAGGAAGGATGGTGTTAAAGGGCAGTGGATGGTGGGAACTGGCAGAGTACAAAAATATAAGGGAGTTTTTTTGCTATATAGCTTCTTAAACTTTCTGGGTTTAAACCATGTGAATGTATTGCTATTTTAAAAGCTACAGCCCCCTACCCAATTAAAATCCTTTAAACTTCTTCAGATTATTAGAAATTTCAACGTAAATTCTGAATCAATGAGAAAATATTCATAAGTTTTCTAAGCATATCAGATTGCTTTCTTTAGATAATGAAATTCAGTCTCTATCTTGGAATAAAGAAAATATTGCCAAGATTAAGGAAATGGAAGTGGTCTAAGGGGAAAGAAATCTCAAAACATCTTAGGCTTGGCTTCAAGGACAGAATTACTTTGTGTGTCTGGCCAACTGAAGTAGTAAGAGCTCAATTTATCTCTTATTGGTATCCTTAATTTCAGGATTATGAATATTTGGTACTTGTTTTCTAAGGGAATTTAATGCTCTACATAGCATTTCTCTGATATAATCCATTGACCAGAGATACATGTTTAAAATGCAGATTTTAAATCAGAATATCTGGAGGTGAGAGCTAGTAATCTGCATTTTTAACTAGATTCCCCAGGTGGTTCTCATGCAATCTGAAGTTTAAGAACTATTCCACCAAGGGTAAATGTTCAGATTCTATTAATGACAAGGCACCATGCAAATAACCAACCTATGGAGGCAAGTCACAAGGACATAGGAGCCAGCCTGATGGGTCTTCCATCTGCCAAATATGGTCCCTTGATTCTGATTCACTATTAGAATACCCATTCCAAGATAATAAAGTAATTCACCTATGTTGTCACCTAATGCTTTCATGGTATTATTTTCTCCACTTAAGTTTTTGATTTATTTGAACTTATCCTGATGTATACAAGATGAAAAACTAACTGTACCTTTTTTCAAATGGCTACCCAATTGTACCAACATTATTATTTTTCAATCTGTTGTTATCCCACTAAAAATAAGATACCATCTTTGATTCAAATTAAATTCTATGTGTATTTAATTTTACTTCTGGAATTTCCATTCTGTTCCACTGAACTTTCTACTTATATGCCAAAAACATATAGTTCTAATAACTGAGACTTAGTGATATATTTTAATATTTAATATATCTAGCCCTTTATAGGTCTTCTTTTTTGGATGTATGTAGCTTTTCTTGCTCGTTTCTTTTCTCATCTAAACTTTAAAATTAACTTGGCTAGTACCAGGAAAAAAGTACTCCTCCAGGACTATTTTACATTTTTCGTCTATATGTCTTCCACATTTCTTAATAGGTTTACATGGGTATTTTACCTTTGTTGGTATTGTAAGTGGAGTCTTTTCTTCCATTATATCTTCTAACTAGCTGTTGTTTGCACATATGAGAAATATTGATTTCTCCAAATTGTTTACCTTGATAAATTTTCCTGTTGTTTATATTGTTTTTCAGACAATAACTTTGGGTTTTCCAAATATATAATTATATCATTGCAAACAGAGATGGTTTTATCACCTCCTTTCCAACTACTTCACTTCCAATTTTTTCATTTGTATGATTTTGGCTAGTACTTCCAATAAAATGTTAATTAGTAGTGGTAGTAGTAGTCATCAGTTGTCTTGTTTCTGATTTTAGTTACAATTCATCCTTGTATTTCCCCACTAAGTATGATGTGGCTCAGTTGAACATATCTGATCATGTATAGAAATATCTATTGATTACTATTTTATTACTTTTTTAAATTAAGAAGGGATGTTAAATTTTATCAACTATCTTTCTGTGTATATGGAGATAAGCCTATGAATTATAAGATTACTTTCTTTACCAAATCTTCACATTTAAAAAAATCTACTTCAGAGCTATTTAATCTTCTCATGGTCTAAAATTAAAAGAATATGGGAGAACGAATAGGCAGAGCACAGAGGATTTTCAGGGCAGTGAAATTACTCTGTATGATGCTATCATAGTAAATACATGCCATTGTAAATTTGTCCAAATGTGTAGGATGTATAACACCAAGAGTGAACTCTAATGTAAAATATGGACTTTGGGTGATTATGATGTGTCAGTGTAGGTTCATCATTTGTAACAAATGTACACTCTAGTGACAGATGTTGGTAATAGGGGAGGCTATGCATGTTTGAGAGCAAGGGGGAAATAGGAAATCTCTGTACCTTCCCCTCAATTCTGCTGTGAACTGTATATTGCTCTAAAATATTAAGTCTTAATTTAAAAAAAAAAAACACAAGCTTCAAAGATTTATTCCAGTTTATCATTTGTCCTTTGACTTCATGATTTCCTTTGTCACACTCAAATAATTTTCCCTTATTTCTAGTCATATGATGGTTTATAGTATTAGAGTTTCTAATATTAAGTCAACCTTGCACTCCTGAAATAAATCCACCTATGATATAGAATTCTTTTGACATACAATAATTTTGGTTTTGACAACAATACATTATAAGAGTGTGGAAGCTTTCCTTCTTTTTCTGTGCTCTGGAACAGTTTAAATAGCATTGACAATCTGCTCTTTAATGGTTTGATAGAATTCCCTTTGACACTGTCCTGGTGTTTTTTGTGGAGCTAGCTCTCTGACGGTTTTTCTATTTCATCTGTGGAATTTCTCCCTCTGCTATCTTTTGATTTGCTTTGGTGTGATTTCTCCTCTTTTAATTCAGTGGCTTAATTCATTACTTTTCATTCTTCTTTTTTATTGATGTCATGAAGGCTAATCATTTTGATTTTTTGAATGATGCGAATGTATTACCTATTCGAAAAATTAAATTCTAAAAATTAAGAAAAGCCAAATCAATACTGGCTTGACTAGAAGAACGTGGCACGTGCTAACGCAAACTGACCTCAACAACCAAATATTGAAATTTTTCTACCTTTTATTTCGTACTTACCTTGAAGGGAATCCAATTTAGCTTTAATTAGCATTCTTAACCTTCCTACTTCTTGCCTTTTCAATTCATCTAGTTTTGTCCTCACATGGTGACTTACTAAATCCAGCTCTTTGCTTAGCTTCCCACTCTGTTGACAAAAGAGTAAGTAATTTTACTAATTACATTGCATTTTTAGAACAGATACATATATTAAAAATAGGGTTATAACAAAATAGTGATAGATACTTTTGACTAATTCAGATAAATTTGATATTACAAAAGCATTTCTTTTAGAAAGTTCTCAATATGTAACTCTAAAATCAAGATGTCTAAAAGGAGTGAAAAAAGCCTAATTAAAGCACAAAGGAGAAATTCAAAAAGTAACGTGAATTGTAAAATGGCACAGCCATTTGAGAAAACAATTTGGCAGTTCCTCAAACACAGAGTTACCATATGACCCAGCAATTCCATTTCTAAGTATATACCTAAAGAATTGAGAGAAATTTTCACATAAAAACTTATGCATGAGTGTTCACAGTGGCATTATTCATATTAGCCCCAAAA
>NW_011889115.1:704088-706975 GCF_000151845.1 Pteropus vampyrus
TGGCACGTGCTAACGCAAACTGACCTCAACAACCAAATATTGAAATTTTTCTACCTTTTATTTCGTACTTACCTTGAAGGGAATCCAATTTAGCTTTAATTAGCATTCTTAACCTTCCTACTTCTTGCCTTTTCAATTCATCTAGTTTTGTCCTCACATGGTGACTTACTAAATCCAGCTCTTTGCTTAGCTTCCCACTCTGTTGACAAAAGAGTAAGTAATTTTACTAATTACATTGCATTTTTAGAACAGATACATATATTAAAAATAGGGTTATAACAAAATAGTGATAGATACTTTTGACTAATTCAGATAAATTTGATATTACAAAAGCATTTCTTTTAGAAAGTTCTCAATATGTAACTCTAAAATCAAGATGTCTAAAAGGAGTGAAAAAAGCCTAATTAAAGCACAAAGGAGAAATTCAAAAAGTAACGTGAATTGTAAAATGGCACAGCCATTTGAGAAAACAATTTGGCAGTTCCTCAAACACAGAGTTACCATATGACCCAGCAATTCCATTTCTAAGTATATACCTAAAGAATTGAGAGAAATTTTCACATAAAAACTTATGCATGAGTGTTCACAGTGGCATTATTCATATTAGCCCCAAAAGTAGAAATAACTCAAATGTCTATACAATGGAATATTACTCAGCTATAAAAAGTAATGAGTGTACTAATATATGCTATAACATGATGAACCTTGAAAATTTATGTCTTCATTCATTATGCCAAGTCAAAGATGACAGACATAAAAGGCCATATATTACATGATTCCATTCATATGAATTGTCCTGAATAGACAAATCCATAGAGATAGAAAGTAGATTAATGGTTGTGAGGGGCTGGGGAGAGGAAGAAATAAAGAATGATTGCTTAATGGGTACAGGGTTTCTTTTGGGGACAAATGAAATTGTTCTAAAATTAGATAGTGGTGATGGTTACATGATTCTGTGGATAAACTAAAAACCACTGAATTGTATATTTTAAAGGGGCAAATTTTATAGTATGTGAATTAAATTTCAATAGTTATTTTTTAAAGTAACTTCGCTTTAGTCATCCTATATATAAATAACTTTTCAAAATTCATCTTTTTTAGGTTTTCTCTTTTGACTACTTTTTTCATCAATAAGTGATTAGATATATGTTCCAAAATTTAAGAAACAAAATAGCTGGTAGTTTACTTTCTCTTGTTTATAAACATGTTTGCAATCACAAACTGCAAGCCTTGCTAGCGATCAGGCAGACAAACCTTTTAGGACTGAGTCAGTGGGGCCCACTGAGGAAGGCAAGGAAAAGAAACCCCAACGAAAGAATGTTCAGAGAAGAAGAAAGAGAACAAGGAGCATATGCTGTTATAGAAGCAAAAAGAGTTTTTTTCTATTCAAGGAGAGAACAGTCATTATTATTAGATAAAACAATGGTTCTCAAAGTTTGGTCTCCGAGTGGAAATATTTGTGTCACCTGAGAACTTCAGAAATACAAGCCCTAGACTTACTGAATCAGAAAGTCTGAAGGTCGGGTCCAGAAATCTGTGTTTTAACAAGCCCTAAAATCTAAGAACCATTGAGCTAAAATAAGAGTTCAATAAGAAAAGGAATGAAAAGTGTTTGCTGGATTTGACAATTAAGAAGTCACTGACAACCCTTCAGAAAAAAGTACATTTAGTGAAGTGGTGCAAGCAAAGCCATCTTTCCAGTTAGCAGTGTTTGGGAGGTGAAGAGATGTAGTATGATTCCCCTTTCAACATGCTTGTGGAAAAAAGAAAGGATAAATTCTAACTTTTCTTCTCCAGTTTTTCCTGAGACAAGAGTCTTTGCTAAGCTATTTGTAATAATTCTATTGGCCTGGGTTTTATTGTTTATTTTTACTCATTTCTTTTTCATTGAATAATTGTTAACTTACTTTATTTTGTCCCTCCCCACTCTCCAACAAGTAATAGGAATTGACTGCGAAAGGAAGACAGTTATAAAAGAATTCCCTATACCAAACCAGGAAGCTTGTTGTCTTCTTTTCCCTGATTATCGCTATTATCCACATTTTATGTGACCCTCAAACAGAGCTCTTAATCCTAATTTAAATAGGTAAGAGATATTGAAAGTTCTACTTTAAATATCATTCACCCCAGGAAATTAATTCCACAGATCAAAGTAATTCTTCAAAGGAAACACACGATTATTCTAAAGGCAATTCAGGGGAATTACTAGCATAATGCTTTCCCCCCAGAACAGTTCATAGCCTCCAAGAGGAGAGCTGTGAACTAAGAGGCACACACAGGCATTAATGGTTGCCACAACATGATGTGGCTCAGTCTTTCAAAGGCCCCGGAGCACAGACAGAGACAAAAAGAAGAAGGATGTTTGACCAAGAAAAGTTCTTTCAAAGTTCTCTAATTCTGATTCCAGAAACAGGTGAGATTTTTTTTTAGGAAAGTTAAAAAGAAACAAAATAACATAAGCAAACAAAACTATCTTGAGAGGTATAACTTAAAGTTTAAAATTAAATGATTGGATTTTTTTTTTTTACTGCTGACTCTAAGGTAAACCCAACTAAACTGATTCATTGCCCTTAAAGGATGCTAAGTGATATAAGTCAGACATAAAAAGTTAAGAACCATATGATTTCACTTATATGTGGGATATAAAACTGATAGCAACAAACGAACAAGGCAAAGACTCATGGACAGGGACAGTAGTTTAGTGGTAAGCGGGAAGGGGAGGAGGTGGATAAGGGTCAGGGAGGTCAAATATGTGGCGACAGAAGAAAATTTAACTTTGTGTGGTGAACGCACAATGAAATATATATATGACCTATTATTGAATTGTACACTTGAAACCTATATAATTTTATTAACCAATGTCACCCCATAAATTTAATTTTAAAAA
>NW_011889115.1:707025-711786 GCF_000151845.1 Pteropus vampyrus
TTTTTTCTATTCAAGGAGAGAACAGTCATTATTATTAGATAAAACAATGGTTCTCAAAGTTTGGTCTCCGAGTGGAAATATTTGTGTCACCTGAGAACTTCAGAAATACAAGCCCTAGACTTACTGAATCAGAAAGTCTGAAGGTCGGGTCCAGAAATCTGTGTTTTAACAAGCCCTAAAATCTAAGAACCATTGAGCTAAAATAAAAGAGTTCAATAAGAAAAGGAATGAAAAGTGTTTGCTGGATTTGACAATTAAGAAGTCACTGACAACCCTTCACAAAAAAGTACATTTAGTGAAGTGGTGCAAGCAAAGCCATCTTTCCAGTTAGCAGTGTTTGGGAGGTGAAGAGATGTAGTATGATTCCCCTTTCAACATGCTTGTGGAAAAAAGAAAGGATAAATTCTAACTTTTCTTCTCCAGTTTTTCCTGAGACAAGAGTCTTTGCTAAGCTATTTGTAATAATTCTATTGGCCTGGGTTTTATTGTTTATTTTTACTCATTTCTTTTTCATTGAATAATTGTTAACTTACTTTATTTTGTCCCTCCCCACTCTCCAACAAGTAATAGGAATTGACTGCGAAAGGAAGACAGTTATAAAAGAATTCCCTATACCAAACCAGGAAGCTTGTTGTCTTCTTTTCCCTGATTATCGCTATTATCCACATTTTATGTGACCCTCAAACAGAGCTCTTAATCCTAATTTAAATAGGTAAGAGATATTGAAAGTTCTACTTTAAATATCATTCACCCCAGGAAATTAATTCCACAGATCAAAGTAATTCTTCAAAGGAAACACACGATTATTCTAAAGGCAATTCAGGGGAATTACTAGCATAATGCTTTCCCCCCAGAACAGTTCATAGCCTCCAAGAGGAGAGCTGTGAACTAAGAGGCACACACAGGCATTAATGGTTGCCACAACATGATGTGGCTCAGTCTTTCAAAGGCCCCGGAGCACAGACAGAGACAAAAAGAAGAAGGATGTTTGACCAAGAAAAGTTCTTTCAAAGTTCTCTAATTCTGATTCCAGAAACAGGTGAGATTTTTTTTTAGGAAAGTTAAAAAGAAACAAAATAACATAAGCAAACAAAACTATCTTGAGAGGTATAACTTAAAGTTTAAAATTAAATGATTGGATTTTTTTTTTTTACTGCTGACTCTAAGGTAAACCCAACTAAACTGATTCATTGCCCTTAAAGGATGCTAAGTGATATAAGTCAGACATAAAAAGTTAAGAACCATATGATTTCACTTATATGTGGGATATAAAACTGATAGCAACAAACGAACAAGGCAAAGACTCATGGACAGGGACAGTAGTTTAGTGGTAAGCGGGAAGGGGAGGAGGTGGATAAGGGTCAGGGAGGTCAAATATGTGGCGACAGAAGAAAATTTAACTTTGTGTGGTGAACGCACAATGAAATATATATATGACCTATTATTGAATTGTACACTTGAAACCTATATAATTTTATTAACCAATGTCACCCCATAAATTTAATTTTAAAAAATAATCTCTTGTGTCAGAACTTTACAACTCTTTTTTTATTATGAGTACTAAGGAGATGTCTAGGGCTAGGATTATATCTAATAGGGTCCTTAGGAAGGAGGCAAATAGTTAAAGCTTTCCATAAGATATGGCCCATTACCTCTTCTATGAATCTGAACCTGATTAAAAGAGAACAAAACCTATTCTAACCCTTTGGATAGCTTCCTACTGTCCTCACATCATGATCCGAGCCCCTTAACATGATGTTCAAGGCCGTCTGTCCTCTAGCCCATGACTCTTTCCAAATTCATCTTTTAGCCAATCATGGCCTTCACGTCCCAGACTAGATTCCAGCAACAGTTCCTATTTCTAGTGTCTGGTATATCTCCTGTCTCTGTAACCTTGTACCTTGGCCTAGGATGCCTCCCAGTCTCTTTCCTTTTCTCAGACACATCTTTAAGCACTGGCATAACATCCACCAAAAATGACTTCCCACCTTCCCCCACTGCTTCATACTGAATTATGCGTCCATCCTCTGTATATCCAAAATATATTATATACTCATCATATATTCATCCTAATAATCGTTTTCTGGATATTATTCTCCCTTGAGAGTTCTTTAAGGGCTGGAAGTGAATTTCATCTGTGTATCCCCAGTACTTAGCTCAGTGTGTGACATGTTCAAATATTTGTTAAATAATTATTTAATTACATTTACCTTTATTTCCTCTATGTCTGCTTTCTGGAGCTTTTCTCTGAAATGATTATCTGTTTCCAGCACATCAATTACTTGCTTGAGATATTCATCATAATAAAGTCCAGTATCCTTCAAATTAAGAAACAAACAATAATGCTTCTAAAAGTTTTTCCTTCCCTGCATCTAAAGATCTCAATTCTAAAGAAAGAAAAAAAAGGAAAAGAAATGTCTAACAAAATGGCATTGAGACACATCTACTTTGATAGTTTAGACAAAGTAAAAAGCTCAAATGAAGAGTTTCAGAAATCATGTTTTACTGTTACATAAAGGTAGATTTTCTGCACAGCTTAAACAATGAAAACTTTAATAATATTGCTTTTACCCCATTGTTACCTGTCTCTCCTCATTGCTGTCTGTCTCCCCTTTGAATATAATACAATGTTTTCTTGGCTGGTCAGCTCTACATTGGAAATGTATTATGATAAATTCTTCTATGTAATATCTAATATACTAACTACATTAAATAAACATTGGCTACTATTAAACAACATATGCTTATCCAATACTCTTTTCGATGCTATTTCAGAAATAGTTTCTAAATGTCCAGTTTTGTAACTAATAAATATTAGCAATAATTTAGTTAAGGTTCTTGCCACAAGGTTATCTTTATCGTTTCACTTACTGGTGGTTCTATCTTTGCACTGTCCACAGGCTGAGCATTTTTTACTTTTGTCTTGTCTATGTCTATAGGCACAGCTTCAAGAACAATAAGTAGACATAAAACCAAGAGAAAACAATATTGTAGTAGGATGGTCCTCCACCTCATCTGAAATAGATATAATTATAGTAAGGTCCTGTATAGATGTTTTCACACTATATGTACATGCATTCCCAAGCCACATTAATAATATATGCAATTTCATGAAATTGATATAACAAAAGAATTGTAGGAAATGTATTAAAAACAGATTATAACATAAAAACTAATGCTTAAGACAGATCACCAAAGAAAATCAGGGAAAAAATGCTTTTCGGCTAAAATTAAAAAGACAAGGAAACAAACTTTTAAAGTTTATATAGTATAAGAAAACATTTGGTAAATTATAAAAGCTTCAAATAAAGATGGCAATGAGAGACTCAAAATTTTTAAAAATAAATAGCCCAAATTTAAGAAAGGGAGATGTAAGGAAAAACTACATATTTTTTCTAAATTAAAACATTAGAGAGCCAAAATTATTTCTAGATATGATATTTAATTAGCTTCAACCTAATTTTGAAAATAAGGTGCTCTATGAACATAAGTTGATTAAAAGAGATGAATAACTGGTTACAAATATGCTCTTAACCTTATTAAACATTATTTTATCATAGCCAATGATCATTTGCCAAAATTCACTTTGGTCAATAATTTTTCAAATAAATAGGTCAATAAAATATCAAGCAGGATATAACAAGGTTGAAACAAACAAGGAGCAACTACTTCTGGTCCCACAATATGATCCAAATTTTGCTTATTCAAACAGTTTCCACTCCATAAGGATCTTAGCTCCGGAGGATCTACTAAAGAATTAAAATGAATAGAAACTTCATATTTAATTGATTTTATACATATAGACTCATGTTAGGGTTCAAGTTAAGAATAATGATCTAACTATCATTCTGGGAAATGCATTAACTCAGTCTCAAAATCTTAGATGGCCATGGATTTTTTTTTAAATAACATGTCTTTATCCACAGAACACAATTTGGAAAAGAGTACATTATCTCATTTTCACCACAACCCTAGGTAGTATATAGGGCAGTGACTCATTTTACGATGAAGAAATTTTTAATTAAAATGATTCATTCACAGAGCACTTTCAAAATTACTAGAACTTACATTTTAGTGCTATTTCTAGTATATCAAATTTTTAACATCTTTCTTGAGGTACAATTCACGTAAAATTCACCCATTTAAGATATGAGATGTGTTTTTTCTGTTAAGATGTTTCTCAAACTTCAGTTTTCAAACCTTAAGAATCAAATCACCTGAGAGCTTGTCCAAAATGCAAATTCTCTGGCGGCACCCAAGACAGCTCCAATCAGAATCTCTGGGATGTGGCCCAGAAATCTGTTTTAATAAACTTTCCAGGTAAGACCTACCTATGTATGCTCAAGGCCAAGAGTCACTCTTCTCTAGGACACTAGTTCCTCAACATGATGGTTGTCGAGTAAATGTTTTTTCATGATGAAATATATGGAAGCCGTTGGCTCAGTGAAGATAAATAGGTTTTCATTTTTGCAAGACTTTCAGAACTTGTGATGGGCACTATGCATTATGAATCTCTAAAGAAGGATGGTTTCTCCATAGAATGTCTTTCCACCGTGAATTCCTACAATTCCTCTTCTCACAATTATTTTTTATGGTAACAAAAGTTTATTTCTCATTCATGTTTCATGCCCACTGCAGGTATATTTTGTTTTTTTTTCTGAGATATAATTCACATGCCATAAAACTTACCCTTTTAAATTACACAGTTCAGTGGTTTTTGGTGTATAATTACTACTACCCAATTAGAACATTTTCATCACA
>NW_011889115.1:712586-735019 GCF_000151845.1 Pteropus vampyrus
TTTTGTTTACCTTTGCAAGTCCCATGTGCCATTGTAAACAGACTGGCCAGATGACCATTAAAAAGGATAATAGTTTAAAGTGTAATCATTGTTGAAAAGCTCAAATTAAGACTTAAACTGCTCAAATCAATTTTAATGTCTTCTACACACATTTCTGGAGCTTAATTGTGTCTCCATGGTTCCTAATATATGAATAATTGTAAAAATGTTTGATTCAGGAACCCAGGCTTGCCCAGAAAAAAAATATTTGAATAGTCTTCTTATGATATGCACACATAAAGTCAACTCATTTATGTACCTCTGTAACTTCATTCTGAAGACCTCTACAGGAACTGTGACTATCCCTTAATATGAGCTACCCGAAGTTTAAAAGAATCTTTCACATAGACTCCTCCCCTCCAACCCGCATTATCTCTAATGTCCCTTAGGCCCTTTGCCCACCACACAACACACATAAGCAATTAATAAGCAATTCTGTCTAAGCAACTGGCAGCTATGTCACATATTTTAAAATACACTTTTTTAAAATAGGGTTCACCTTTACTTCATCACAATAGAAGCCTGAGAGTAATAAAAGTAAACTACAATTAAATCCAGTTTTGGAAGTGGAATTGCTTGACTAATTTGTCACTTCACTCTCACTCTTCTGCTAAGTCTACCAGAAATAAGAAGGCAAGTCAAAAGAGAAATGTTTGTGTGTGTGTGTGTGTGTGTGTGTGTGTGTGCTGACAGCATCTCAAAGTGACAAAAAGTCTTTGCACACCTACTCTAAAACATTGGCTGAATTTATAGTTCATAAACTTTTAATTGGGCCCCGGGCTTGTTATAAATAGCAATAAAAACCATCTATTGAGTGTTTACTATGTACCAAGCAGCATGTTAAGCTTTTTTTTATATTAACTAATTTAATTCTTAATTCTGTAAAATATATAATTATCCTCAATCTAAAGTATAGAAAACTCAGACATATCAATTAAAAAACTTGATCTAGGTCACCTAGGAGTAAGTCATAAAGCCAGATTTTGGAACTAGAAGTAACAGACTCCAAAGCCTGTGTCTGTTTTTAAGCAGTGGTTCTCAAAGTGTGGTCCCTGGGCAGGCAGCATCAACATCACTCAATTTGCTAGAAATGCAAATTCACAAGCCTAACTCCAGACATTCTAAATCAGAGAATCTTTGAGGGGGGAAGGGTACGGGGAGAAGGGGGATACAATACGTATTAACAAGCTCTACTGGTGATTACACGATTCATGCTGCCATTTGAAAACACAGCTTTCCTTTGCTCTATTATTCATGAACCTCCTCCACACAATGGGAGACAAAGAGAATGCTTATCTGAAAAGGAAATTTAAAGCCTCAAGGAAAAGAAAAACAGGAATGTACTTAAGAAAAGTAAGGCAAAATTACATTTAGGTCTATATTCGAAGTCCAGCTGCACCACTCACTTGCTATGTGATCACAGGTCAGTCAATTAACTTTCCCGGCTTGTTCCCCCATTTTTTTAAATTATGGATTTTTTTGAAAAAAGGGGAACTTAACTAGATCTCAATGTTCTTTAAGCTCTTAAATTCAATTATCGATTTAGTCTTTTGAATAAATTATAGATCTTTTCTGTTACATTATCAGAAATACTAATAAAATTGATTGCATTTATACTAATTATATGAAATTGAGTTACATGATTTATAAATGTCTTCAAATTAAATATTGTTTATCAGTCATCTCAAAATTACATTGGTAGAGCAAGTACAAGATCTGGGTGCTGGGATACAAAAAATACAAAAATCAACTATCAAAGAAAGTTCCTATCTAGATATAATAAAAATGAAGAAAAGCCAGGACTGTTTCACACTGTGAATACAGAGTATGAGATGTTGTGCCCTTTAATCAAACTTAAACATCTTGCTTCTATGGAAGGAATAAGTTCCTCTTTGATTTTAAGTTTGGAGATTGACAGACTTGCATTTCATTCAAGCTGGATTTGTTTTTAACTTCTGCAGGAAGGAGATAGTGAACTATGACTGCCTTTTCAAAACCAAAACCAGTTTCACTTTTTAATAATTTTAGAGGAAAAAAGACTGAGTGTTCCAGGAGATACTTATACTTGTTTGTTTCAAAATCCAATACAACAGAATTAATTAATAACAAATACAACCAGATGCAAAAGAACACATATTTTATGATTCTATTTATATCAGATATCCAGAATACACAAATCCATAGAGAAAGTGGATTAATGGTTGCTTAGGGCTTCTGGTGAGGGAAGGAGGGAATGAGAAATAACTCCTAATAGGTATTGGGCTCCTTTTGGGGTAACTAAAATGTTCTCAAAATAGATAGTGATAGGTGCACAATCTTGTGAATATACTAAAAGCTCCTGAATTGTACACTTTGAAAGGGTAAATTTTATGAAATGAAGTAATGAAAAATAGAGCAAAAATTCTGACCTTATAAAATAAAATGTGGGCATAAAAAAGGAATAAATGCAATTTACAAACCATCATTAACCTATAGGAATATAGAAGTATAGAACTAGTCATACTCTATAACTTTTCAAAATTATCCAGTTTTTATCTTCTTAATGATTTTTGTCTGCTTGTACTATCATTACTACAAAGTAAGTTATAATCTTGCAGTATAAATATTTTGAGGCTATGTTGTTAAATGTACACAAATTTAAGATTTTCTAGTTTTCTGGTGGATTTAATCTTTTATCACATTTGAGTGACCTTTATGCCCCAATTTGCCTTAAGGTCTATTTTATTTGATAGTAATATAGCTAAACCAGTTTTCTTTTGATTAATGTGTGAATACAAACACGTACACACACAATTTTTTTTCATTCAATCTAATAACCTCTGTCTTCTAAGTGGAGTATTTTCTCCATTTGTATTTGATCAAATTACTGAAAATGTCCATAATCAATTCCAAGATGCACAATTCCTCAGTTTCACGTCTTAGAAATCAGAGAACGTTTTTCAGTTGATGGAATACTAAAACTGTGGTTGATCAAGTGGCGATACAACACAATCTTTATTGTCTACACATGCAGGAACTTTAACATAGCTATTCTTATTGCCATAACTTCAGATTGTGTTTTTACATTGTTGGTACTTCACAAGTTGAGTTTAGTTACCATTTTAAATGTCTTCAAAAGATTAAATTACAATTTGGCACTGAAATGAAAAGTTATTTTGTAAACATAGTAATGTAGCAGCTGACATTCATGAAATAAATATTTGATGTTAAAGGAATAACATCATCTTTACATTTTCTTGCAAAATAACTGAGTGCTTTACCTGACTTTAGATAGAAAGATACCCAAGAGTAGACAAAGCTGTGTTACATTTTGTTATTGAGATGGAACAAGATACCCATGATTCACGCATCATTAAGGCAAATGTCGATTTGTCAGAAACTTCCTACTAACATTGAACAAAAGTTGCATAACTTCCATGTAATTTGAGGGAAAAAGGAAGCTGAATTTAGTCAATAGGAAATGCTGACAAAATCCTGATGTTCTCTTACATGCCTCAAAACGATACACTAATGCTAAAGGTGCCAGAGACCGATATCCTGAGAATGGATTAGGAAATAGTATATCACTATAACACTATCATAAATGCTTATGGCTAAAAGTTACTGCCATATTAAATTTTAAACTACAAAATAATTTCCCAAAAATGTTATTGTATGCAAAAAAGACGGGGAGGAGTGGCAGGGAATGGATGATGGCTGAGCTAAAGGATGGCTGGCTAAATCTGGTCTGAACGTCCTTCATGACCTGCCAAGTGTATTAGTTTAGTTCTTGATGCCTTCTAAAGACGTGTATCTAAATATTTAAAGAATAAGTTGCCTGAAAAGTAACAACTTGATGTTAATCCTCATGCCATGTCTAGACAACTAGAAAACCTCAGCATTTCAGCCAACAAACCATTGAAGGAGAAGTTGAGGAAAGATGATGATCTTAAAAATGTCCATTGTCATCTTTTGAAAGGCACTAGCATCAAAGCTTGCAAAATGAGTGTCAGAGGCTTGGAACAAAATTCTAGGCAAAGAGGCTTGAAGAAATTTTCAGAAGAAAATCACCCTCACTCCCCATAGTAGGAAGAACAATTCTTTGTGGAAAAACATTGACATTGACAGGTCTGAACCAAGGAAGCGTTTTAAAAGAATGAGACTATGAATGTGATAAAGTCTTAGAAATACCTTAATAAATTTATTTAACTTGTAATTTATGTATGCAAAAAATGATGTGAGAAAAATCTGTACATCTAACTGAATCTAAAGAAGCACTTTCATTAAACATAAAATGAAATTGTAAGTGATAAAGCATAGTGTCATGATTTAATTGGCAGCTTCGTTCTACATGGTATATAATGACATGTCTTTATGTCAAGGAAATATCGCATCTTGAGTTTTAAATGTACCATTTTCTTTTGGGCTTTCTATTATCCTGCCTCTTTAATATTTAATTCTTCTCTTTTCTTGCCTTTTTGTCTTGTTTTGTTTTTGCTTGATAGAGAATTTTTTAAACACTTCCCACCACTAGTTTCTAATCTTTTAGCGTTTGTTCTAGAAATAATTAGGACAACTAACTTACTGAAGGCTAAAGTTAAGTAAAATATTTACTCTACTCCTTAATAAGGATTCAATAAATGTTAACTGTTGTCATAAAAGAAATGGAAAATGTTCTAGCACATTAGGTAGAAAAGTAATGACATAAAAATCTTTTTAAATACCAACATAATGTCAAATGTGTCAGAGAAGGGTTTACAGATTTTCATAAACCCGATAATATACAAATAAATGTCCATACAAAAGGAGAGATGAAGGATAAGGACAGGCAATCGGAATGGGAGACTATCTTACTTTTTTTTCCATTATTGGGTTGGTAAGAATGATTTTCTCCTGTCTTTTACCACCCTCTTCTTCCATAAGAACAGAGATCTAAAGAGGAGACACTGGGCTGAACTAGGCTGAAACAGTAGTCTGATCCAAACCAGAATGATTAGAAATTCTAAATTAAGCAGTGATCTCAAGACTGCATGGAAAGCACTGATCCCAAGAGTAGTGAAGCCTCGAGCAAAATTACAGAGGAAGCAGAGTTCTTAAGCCTCTTCTAGCATTCAATAGGTACAAAATGATTTCCCTAAATTTCCAGGTCCTAAAAGAAAGCTTATCTCTCCTCTCCTGTCTCCACCAAATCAAAACTCCCATTCATACATAGAGGCAGATCTCTTAACTATTGATTCATACCAGTAGCTATCTAGATTAAGTTTACTTAGTGGGTAGGTGGGTGGGAAGAGGTATGTATCAGATAGTTTCCTGTTTTGAATGTAGGGAGAGATATCTTGGAAGTGTTTAAAAAGAATGGTCATGAGTGAGAAGGGTGAAGACTACAGAAAACTGAAACTAGTTTATCTCTTTCGTTATGATAGTCTCTCTTCCTCCCTTAACCTTCTTCTTTTACTCCTCTTCTTTTTAAATTTAAGGCTGAATCGAAGTACATTTTCTTTCATCTGTTCTATGTATTTATTAATTTAACAAATATTTATTAAGTACCCACTATGTACCAAATTTTATGCTGGATACAAAAGTACGTGAGATAGACATAATCCCTACCCTTGTAGGACTTTCAATCTAGTATGGAAGGCAGCCTATTAAATAAGCAGTTGCAATTGGAAAAAAGCTGTTTACAAAACGATGCTTATCATGATCTTTTTTCTGTTAATTAGCAAATATCTAAAGGCATTACAATTGCATTCGGTAAATAATGCTAAATGTCTCTTAAAAACAAAACTAGGCCATTTTTATACTTATAAGCCTCCTGATTATTCTATTTATTTGGGGTCAATGGTTCTAGATTGGAGAAAAAAGAAATTGAAGTACTAGAAGCAAAAGAATTACTATACTTTGCCCCTAGTTACACAAAGAAAAATTCAAAATCTTGCAAAAACACAAATATACGCCATAGAAATAAAATTTTTATTTGCTCCTAATCATCCTTCTAATGTCCCTAAAAGGGCGAATGAATCCTTAGATTGTTTCCCCCTCTAATTTCCATTCCCTGAATTTTCATTTCCTTTTCTTGAAACTATTTTAAGTCACTTTCTTCACAGATATAGTTAGTGGCTATACTTGCCATATTTCATATGACAAGTATAGGGTATGTTCACATAATATTAACAAAGAAAAATCTGGAATGAAATAAAATATTGTTATACTAAGTTAAGCAAGGACTAGTAGTTAATAAAGAAGAAATTTCAAGATAAGTAAGAGTTAAGTGGTTAAAAAAAAACACAACTTCTAAATAATAAGGAAGGCAAAAGTGTGCCTCATGTGACCATACTGAACTTAAATGTATCTTGAAATGGATTATACCTTTCAATGTAAATTTACTTTCTGATTATTTGTTATGTGATACCCTTATCTGTCTTTTTAGTGCCTTACATAAAGCAAGTGGCTCAAAAAACGTTAGCTCTTCTTTAAAACATCCATAAATTACACAACAAACATCTATTAGCATTTATGGGTAATTTGAAAAGATAACCAGAATAAATACCCAACCGAGACAGAAAGGCTTCTACAGTAAATTATGGGATAAAGGTTAAAAAAATAAATAAATAAAAAAGAAAGAAAGAAAGAAAAACACAATTTATTAGATGAAAGTTATTTCCTTCTGGACAAGGTCAAATTAAGGTTCTGCCGTGGCAAAATACTGTAAGTTTCTGTAAGTGGTTATCGTAGTTTACAGTTCTCAGAGATGAAAGAGAAAAAGATCCATACTATGGCAGAGACTTCGATTTGCCTGCCAATATCCAAATCTTCCCTTCCTTCTCAATAACAAAAGCCAATTTTATTCAGGGCAGCCATGCATCCAGCTACATTTTCCGGTTTTTCTGGTAGCCTGAGTTTTGGTTCAGAATGTCACCTTAAAAGAACAGGATACATCCTTGTCTTTGCCTCACTGCCTGGAATTTGGCTATGATAATTAGAGCTCTCACAGCTATCTTGGACTACAAGGACCAGGGCCACACCTTAGGAATAGCAAATAAAAGAACTGGAAAAAGCTTAGGTCCTTGACGACTTTATGAAGCTATAACACCTGATATAGACAGCCTACTTCAAGAATTATTTCACATGAGAAAATAAATATTGTGTGTTTAAGCCATCATTAAGTCCAGTTTTGTTTTTTTTGCTTTCTTAACTGATCACTTACCTTCAGCTAGGGAAAGAATTTTTATCTCCTTTTTACAGACGAGACAACTGAGAACTAGAGAGGTGAGATGACCAGCACAATATCAAATTTGTGAAGAGGTAGGTCTTATCTCCAAGCTCAATGCTTTTCACTGATTCTTAACAGGGTCTTGGCTCCAAGCTCAATGCTTTTTCTCTGACTCTTAACAGGTTCTAAATGTAAAAAAATTAAATGAAAACATTAAATATAAACATAAATTTAGCCTTATTACAGTGGTAATGGCACATGATAGTGTGCGCATTTGTCATAGCTTGTGAAAAAAGTACCAAGTTTTTATGGTGTGGAAGAAGACTAAATTATACCATATTCCAGCACTGAGGGGAGAAAGATATATTAAACAGAATAGAAGACCAGAATAAACAAGATATTGATTCGTTGTACCCAGGTTTACCATATTGCTCCCCTTTCAAATAAACAAGAAGAATTCCGACTAAAAGCTTATTTTGCTCAGCAATAAGACATCAAGATAAAATGTTGTTTTTCCATTAAATCCTTAACTGGAATCTTTCTTTATCCTTACCACCACTTTTAAAAATTAACCTTGGCCCCAGCCTCAGTCAGAGATCAGTAATAAAGCAAAACATGTCAAACTCTTTTTTGAAACCCCACTACCTAACTGTAAAATACAAAGACAGCTAGCTCACATGCAAACTCACTGGTGAACACAATCAATTATTTCTAAGCAGTATGTAAGAAAATAAGCAAATAAAATATCTCCATATTATAAGAATATATATATTTCTTTCTTTTTATGGTAAAATTACTATAAAATCATATAAGCAGGAGAGTGATCATATGCATGTTATATGTGGGAAAGGCATATGGCCTTTATCAACACAGTATGGTCAAAAATAAACAAACAGCAGATTGAATCCTAACCACTCTCATTTATTAGAAAGCTACTTGCCTCTCTGAGTCTCAATTTTCCTATCTATAAAACTGAACTGATACGTCTTCATAAGTTTTTGATCAGATGAAAATGAGAATGAATACAACATGAGTAGCACAGTACATAGCAAAAGTAAATGCTCAATAAATAGTAATGCCTTTCCTGTCTTAAAAATGAAAGTTATATATCGAAATAATGAAAATCTGTTCTGCAAACACCCAAATTTGTAAACCTTAAAAAGCAATAAACCAGTTTGACATATAACCTTTAAATGTCAGTTTTTAAAGGGCCAGTTTAGAGCTCTCCTTTGAGCATTGCCACAACTAAAGTCCTGATGCGGCTATGGTACAATGAAAGAATACATCCAACAAAAGAGGAGCACAATCTCTTCCTCCCTGGCATTAAAACAGAGCTTCACAAGAGGCCCAGGTTTCCTTCTGCAAGACAGTGCCCTGAGCCAAGAAACCTAAGTTACTTCATCTAACTGTTGATGTCATAATTCTAACAGTGAAAAGGAGTGGGGTGGAGAAAACTAAATGGCTTCCAAGTTTCTTGACGGCAGCAATGACAAGGACAACTGGTAACCTGATATTTGACTCCAGTTTTCCCCCTGAAAATGAGAGTCAATGAGAAAGCGAAGTTCAAAATAAAATGACATGTATGACCAGCTGAGCTGAACTTCAATCCTGCCCTGTGTCAAAACATTAGTGTAGATGTTAGTGTCTCTGATGTTCGTAGCTGTAGAAAAGGACATCAATCAAAGAAACCATTATTCCACTAACCATTTTTCCACTTAACGATCAGTTACAGTATCCTTGATAATAGGCTTATAAAAAGTAGATACTGTTGTTCTTCTGTATCACTCAATTAAAAATTTATTAAAATTACAATGTCTTCATTATTTATACATACTTACTTCAGGTAACTAAAACACAATATGTCAAAAAACTGCCAAAAATGGAAGCATGCAACTGCTGTCTCAATCGGAGAATTCTGGGACCTGAAATGATCTTAGAAGTGGTTTGATTCAGACCCTACTTTTATAAAAGTTTATAAAACACAGGAAAGTTAACTGATTTGGCCATAATCATTTGGGAGAGCCAAGAATCTGGCCATCAAATTCTAATTAAATATACTTTTCATCATATCATGGTGAGTTGTTTTTTTTAAATTTTAGATTGAAGATCATTAAACTGAGGGGGGTTTTTTTCCAAATGAATTATTTGAAATTGTTAGAAGTCTTTTTTTAAGGCTATAAATTAATTGCATGTATTAAACATAAAAATAAAAAATTTCTTCTTTCTAGACCTTTGATTATTTAGAAAAAAATTAATCACCTATCATGCCAAATATAGTCAACACAATGAACAATGCTTAAAAGATTTATCTACTTTAAGGATTATTTTCAATACATTTTAAAATCCTTCACTTGATTCTTCCAGCTACTCAACACTTACAAGGGTATTTTGTCCACCTAAAGCACTCAAAGGGTCCTTTAAAAGTGGAAGACAATTTAAATATTATTTGAAATAACACAAAATTGGTTTGGTATATCTATAGAGATATATGCAACATATGCCAAGACAAAAAGACACTGGTATTAATCATGTTATTGATACTTTATATTAGTGCCCATAATCAATAACTAGTGTTTTGAAAGCTACCCTCATTGCCTTAATTGTGCATTTCATATTAACTGGTCTTTACAGACCACAAACCAACTTGATAAAAAGCATACTGAAAGGGTATATACAAAATGTGTGATATGAACAATAAGTATCTCAGGAGATCAGAGAAAGGTAAACATAAGAGGACCGAGCCTTGCAAGATGGGTAAGATGAGCATAGATGCTGGAGAACAGTATGAGTAACCAAACACAAGGAGACAGAAATTAATTTTTCACTCATACTAGAAAATTGGACCAGATCATGGAGTTTACAGACCAAGATGAAAAAGAGAAGTTTCCATGTTCACTCTAATAACAATGGTGATATTATTTGAAATTTCATTTCTAATTCTAAATGTCCATGTTTGTTAATTTGTTTAAAGTCTTGACTCTATTAACTGGGGTAATGTTTGTTGAAACATCTGTTTGTTCAACATTTGTTGAACTTGTTCAAGTTTTATAAAACACAAACTCACACTCAGATTAAATATGGATGAATCCTAGGACAATATCTATACAGGGCACGATGCATGCTAAAATCTGGATATTGTCTGATGCTAATTATTTAACAGAATTCACCAGGGAAGGCCTTAAGAAACAAAAAATTTTAATAGGTTGTAAAAGAAGCTGTGGGTATTCTGATCTAACGCTATTATACCACTAGTCACGCCACTTTTAAAGAATTCCTTAAGGCAAATGTCTCATTAATTCTTTCAATTCTTATAGGGAAAGTCCACAATCTCCTTCAAACAAAATTGTCTATTAGAAATATTTGCATTTAACCTCGCCCTCTCTCCACCTTTTTTAAAACAAGGTGTTCGTTTGGTTTTCATATTCATCCATGGATTTAAAAGCCTTAACAAAAGGCATAGATGGCAGCACTTACTTATTCAATTGTGTAAAATGTACATTATCCAATTTAGGAGTTTAGTGGACAGCACCAGCCACATCAATAACCACATTTGTTCACCGAGTTTCCACTTAGCAGGTGCAACAAGAAAGTGCCATCTTTCTCATACTCTGAAACCGAAAGAGCTCATCGCAAACCCAATGATTTGTCACTTAAGGGAAAACAATATCACAACTGACACGAACTTTCTCCCCTCCTAAGTATTAGGGGTTGCCGGCTTAACAGAACGGGCAGAAGAGCAGGATTCACCGGCCTAGCTTTGCTCTGCGGCGCAGGGGGTAGTAAGCATCAGCTGGGAATTGGTGGGTACACCCTCCTCACTAGTTGGCACCTCCCTCACCCATCGACCTGCCAAGGCCAGATTGGAATCCCGCCGGAGTCTCGGTCTTACACCCACCCCCGCTTGCTCCCAGTCAAGAGCCGGCCACCCTCGACCCCTCAAAAAGCTTAGATCCCCTGCAGCGAGTGGAGCGGCAGAAGGGACCCCGCGCCCCATGCTCAAGCTGGAAGCCCCCTCCCACCCGTGCCGGCCCACTGTGCGGCCCCCGCCATCCTCATTGCCCGGGCCGGGCTGGCAAAGACCTGAGCCTTATCTCAGAACCCGCCCCAACCCTCCGCCGTACTGATCCGCATCCAGCATAGGGTCACCGCCCTTACCTAGCCCCAGTCTCGGCGCGCGAGGTTCTGCCAGCTGAATGCCTGCAACGCACGGACCTGTCTCTCCAAATCCCTGCCCGCAGCTTTGCTCTGTACCTCTGCCCACCGCGCGCTCCCGCCTCCTCGCTGCCATGGCGACAGTCCCCGCCCCTAGGCAGCCGCTAATTGGTCTGACTGGGATCACGGAAGATGCTGATTGGTGGGAGCGGAGATGAGACCGCGCCGGCGGGCTGGGAGGTGGACCGCTTGGAACTCGAACGCGAAGAAGCCTGGGGGAGTCTGAGCCAAGAGGGACGTGGCGCTCTGCGACGCGGGCGGAGAAGCCGCGCCCCTTCCTTCTTTTAGCTTTCACCAAGCTTGTAGAGCAGGATTTGGCCGGGTGAAGTGCTGCCCGGGATCCGGGCCCCAAAGATCGCTTCTCCCTTGGCTGCTGGCCTGCGCTGGCAGCCCCCAGACAGGTCAGAGACGTGTTCTCAGGCCCATTTTCACCCATAGGCCTCGCTAGTGCCTAATACCCCCAGGCCTCCTCCATTGCTAGACTTAACTCGTGTTTCCAGCTTCACCCAGCCATCCCCCTTATGCTGGGCCCTCGGCCGCTGTGGCTTGAACTGCTTTTTACTCCACCTTTTACACCCATTTGCGGACATATCTCTTATCTCCACACCCTCCCCTCATAGAACTGAGACATCTACCTACTCTACAACCCTCATTTTAAAGGTGAGGAAACAGGCTCAAAGATCAACGTGGCTTGCGGGTTAGAGAAGCTTTCCGAGTTCTGGTTTCAAAGGCTGAGTCTGCTAAACAATAAGCACCTCTCTGAGCCTCAGTTTTCGCACTTGTGAAAAATGGCATCATCTACCTCAGAGTAGTTAGCAAAAATTAGATGAAATAACATTCCAGAAAACCAGAACAGAACCTGCTGCATATGTTAATATTAGGTTTTTATCAGTTAGATTTTTATCACTAAGTGCACCAATTTGGAGCCAAACTGCCCGTTTGCAAAACCGAACTCTACTTATCGCAAACCAACTCCATGACTTGGAGCAAATTACTTAAGCGCTCTATACCTCAATTTCCTTGTCTGTAAAATAGGAATAATAATACCACACTCCTTACAGCATAACAAGTTAATAGAAAAGTGACTGGATAGTAAGTGCCCAGTAAATATTAGCAATTCTCGCGTTAGTGGCTGAGCTAGGACTATAATTCAAGTCTCTGGATTCCAAGACTAGCGATCTTTACTCATATACTTTTCATCTACATACTTAGAACAGTGTCTTGAGGTTAAGCCAAATACACAGTGCCTGGTCCAGGCACTAAAATTTGGGATAGACTCTTTAATAGATTATTATCTGATAATTATCTAGATTATTTATAGTAACCCAATCCAGACAAAGAATGGAAAGTGAGAAGATTGGATTAGTCCAACAATACAGTGAAAGGAAAAGGATAATGAACACTAGCTTGTTGACTGAGATGCCAGCATTATTCTCAGCAATATTCTGAGATGAAGGAAAAAGAGAAAACAAGGAAGACAGGGCAAACAAATAGCAAGGTGCAGGATTAGGAGAAATCACAAAGGAAAATATTTCAGAACATCATGAGCATATATAAAGCAGGTGATAGCATCTCTTATAAAGATTGCTTTGTGGTAGAGAAAAATAGGAATGTTGATAGTGAGCCCCGGAAACACCCTATGATCTGAGGAATTTATGAGGAAATGTTACTTCACTTAATAGGTAAAACACTGATGGAAAATCTCCTGATGGGGAAGAGGACTGAAGAACATACCTACTACACTGTACAAGGGAAAAAAACAAGGCTTCGGGTCCCAGCTTTGCCTGGATTAAAAACCCAGTTCCATTAATTAGCTGAATGTCTGGCAAGTTACTTAACCTCTCTTCATAGCATAAATTCCCCTTCTCTAACATGGAGTCAATAATAGCTCCCACCTCACAGAATATGAGGATTAAATGAGTTTTTATTTGTACAGCAAAGCGATGATTGGCACACATGAAAAAACATTGGTCTCAGTTTCTCCATCTGAAACCCGGGATCATAATACTGAACTTATTGTAAGGATTCAAATGATGTATGTAAAGTGTTAGGAGATGCTCAATAGATATTATTTCCCTTCCCTTGTACCCCCTACGCCCCTGTCACCCCCCAGCCTGTTACCTCTGAATCCCTCTCTGATTACCAATGTCACTGCTATCAAGGGCCTGTTGCTCAACCTGTTCTAAACAGGGATAAAATATCTTTCCTTGATTTCCCTTGGCTCAGCTGAGAAACTCAAAATGAGATTACTGGAGCCCAGGGGAAAATAAAAGGGAAACAACTCCAGAGAACCAGCAGATGTGAAGTCTACCCCCATATAACATCTCTTGGTACTCCAGCAGGGGAAAAGAGTGTCAAGGAGATTCTGTCAATTTAACACTTCAATTTTTCCCCTTGTCACTTTTAGGATTCCACAGAACATAACTAGTTAAGTTCTTCATTGAGTTCAGAAGAGGAAAGAGGGAGGCGGTAGTGCATATTTTCAGGAGACAGTAAGTAATCAGAAACAAAGAAAACTCAACAGTACACTGTGCATGGGAACCAAGACTTCTAGTTCTATTGTCTAGATCAGAAGTCAGCAAATGATGGCCCTTCAGGCCAAATCAACCAACTGCCTATTTTTGTAAACGCATTTATTGAAACACAGCCATACTCAGCAGCCACACTCACTTGTCTATGTAATATCTATGGTTGCTTTTGTACTACATTGGCAGGATTGAGTGGTTGTGACAGAGACTATATGGCTCTCAAAGCTGAAAGTGTTTACTATCTGACTCTTTACAGAAAAAAATTGCTAATCCCTGATTTAGATAATTTATCCAGAATCATCTTTTTAGTATCCCCAGTGCAAAAATTTTTACCTTCATCAAATCTTCTAATTTATTGCTTCTCAAACTTTAATGTGCATACAAGATTACCCGGGAGTCTTGTTAAAATGCAGATTCTGATACAGTAGATCTACAATGAGGCCTGAGATTCTGCATTTCTAACAAACTCCATGTTAACACCAAAACTTCTGGTCCCTGAATCAACTTAATCCCATAAAGTTTTTTTTTCTTTTCTTTTCTTTTTAATTGAGATATAATTGACCATAACATTAGTGTCAGGCGTATATCATAATGTTTCAATATTACTTATTCAATATGTGTATATTGCAAAATGCTCACTACAATAAGTTTTCCCAACACTATTTATATAACATTTTCTTTATCCATTCATCCATTGATGGATATTTAGGTTATTTCTATGTCTTGGCCATTGTAAATAATGCTGCAATGAACATGGAGTTGCAGATATCTTTTTGAGTTACTGTTTTCATTTCCTTGGGATAAATACCCAGAAGGAGAAATACTGGATCATATGGTAGTTCTATTTTTAATTTTGGGGGGAACCTACATACTATTTTCCATAGTGGCTGCACCAATTTACATTCCCACCAACAAAGCACTGGGATACCCTTTTCTCCACATCCTTAACAACTCTCATTTCTTGTCTTTTTGATAATAGATATTCTAATAGGTGTGAGATAATATCTTATTGTGGTTTTGATTTACATTTTTCTGACGATTTGTGATGTTGAATATATTTTCATGTACCTGTTTTTGGCCATTTGAATATCTTCTTTGGAAAAATGTCTATTTAGTTCCTTTGCCTGTTTTTAAATTGTATTATTTGAGGTTTTTGTTTTTGTTTTTGTTTTTGCTATTAAGTTGTATAAGTTCTTTGTATATTTGGATATTAACCCCTTATCAGATATATGATTTGCAAATATATTCTCTCATTCTGTAGGCTGCCTTTTTATTTTGTGGATGGCTTCTTTTGTTGTGCAGAAGTTTTTTAGTTTGATAGTGCCACTTGTTTGTTTTTGCTTTTGTTGCATTCACATTTGATTTCAAATGCAAAAAGTTATTGGCAAAACTGACGTTCAGGAGCATAGTGCCTATGTTGAAGTTCTTCTAGCAGTTTTATGGGTTTAAGTCTTACACTCATGTTTTAATCCATTTTCAGTTATTTCTATGTATGTTGTGAGCTAGTGGTCCAATCCATTTTCAGTTATTTCTATGTATGTTGTGAGCTAGTGGTCCAATTCTTTTGAATGTCACTGTCCAGTTTTCCCAACACTATTTATTAAAGAAACTGTCCTTTCTCCATTAGATATTCTTGGCTCCTTTGTCATAAATTAATTGACCATATATGGGTGAGTTTATTTCTGGGGTCTCTATTCTGTTCCACTGATCTATTGTTTCTGTTTTTATGCCAGTACCATACTCTTTTGATTACTATAGTCTTTAAATATATTTTGAAATTGGGAAGTGTGCTGCCTCTGGTTTTGTTCTTTCTCAAGGTTGGCTTCAGTAAGGTTGGCTATTCAAGGTTTAGGGTGTTTACATACAAATTTTAGGATTATTTGTTCTATTATCATAGGGATTGCTTTGAACCCATAGATTGCTTTGAGTAGTACAGGCATTTTAACAATATTAATTCTTCCAGTCCATGAACATAGACTATCTTTACATTTATTTGTGTCTTCTTCAATGTCTTTTAGCTTTCAGTGTACGGGACTTTCACTCCTTGGTTAAATTTATTCCTAGGTGTATTATTCTTGATTTAATTGTAAATGAAATTGTTTTCTTAATTGTTATTTCCCACTAGTTTTTATTATCAATTCTTTCTTGTTATTTTCCCCTCATTATCCACCTTTATTTCTCTGATTCATTAGTAAAATAAGCCCCATACCAATATCAACTCCCTTGTCTTTCTTTCCCTCTGTTGCTCTCCCCAGACAAAAACCCAGATGAACCTGAAACATGCGTATCCTCTCTGTACCAATATAGCTCTACATTTCAAGAGAAATATCATGCCTTAAACTCATGGTCACTAACCTCAGATAGTCTATCACCACTACCCAGCAATCCTCCAATGTTTCTTCAGCATACTCTCTCTTACATTCTCTTTGCTCCTCAGACCTCCCATTCTTCTTTCCCACTCATTTTCAGTTGACCATAAGTCCACTTTGTTGAGAACCATCCTTATACAAGGTAAGGAACTCTTATTTTAGAGCAGCACTATTGACATGTTGAGCCAAATATGTTTTGTAATGGGGAATTGTCCTATAATTGTGCATTATAGGATGTTAGCAGCATCCCTGGCATCTACATTCTAGATGCCAATAACACCCACCCCCAGTTGAATTAACCAAAAATATCTCCAGAAGTTGTCAAATATCCATTGAGGAATAAAATCTCTCCTAGTTAAGAACCACTGCTTTAAAGCAATAGAAACCAATTCCAGCTAACTCAAAGAAAAAGGGGGTTTATTGAGAGGATAGTAGACTAACTCGCAGACAGACTGAGTGGGAAAAGAATCCCCGGGGCAGGAGATTTGGGGCCTTCTTTCTAGTATTGATAACTAGGTTATCTCCTTCTGTCTTTGGGTATTCTTAATTCAATCTAAAATCCTCAGTAGGAAGATCTAAGTCCTGTTTAGGTCAGGTATTCACTCCTGTGGCCTGCAGAATAGAGCCTATAATCAGAATCAAGCTAGAAAGAGGTATTCAGCAGGAAAAAGAGAAATAGCCACCATACTGTCCCCATATTCTGTGTTTGTATTCAGCTAAAGACATAAAACCTAACTACAGAGGCTTCAAAAAATTGGTGTTTATTTTTCCAAGATAAAAGTACATCTGGAGTTAGGTAGTTGTTGGCATTTCTTCAGCTACTAAGCAGTACCATCACAGCCTCTTTCCTTTCCTCAGCTCTAGCTTTTCATTTTCAAACTTACTGAAGGTTGAAAGATGGCTATTATACTTCCTGACATTGTGAATCACGAGCACATTTAAAAGTAGAAAAAACACAGTCGTGGGGTCAAGAGGCCACAAAAGGACCTGTAAGTGAGATGTTCCCTCTCCTTTTATCAAAAAGGAAAGCTTTCACTGAAACCCCCTCAGCAAACAACCTTTAAGTTCCATTGACCAGAAATAGGTTATATGGCCATTCTCTTAGTTGCAAGATAATGAGAAAGTTAGTATCTGGCAAAAGAGAACCAATAATCTTGATTGGCTTAGACTAATCACTATCAATCCCTTGCGTCTAGGCCCATTGATGCCAAATTTTGGCTTCTATTAGCAAGAGAGGAGGGTTTAAGCTATTAACTAGTCAATAGTATAGTTTCTGCCACATTTTTCCCAGTATCAAATCCACAAACCTACATGATTCTGTAACCACTTCCTCTTTCTTCTCTTCTGTAACAACAAAAGGCAATCCCTTTACTTGTGTACTCTAAATCCCATTTCCCTCATCTAGCTTTGAAGGACTTTATTTTTTCACCTGGCTATCCCCTTTCCTTCCTGTATCATTAATCGTCCCTAGAAACTGAATCACAGTCTAGGCACCCAAACATGCTCTAGGAGTGTTTTCCATCTTTAAAAATTGCTTCCTTGTAGATAGATTAAAAGGTGTTATAAACCAAGTATGGTAAAATGTTAGTTACAGAATTTAGTGATATTTACTGCAAAATTCTTGCAACTTTCCAGTACATTTAAGACTTTCATAACAAAATATTGGAAGTAAAATTCTTTCTTTGACTCCAAATCACCCCCCACTTTGTTTCTCTGCTTATTGTTCATTCAAATTCCTTTAAAAAGTTCCTTTCCCTACTTGCTCCCTTCCCTTTTACTCTCAGTTTATGCCAGTCTGGCTTCCATCTCCACCATTTCTCTGAGATTGTTCTCATTAAGCTCACCTTTGAATGGACAATTTTCTGTCCTCATCTTATTTAACTGTTTAGCAGTGTTCTTTGCTGCTGACTTTTCTCTCCTCGAAACACTTTGAATTCTTGGCATCTGATACCACTCTCTTCTATTTTCCTTTCTATCTTTCTAGACACTCCTTTTCAGTCTAGTTTGCCAGCTTCTTCTCCATTACCCAGCTTCTAAAAGTTGGAATGTCCCAAGGATTGGTTCTGGGATCACTTCTCTGTCTACAGCCAACTTTCCACAGGGGCATTTTGGCATTTTATAGTAGACACTTCTTCAGAGGGCAGGATTTCCCATGCATTTCAGGATATTTTGCATTTCTAGACCCTACCCACTAAATGCCAGTAGTGTCCTGCTTGTTCTTCTAGTCAATGTGACAACCCAGATTTCCTCTAAAAAGTCCCTACAGAAGAGATGCTTTTCAGGGTTAAAAACCATTCTGTCTCTAAGTGGTGATCCCAGCCAATGACTTTTAATACCATATATATCTGCTAACTATCAAATATCTCTGCTCCAAACATCTCTTTTGAACTCTAGCCTGCCTTCAGCTATGTGTATGGCATTTCCATTTGAATGGCCTATTGTAGAAGTTCAACAAATATTTGAGAAATGAATGATCTAATTAACTATTTTAGCTCCCCTCTTGTCTAAAACTAAATTCTTGATCTTTTCTTACCTGTTGTTTCTTGTGGGAGACATGAAGATGTGCTGTTCACATTCTCCTTCGAGAAAGGACTGGCTTCCCAGCTGTGAGGAATGTGGTTAGCTGACAGCCTCCTCCTCATACCTTCTTCAGGGTCCACCTCAGCCAAAGTTACTTACACTCTTGTTCTTGGGGAGAATCCCAGCCAATGAATGAGCAGGATGGTAATAAAAGGGCCTACATAGAACTAGTCCGACACAGAACTCCACTAACTGGCAATCTTTGCTCTGGAGCTCACCATTGGGCTGGCAGAGACTTTGTCAGGTTTGTATCACTATCTGCAACCTCCCGCTACATAATTTGGCTTCTGCCTCTTTTTCTTTTACAAGCGTTATTCCCTGATAAACCTTTTGCACACCTAACTGTCTCAGCATCTGCTTTCCAGAGAACCTAGTCAGTAAATGACATGCACCCGTTTCTCAGGCCAAAACCCTGTGAGTATTTTCTGATTCTTAGTTTTCCTTCATTCTACATATCTAATCCATCATCAAGGTTCTTCATGATAACCCCTATCGTTCTGTTCAACCTCATTTCTCACTACTCTCTCAATCACTATACCCTAGCTATGTTGTTTTTTTGTTCTTGGAAACTATTCCCAGCTAAGGCCTTTGCCCAAGCTGTACCCATTTCATTAGACCACTATTTTTCCAGCTTTTCACATGGCTAGATCTTTCTCATTCATTAGAACTCAATTCAAGTGCACTGCCTCAGAAAAACCCACTATGACTACTCGATCTAAAGTAATTCCCCTCCTTCCCATTATTCTCCCTAATGAATAGTATGTGTGTATGTACATATATATGAAATTTACTTACATATATAGACATACATACATATGTACTTCTTTCATTAATCATTTTTTAAATTTTTATTTTTCAATTTCATTAATTGTTTTTTTGTCTCTCTCTCACTAGACCACAAGATCCATGAGAGTATAAACCATATTTAGTTTGTTTATCACCATTTACCCAGAGCCTAGCATGGTGTCTGATGCATGTAATAGGCAATCAATACATATTTGCTGAATGAATGAAAGAATGAATGAATGAGAATGAAAGGAGAATCATCTAATCATTTTACGTTCTCCTGTTATGAGGATTTTTTTCCTCAGTATGGGATTTTGGCAGAAGGATTTGATTTTTGTTTTTTTTTTTCTTTTTTTCCTTTGGAAAGAGAATGAAAATTGTATCCTTTTCCTGCTGTTACTATAGTGATGTAACATTAAGAAAATAAATATAAATAAAAGTAAATCATAATATCTAGATCCATGTTACAAGGACCATAATTCCAACAGTCCTTTAGTTTAAAAATTAAACTATCCTGTTTATCATGTCCTAAGAATAATCTACTCTTACTTAGCAATTTTCATTTTAAAAAAAATAAAATAGAAACAAAATAGTAGGAAGAACCCTGAAGTATATATTACATGGATTATAAGAATTTAGTGAGATTAAAGTTCAGTCATTTTGCAGTAAGGAACATTATCAAATAAATATTGGGTGCTACATTAATAATTTTTGTTTCCTTCCAGCAAAAAACCTTAAAAATGTGCCATGACTGTAGTTATATGAATCTTATTCCTAATCTCTGTATTTTTATTCCATGAAGTTAAAAGAAGATAGCCTCTTACTTCCCCCAAGGAATAGACAGTTCATCCAGAGAACAAAGTCTCTTTAGAGATCTCCTATAAAACTTTACTGTGATAAATTTGACCGAAATACTTGGAAAACTGAGTTTATATCTTTTATTCACTCTAAAGAGGTATAAATCATCGTATTTATATGTCATTCTCTAACTTTTATGATTCTTTTCAAAATCTCTGTTAATGAAGACATCATGAACTTTCCCAAACAACCTCATCCTTTTGTGATGCTGACATCATGAACTTTCCCAAACAACCTCATCCTTTTGTGATGCTATACAGATTGTATCTTCCCATTCTCCACTCCAGGTTGCAGTCCCGGGATGATGTTAACATGTGATGTCACAAGGGGATGATACAAAGAAATAGGCAAAAGATTGCAATGGTATGGAGGAATACTCATTCCAAGGTAGTAGGGCAATTCATGTTGTCATAAAGGGTGTGGCCAAGCAACCTTCGATAGAAGAGGAGAAGATTGTTGAAATAGTTCATGATATCACAAGGAAAGGGGTAAAACTTGATGCTTCAATGGGTGGACAAACTCTAAAATCTCTAGAGGGTGATGCACAGTAGTACTACACAGGAAGAATGGGGTTGAGTTCATATTTGGGATATTAGTAACGTCAGAAAAAGATGGAGCAGTCAGTCCTTCATTCTTTCAGGTATGATATCACAGAAAACTAGGAAAGTTTTCGGACAAAGGTCACAAACTGGTGCCCATAGAATCAACCCATAGACATGTTTTGCTGGCTAGTCTTGGGTTGGGTTGGGTTTTTTCCCAATTAGTTATCAAATTAGGAGTTTCCATAATAAAAATCAGAATTTCTGGCTTCTCTTGAAAATGTTGGAGTTTTGACAACCCTTGACCTGCATTCCTACATGGCAGTTACTTTCCGGAGCAAAGTAACAGCTTCCCTCTTTGGGTAAGGCAGATACTCTTAGTTTACCAGTCTTCATTTAGCCAGCCTCATTCGTACTGTCCACGTAGCATTTGTAGGCATTTAAGTTTGTGATACTGGTTTGTGGAATTCCGTATAACAAAGAAGTGAGTCAATGTTGAGGAAATATGTTGTAGGAGGGAAGGTAATCTATGACATAAGAAGGTATGCAGATCTTGGAAAACCCATTGTAATAAGGAGAGAAACAGTAGGATTTTCTATTCTGCTGTTTTATATTCTGCCATCTCAAAAACATTCTTTCTGATCCTGCCACTCTGACCTCAAACCTTTTTGCCTCCATTGTGTAGTCAATGTATTTTATTGCATTGAATTGCATTCTATGCATTCAGTTGCAGTCTGTGCATTAATCAAGGAATTAATTTATAATAGACTGTCTTTCTCTCTCACTAAATTCCTAGTCATTCTTTAAAAAACAATGGAGAAATCATTTCCCCTAACCACACCCTCCTAGCATTAAGAAAGAACTTCTCCATTAGGTTCTAATAGAATTTCAAAGATATCTTTATTAAAGAACTTATACCTTTATTACAGAACTGCAGTTCTGTTTTAATTTATTAACCTCCTTTGATACAATTAAAGAATGTGAATTACTTAAAGGCAGTATTTTTGTGTATCCAGGGCCTGGTATCAAAAGACATTTAGTAAATATTTGTTGCATGCATGGTCATAGGCAAGTGTGGAAATCTGCTAGGTTAAAAGGTTATGGGGTGGGGTGATGATGAGACATGCTTCTGTGTAATAAAAAGCCGTCATAAAGGGATGAAACAGAATATGATTTCATGAGAAAAATCTATGAGAATTTATCTGATGACACTAGAAGTGTTGACTACAACAGGAGGAGGAGCTGGACACTGCCTTTATGCCATTAGGGTGATGCAAGCCTCTTGGGATTCCTCCCATGTCCAGATAAGCATTCACACCTAGCACAGTGCCTG
>NW_011889115.1:736724-744148 GCF_000151845.1 Pteropus vampyrus
ACAGGTGTGAGATGCTATCTCATTGTGGTTCTAATTTGTATTTCTCTGATAACTAATGGTGTCTGAGCATCTTTTCATATAACTGTTAGCCATTTGTATGTTTTCTCTGGAGAAATATCTATTCACTCATTTTTTAATTGAGTTATTTAGTTTTTTGCTGTTGAGTTGGATGAATTCCTTATATATTTTTGATATCAACCCCTTATCAGATATATGATTTGCAAATATTTTCTCCCATTCTGTAGGTTGCCTTTTTATTTTGTGGCTGGTTTCTTTTGCTGTCAGAAGCTTTTTAGTTTGATGTAGTACCACTTATTTATTTTTGTGCTTATTGCCTGATATACTCAACTTGCCACATCAAGGAATAATGCCATAAATGCAAGCGCATCAACACAGAGTGAACTTTATTTAAAAAGTTACCCATTTTATAGCTTCTTTTCAAACTCAGGTAGTACAAACCAAAGTGCTATGGTCTAAATTATTTGTGTCTCCCCAAAATTCATATATTAAAATCCTAATCCCCAAAGATGATAGTATTAAGAGGTGGGAGCTTTGGGAGGTGCTTAAGTCATAAGGGTGGAGCACTCATGATTGGGATTAGTACCCTTATAAAAGAGGCTCCAGAGAGATCACTAGCCCCTTTCATCACGTGAACACACAGTGAGAAGGTGCCCTCTGTAAATCAGAAGGAGGGCCCTCACCAGAAGACGGCTATGCTGGCACCTTGATCTTGGACCTTCAAGCCTCTGTAAATGTGAGCAATAAATTTCTGTTGTTTATAAGCTACCCAGTCTGTGGCATTTTGTTATAGCAGCCCAAATGGACTAAGAAGATACAAGGCAAATAAAATTAACTTTTTAAGTTTTATCTTGTATTATGCTCTTTAATATTCTGGAACAAACTGACATTTTACTAATGTTTAAGGCAATGGTTCTCAGGCACATGAAATCAAAGCTATTTTATAATAATACCATGGTGTTACTTAAGTAAACACGCAATGCATTCATCATTGCTAACTTTAAGTAAATCAATAAAAAAGTTTTTTAAATTTCCTTGGTTTAATTTCCAATGTAAAAATATAAGTGTTAAGGAATCTGGAGACCAAGCCCTGAGAATTTTTGCTTTAGGACAAACACTAATCTTTTTTCTTAAAAAAAGAAAAGAAAAGAAAAAGACAACATATTTGCATTTCTCTGTTACTATTGCTTCTAGAATAGAACTTTTAACCAAGTTAATTAACTTCTATTGTACAGAGAAAACTGGGAGATGGACCAGTGAGAACTGTACCAGTGAGTACAGGAGCATTAAAATACTCGCAGAGTAGCAAAGCTCACAAACACATATTATACAACTTTCTACAGCCATACATCTTTTTTTCAACTTCTTAAAGTGGCAAAAATGAACATATTTATTAGCATGATCCAAACTTTAGTCTTTCTAGCATATAAAAATAAGAGGCAAAACTACATACATTTACAACTATGCTTAATAATAATCAACGATTCAGTATTCTACATTACTTAGAAGTTATCTAGGTATTCAGTGATTATCCATTAATTACCTTAATATCAGTCCAATGTTTTATGTTAAAGAACTTGGAAATTAACTTCAGGTTACTACAAAATATAATTACTATGAAATAAGTTTGTCAGTATAGTGTTTCAATTTAGTCAAACACAAACTTTTATTTCATAATCTTTAACATGTTTAATGCTTCCCAACCAAAACCACCAGGAACACTCCTGTAGTTGGATAAGTTTGGTTTATAACTCATTGCAGTAGGAGAGAACATACACTATGGGGAACTGTGGGGTGGCTCAGGAAAAGGGTATATTAGAAAGGACTTACTTATAGGACTTGAGATTTGTTTGGGTGATTTTGGAGAAGATACAGGAAGAGAGGGTTTACTCTCAGTTGGTTATTGTCAGAAAGTGGGGAGAATCTTATGAATATCTCAATAAATCTTATTCACAGGGAGAGCAAACTAAAGCAAGCCTAGAGCTATAATTTGTAAAACAGCATCCATCATTCATACTAGCTGATATAGGGAGATATTCAGTATTTTATGGCTTAGGCAATGTTCTTGTTTTCTCTGTGTTCAAACATGATTATTGGAGCAGACTTATTTTTGTCTTAATGCACCATGATCACAGAGTGACCTTGTCTTGTGTTAATGTTCTATGAAATAGTTCATGTGAAGTAGAACATCAAGACCTAGCTGTGAGTGCCAGGCCAGCTGATAGCAACTCCAAGGCCCAGCAGTTGATAGTACCAGGCCCGCTCCTGAATTACAAGGGCCTGTTTTTTTCTTTATTGACATTACGTAGAAGTCATGTCAGCTTATTTGGTCAATAAACTTCCACATGTTTAGGAAAAATAAATTAAAGTAAAACAAACCATATATTTGTATTATACTTAACACTGATAAATCGGAAAAGAGATAGCTATTTTCTAAAACCAAAATTATTAAATGAGTCTTCAGGGAATTCAGAGCATGCCTCCTCAAAATATACTGCTTTGGCCTACTGATTATTTTGAACTGAAGGCACTTGCAATGCAAGATGGGAGCTCTGATGCAAAAAGGATACTTTGATCTCTAATCATCATCTTGGGTCAAGCAGACTTACTCATCTGCAGTGTCTGGCACATGCCTCACCTCCCTTGCATATTTGCACTATTTCTAGTGTTGATCATACTCATCTGGCAAGGAGAGTCGGACTGAGAGCAAACATGGGCTTCCACAGATGTTGAGGCCTGCCCTGAAAGATGCTCTAGAGAGCCCTGGTGGGGGCTGCAGCATGGTGTACATTAGCCAGTGGGGAGAATACAGCCTTTGTAGGGAAGAAAAAAATTTTCTAGGGTCCCCAGCTGGGTCTGAAAATTAAACTGACAAAGATAAATTAATAGGGAAAAAGCATACTAATTTATTTAATGTAAGTTTTATGTGACACAAAGGGTTTCATAAGAAAATGAAGACCCAAAGAACCAGTTAGATCTGAGTATTTTATGCTAGATTTGATGGAGAGTGGACAGTTGTGAAGGAAAATGATAGCTTAAGTAAGGAGTATGAGGTAAGTATAGTAAACTGGGAAAAACTTAGTAAGGCCTGTTCATTAGAACTCTTCTCAGCATCCCTTTATCTTCAGGATAAGGATGTTCCTTTCCTCTGGGTATAGGAAGGGCACCTCTCACATGAGGGTTTTATGACTTTTTTCAGGTGAGAAGGGCAAAAGGAAGGTAAAAGTGACCTTACTTCTGCCATTTTCTCAAAATTCCTTCAGCTTAAAATATTCAATATGCCATGGTGCCATATTTTAGGATAGCATCACCCTCAATGGACCACTGCTGCCACAGCTTTCTAGAAATTCAATAACTCAGACCTCCAAAGACTCTGAGTGGTCACTCAGCCAGAGGACATGGACCTATGAAATTCCTGGCACTCAGACTTGAGAGCTGTCCCTGGAGTTATGTAAGGTGGAGGGCAGTGTGACTGGGTCAGCACGGAAAACTTAGTTCCTTAAAATTATGAAAGTTCAATAGTGTCTGACTTTGTCTTTTCTCTGTGTTAGTAAGAGAATCCATAGATTTTTGGTTACTATGAGATTCTATGATCAAGAAAGGTAGCAGCTGGCATACAGGCCTAAGTCCCCAGAATACTCCTTTATCTTTGGAGAGAAGGACAAAGCTCCTGTTTGAGAGCCTGGGAAAATTCCCATTTGCAAGGTTGTGTGGCCCTCAGAGTCCCTGGCAAGGACTGGGAAAACTTTTCATCTTAAGGGACATCAAGCTGCAATTTCTGTCAGAACAGATTCTGTCTTTGACTTCAAAGGCATTACGTGATCCCCAGAAAGGTTAGATAAATACGTGTGTCAAAGATTTTAAAAAGATATGAGCACTTACTGTGTGAGATCCTATACTGAACACTTCATGTATGTGTGAGAGAAAAGTGAGTTAAGACATTGCCTATGAATTTTGTTCACCACTGGGCCTCCATTTCCTCCAGAGCTGAGCATACCTACACACTCTGCAGCCAATAAAAAGTACAAGGCAGTCTGATATGTCATAATGTACAAAACATATTATTAAATGAAAAAAGAAAGAAGGAGAAAAGTACATATGATCAGTTCCCATTTGTGACTACATGGGGTGGGGGTGTGCGGGGAAGAGAGAGGGAGAGAGGGAGAGATGATGCATCTAATGCCTTAGTTTCTCAGCTTCTCAATTCCTTGAATTATAATTATCTTTCATGAACGTGTCTGAAGGAAACTATATAATCAATCATGCTAATTGATGTATTTGATTTTAAATTTCTGACCACAATCTTCAAATGAGTTTTCAATGATACCCAGCAACCCTACTAATTTCCCTAGACAATTCACTGTCACGCTCCCCTAACATATCATTTAACTCCTCCTCCTTCTCAAAACTATGATACCCTTTGCCACTCCTAGTCTCAGCTGATGACACTGCTTTTTATCTCACTGAGGAAACTGAAGGAATCGAAGAGAATTTCTACATCCTCTCACTAATAAAATCTACTAACTGACTTTGTCTCTATGTACCGGTGTGTTTTATCATCCGCATTAACAATGGATACTTCATTCAAGCTCCCATCTAAGGCCAACCATTCCATTTGTGTGATGGCTCTCACCCCCTCATATCTAACTGGTTGGACTTAAGACTCATTAAATGGAATTTGAGATCCAACAAATTCAAGAAACCAAGAATTATAAGGAAGCACATACTACAAATTAAGGGAACTATGAGTGGACTCCCAAGTATAAGGCAAGAGTAGAGGTCCCCAAGAATTTCCACGAGATCAACTGGGCTAAGAATCAAGAGGTCTATTAGAGGGATATTGGAGGAGTTAGTAATGGCTATTATGAACTTGGGCAAGTTACTTAGATTCATGGACTTGGGAGGGATGTGGTGAGGCCACAGTCAAGGCCAGCAAAACCACCTTTCGACCCTTCTGCATACTCTGAATTAATCAGGTTCTCACAAGCAACAGAAATCAACTGCGCTAAGCAGAAAAGATCTTTATTATAAGAATTTTGGTGGTTCACATAATCCATAAGAGAGCTGAGAAACCAGAATTGGAGGTTCTGCAGCTAGGAAACAAGCCCCAAAGCATTCCCTAGACCTGATCTGGTAAAGACACCACAGCTGCCGGTAGGCCCAAACACTATAGCTTGTCATGGAGATTGCTCAGTGGCCAAAGCTCTGACCAATGGCATAATGAAAATTATTTAAGTCAATTTTGCTCTCTGCTTCTGAAATCTGGAATTTGAGAAAATATTGAAAGATTTGCTGATTGGCTACAGAGGGAGATATGAGAAGCAATACAAAGAGAAACATAAGAGAGATAAAAAAAAATCCCAAATAATGGGGTAATAAGTAACAAAAGAAACAAAATAACCCGAGCCCCAGGCTAGCCTTGCATTCTGAAGGATGGCTGCTCTGAGATTTCTGTGAAATTCTCTTTCCATTTGTGCTGCCTGTATCCCGCTTGAGTGATAACTACAAAAATTATCAATGTATTAGTTCAAAACCTTCCTTTTCTCTTGCCTTCTAAAAAGAGTTCGGTTTTCTCAGCTTGATTTCCGGGCTTCTGCATTACAGAATCAAGGCAAGAAATAGAGAGACAGATGGAGGAGGAGGAATGTACACCTAAAAGACTGAAATTTTCTTTCTAGAGAGAATATTGAAGAGAGACTGAAAGAAAGGCTAAGAGCAGCGGAGTCTCTAGCTACACAAACTAGGTTTGAGTTGCTTTATGTTTAAAGTTGAAGATGAGGGGAAAAGTCACGGAGCTGCTGCCATAAGGGTGCTACTGCAGGTGGCAGAGATAGGGAGAGGGAATTTTAAAGATTTTTTTTCTGAATTCTTTCCACTTCTAATTACATCTTGATTGATAGGTTTGTTTCTCATTGTGTGACACACAGAGATCAAGCCAATTCAATCAGTATGAAGCCCTATTGGCCCAACTAGACCATGAAAGACTTCGTTAGCTGGCTTGCTGAAATCAAGACATTCTTAATTCCTGAAATAATAAGAATTCAGTAAACAGATGTTGTAGTGAACTGAACTATGTCTACTTAACCTCTCTCACTTTATAGCAGCATGTTCTCGTACAGGTTTCCCTCTCTGGGCATCAATTTCCTCATCCGTAAAATAGGATGCTAAAGGAAATGACAGTCGCAGACCTTTATTGAGAGATTACTCTGTTCCAAGTGTTATGTTTTACCTGTGCTGTTCTGTATAATTCTTACAGCGATCTGATAGATGGTACTATTATTATTTTCATTTTACATATGAGACATTTGAAGTACAAAGAGGTTAAGCATCTTACTCAAAGGTTAGTGCCAGGATTCAAAGCCAGGTACTCAGCCTCCAAAGCCCCCATACTACTAACACTCTACTTTCTCTGTGGTGCCTAAAACAATTATAGTGTCATGCCCACTGCAGCTACCAGTGCCTCCAGAGAAGATTTTCCATGGCTTCTCCTTCGATTATCATTAGCTCTAAATTCAAACTAGGTAGTGCATCTGAATGGCTGAGCCTGAGCATGTGCTGGTAAATGAGTATCTGCCACTTTCAGTTTTTAGAATGAGAAGTGACTCTGCCTCTCTCAAGTCTCACCAAGATTCCCCTGATGTAAGAATTGAGTCCAGGAGCCAAGCAGCTAAAAGGACAAATGTCCACTCTTACTACTTGCTTTGTGGTCTTTTCTTAAAGAGAAAGCAAAGTATGGACTTGGAAGAAGACTACCCAGGCTCTGCCACTTACTAGTTGTACGACCTTAGGCAAGTTATTTATCCTCTCCATGCCTCAGTTTTCTCATTTGTAAAATAGAGATAAAAATAGTACATTCCTCACAGAGTTATTATGAGGATTAAATGACAACATTTATTTGGAAAGTACTTATATAATAGTGCCTGGCACCTATTAAGTGTTATATAAATATTACATAAAGATTTGTGAATAATTTCACTATCTAGTTTATCCATTTTCAAGTAATATGTTCAGGTACACTAATGCTAAGTATATAATGATGTTACAACTTCTCTAAGGAAGAAGAATGAGGAGAGACAGAGTGTATCTACAAAAAAGGATGGGGTTTATTTTTCTCACCACCCCCGCTTCCACGTCCCCTAGGTGTGTGGAAGTTTTCCTGAAGACACCTAACAGCCCTACTCATGCGCCTGTGCAGAGGACAGACTCCTGTTCTGGTTCCATTGTAAGATCTCCTTCCACAGCCTGCTTTGCTCTCCTGAGAGTTCCCTCCCTTTCAGTTCCCCTCTCTAACTCTGCAGATCTGCTCCTTTGTCCCAGCCCCACCCCCCACAGCCCTGCCCTAGCTGCCAGGATCTCCTAGCTGCAGAATGCTTGCTTTGCTAATCACACAGATCAGCCAGGCATGG
>NW_011889115.1:744198-749763 GCF_000151845.1 Pteropus vampyrus
CGATTATCATTAGCTCTAAATTCAAACTCGGTAGTGCATCTGAATGGCTGAGCCTGAGCATGTGCTGGTAAATGAGTATCTGCCACTTTCAGTTTTTAGAATGAGAAGTGACTCTGCCTCTCTCAAGTCTCACCAAGATTCCCCTGATGTAAGAATTGGGTCCAGGAGCCAAGCAGCTAAAAGGACAAATGTCCACTCTTACTACTTGCTTTGTGGTCTTTTCTTAAAGAGAAAGCAAAGTATGGACTTGGAAGAAGACTACCCAGGCTCTGCCACTTACTAGTTGTACGACCTTAGGCAAGTTATTTATCCTCTCCATGCCTCAGTTTTCTCATTTGTAAAATAGAGATAAAAATAGTACATTCCTCACAGAGTTATTATGAGGATTAAATGACAACATTTATTTGGAAAGTACTTATATAACAGTGCCTGGCACCTATTAAGTGTTATATAAATATTACATAAAGATTTGTGAATAATTTCACTATCTAGTTTATCCATTTTCAAGTAATATGTTCAGGTACACTAATGCTAAGTATATAATGATGTTACAACTTCTCTAAGGAAGAAGAATGAGGAGAGACAGAGTGTATCTACAAAAAAGGATGGGGTTTATTTTTCTCACCACCCCCGCTTCCATGTCCCCTAGGTGTGTGGAAGTTTTCCTGAAGACACCTAACAGCCCTACTCATGCGCCTGTGCAGAGGACAGACTCCTGTTCTGGTTCCATTGTAAGATCTCCTTCCACAGCCTGCTTTGCTCTCCTGAGAGTTTCCTCCCTTTCAGTTCCCCTCTCTAACTCTGCAGATCTGCTCCTTTGTCCCAGCCCCACCCCCCACAGCCCTGCCCTAGCTGCCAGGATCTCCTAGCTGCAGAATGCTTGCTTTGCTAATCACACAGATCAGCCAGGCATGGCCTTTGCCCTCAGGTAGCTCACAGATGGAGAGGATCAGTACTGTGTAATCTTGAAACTAACCATTTGAGCTATATATGAGAACTTGACTTACTTTCATGTGGTTCTCTAGCATAATTTACAAACACACTTGTGACCATAATTAGCCAGTTATGACTTGTATTAAGCCACCCAGAAAAATAATCATTTGCATAGAGGAAATTATGTTAGACCAACATCTTCTGTGGTTTATTCTGGTGTGTTTTCATTTTGATAACAGAGAAGATCACGTCTAAAAAGAATTTTAAGTTGCACGATATTGTAGAAAGTATCCCCAGCTAGAAGTAAGGCCTTTTACTTCTAGTTCTGCCTAGTTTAATCCTAGTTCTGCCTTTATGACACTGAAGCTGAGTTGCTTCATCTCTCTTCTAGGTCCCCACTTCCTAAGACATTCAGTGGTATGGAAAATGGCAATACTTTCTGATGTTCTCAGGATCAAATATAGGCTTCTACTGAATCAATGGGACACTGGGACTGGATACCAACTAGTCTAATCCCTCATTTTACAGAGAAGAAAATGAGGCTAATAGTGATAAAGTGGCTTACCAATGTCAGATATCCAGCTGAGATCAAAGACTACGTGACAAACTACAAGGAGGTGCTGAGGCATTTGTTTTAGTGCTGGAAGCTGGAGAAAAAAAAAAACGTTTGCTGTTATACACCATGCACAATATCAGAACAATTGATGCTCTGCTTTCACACTTCATGCTTGATGGCTTCAAAGAGCAAGATAAATCCTTTCAACCAAAGGAAAAATAAATCCAAGGGAACTTAATTTGTGGCCTATTACTACTCAAAGTTGAATGTCTGTGCTTTTATTCTATTCTGGTTTCTCTATAAATTTTAAAATGCTAAGATTTATTATTAAAATTTAGAATTTTGATGCCTAACCTTCAGATCATGAATGTTCCTATCAGTCAGTAAATGGCAATGGAAAGACAGTCAATCTTATATTTGAATTTTGGTTAATACACTCACAAGCTAGGTAACATTAGGAATGTTACTTAACTTCTCTGAGCCTCAGTTAATCTGATGAGTTTATTAAAAGATGTTAATAAACTCTTCAAAGAGTTCTTATTTTTTAGAGATAAATACTAAATGAAATGATATGATGGTTGGGATTTGCTTCAAAATGATTCAAGTATAGGGGAAAAGTGGTGGGTATATAGTTTAAACAAAACTGACCATGTGTTGATAATCATCAAAGCCGTGTAATGGGTACCCAGGAATAATACTATTCTCTCTACTTTTACATATGCTTGAAAATTTCCAATTAAAAGATGGGAAAATGACCTTATTGGTCTATGTGGAAGTGCTTTGGTCTGGAATAATAGCAGTCATTTTTCAAGCATTTACTATATATCAAATACCATTCAGAATACTTTACATATATTATTTCATTTAATTATCACAACAGTTGCATGTATTACATTTTGTTATTATTCCCATTTTAGAGATTTCGAAGATGAGAAAAACAATCTAAGAAACTCACCCATGGTCACACAGCTAATAAGAACCAAAGCCAGCATTCAAATCTTAGTTGGCTCTAGAGTCCATGCTACATTGCCTCTCATGTGATAAGCATTTGAGTAATAGCCAATAATAGCTACGATTTTTGTTGTGTTCCAAACATACTAGGATCATCTTAAATGCCTCCTCTACATTATCTCTAACTTGTTCATTTGTTTTCCTTTTATTCTGTCTGCCCACCATTTAAAAGTATCTGTCCTAAAAGTTGGAGAAACAAAATAATCCCCTTGAAGCCATTAGTGAACAATTAAAGGGTGTTGGTATAAAGCTAGATCAGAAATATATATATAAATATTTCCCAGAGGGAAAAGATCAGTAAGGCTTGAAGGGGTAAGACAAACTCTTTTGGACTCGGAATTTCAGCATCCTATATCCCCTTTTGGGAAGTTGATTAAATCCCTGGATTTCCTCCCTCAGAGAAAGCACACATACACATACACAAAACTTTACATTTCATTTCAAGAGGCTTGTGAATCCTCTGAAGCCATCTACAAAATCCTGGCCTAAGTAAAAGGAGGAAAAATATTCCAGGCAGAGGTCACAGGATTATTAGCAGCAGAGAGGTGAGGAGAGTGATCTGCTGGGTGGGCTATTACATATAAGGAAACAGGGAAACCAGACCAGAGAGGCAGTGGTGACTAGTTAATGGAGGGCAATGAGGAGCACACTATGCTTACACTTTGATCCCACCTCTGAGAATTTATTTAAGGAAAAATTCATGTAATCATTATATACAACACTGAAATAGCTACGTAAAATAATACAAAAATACCATCTAAAAATAAATAGAAAAAACTGGAAACACCCTAAATTTCAATAATAGAAAAATATTTAAAATGAGGGTACTTCAAATTACTGGAATAGTATACAGCCATTAAGCATAGTAATTGTAAAGCTTCTGCATACTAAATGTCTAGAAAAAGTGACCAAAATTTGAAAACAGGCTGAAGAGATTACTGGTGTTCTTTCAATGGAATGCTAGGCATTGTCTAGCAGACTAACTGGGAGTAATCTGATTCTATAATAAGGATGTGCACCTTGGATTGTCTTTATTCTAATTAGGCTATTTTACAATTCTTTGGGAAAGTAAACTGTAGAAAACTGATGGTAATGCAAAAGATTCTTGCCCACAGAAATACACATGTATTTTGTCTGATATAAATATAATTAATTATAACCCCAAACATTGTATTTTATTGTCCTATAAGATATTAATCAGATTTGGATCTCTTAGCAAATTTATTTCAGCATTTCTAATTGCTTGTCTCTCTCTGTTAAACTATTCTTCAAATTCTTATTTGAATTGGTCCTAATATCTTACCGATTCTCTTATTAACTAGTTGAATAAAATTCTGAGTATCTGTATTAGTTATCTATCGTTATGTAACAAACAATCCCAAAACTTAGTGGCTAAAACAGCAGACATTTATTATGTTACAATTTCTGTGAGCCAAGAATCTGTAAGTAGCTTGGCTGGGTGATTCTAGGTCAGGGTATCTCATGAGGCTAAAGTCTTTCTAAGGCTTGCCTCAGGAAGACTCTACTTCCGAGCTCATTCATGTGGCTGTTGACAAGCCCCAAAAGATCTGTCTGTAAACTGACTCAAGTGGGCCTCTTCACAGGGATATCACAAGGGGAAGGGATTACACAAGGACATGAATAGTAGGAGGCGAATCACTGGGGCCATCTTAGAGGTTGCCTTCGACAACAGATTTCCACAAAAGTTATGCATTTAAGTCTCTGAAAATTATACTTTAACATAAGGGAAAGACTTATAATATAAATTTACATAAAAAGAGCAATCCGTGAAAATGAATATATATCATATATATACCATTATTTCAACTATAAAAATAATATTATGCATATGGACAAATGCTGGGGGGGTGGAGAGAGAGAGAGAGAGAGGGAGAGAGAGAGAGAGAGAGAGAGAGAGAGAGAGAGAGAGAGAAATGTCCAAGAGTATAACAGCTGTATAGGGGCGGAGGCTAAAATCTGGAGTGGTTTATTTTCACTCATTCATTCTTTTTTTTGCTTTCTTTAAAATCATCTCAAATATTATCTTGTGTTTTGTTTTGTTTTGTTTTCCAACACAAAAGAAAAAAAAAAAAAGAGGGCTAAAACTCCTTGGGACCCAAAATAAAAGGTCCTAAATTAATCAAACAGGAGTGCATCAGGATGAAAGTAAGAATTTTTTAAGTGAGAGAAAAAAACTGCATGTTTCCGGAAAGCAATCAAACGGTAATCACTTGAGATTTGAATATGAAGAAAGAAAATGAAGAGAGAAAGAGTGCTGTATTGTAGGGATCTTTCTTCTTAGCAAACTTGCTTGAGTCCGAACTATATGCAGATTGGTGTGGTTGAGAAGCAGGAGATCCCCTGGGGAGCTGCCCGACTCAGAGTGCTGAAGCTGTCACCCCCAGAACACCTGTGATCACCTCTAACACATTCTCTCACCAAAGATGCATGAGGAATCCAAGGGAAATGGAAATCATGATGACTCAAACTGTGAAAACAGTAATTCCTTTGATATCTGTTCATTGATTTCATACTGCTGAGTTCAATGACTTTAAGATGCAAAACCACTGCTGCTGCTCCGAAGTCGCTTTTGAAGACAATTCTCAACAAAAATACTAGCAAACCAAATTCAATAGCACATTAAAAGATTCTACACCATGATCAAGTGGGATTTATACCAGGGATGCAAGAGTGGTTCAACATCCACAAGAAAAATTAATGTGATTTATTACATCAACAAAACCAAGGATAAAAATCACATGATTATCTCAATAGGTGCAGAAAAAGCGTTTAACAATATTCAACATCATTTATGATTTTAAAAAAATCTCAACAAAGTGGGTATAGAAGGAACTTACTTCAACTTGATAAAGGCTATATATGACAAGCCTACAGTTAATATTATACTCAATAGTGAAAAGCTGAAAGCTTGTTCTCTAAGATCAGGAACAAGACAAGGATGCCTACTCTCACCATTATTCAACAAACTATTGAAAGTCCTAGCCACAGCAATCAGACAAGAAAAAAAAATAAAAGGTATCCAAATAGGAAAGGAAGAAGTAACA
>NW_011889115.1:749813-750190 GCF_000151845.1 Pteropus vampyrus
CCATTATTCAACAAACTATTGAAAGTCCTAGCCACAGCAATCAGACAAGAAAAAAAAATAAAAGGTATCCAAATAGGAAAGGAAGAAGTAACACCATCACTATTTGCACATGACATGATACTATATATAGAAAACCCTAAAGAATTCACCAAAAATTTAATAGAATTAATAAAAGAATTCAGTAAAGTAGCAGGATACAAAATTAGTATATAGGAATCTGTCACATTCATATTCACTAATAAGGAACAATCAGAAGGAGAAATGAAGAAAACAATCCCATTTACAATTGCATCAAAAAGAATAAAATACCTAAGAATAAACTTAACCAAGGAGGTGAAAGACCTGTACTCTGAAAACTATAAGACATTGAAGAAATT
>NW_011889115.1:751045-752499 GCF_000151845.1 Pteropus vampyrus
CACCATTATTCAACAAACTATTGAAAGTCCTAGCCACAGCAATCAGACAAGAAAAAAAAATAAAAGGTATCCAAATAGGAAAGGAAGAAGTAACATCATCACTATTTGCACATGACATGATACTACATATAGAAAACCCTAAAGAATCCACCAAAAATTTAATAGAATTAATAAAAGAATTCAGTAAAGTAGCAGGATACAAAATTAGTATATAGGAATCTGTCACATTCACATTCACTAATAAGGAACAATCAGAAGGAGAAATGAAGAAAATAATCCCATTTACAATTGCATCAAAAAGAATAAAATACCTAAGAATAAACTTAACCAAGGAGGTGAAAGACCTGTACTCTGAAAACTGTAAGACATTGAAGAAATTGAAGAAGACTGTTCCGTGGTACTCAGAGTGGGGCCCATATGCTATTGTTCTTGGTTCCCAAGGGTATCATGCTAAGTAACCTAAAGGGAAACTTTCACAATGTCTGGAGCCCTTGATGTCCTGCAAATAAAGGAGGAGAATGTCCTCCAATTCCTTGCAGCAGGAACCCACTTAGGTGGCACCAATCTTGACTTCCAAATGGAACAGTACATCTGTAAAAGGAAAAGTGACAGCATCTACATCATAACTTTGAAGAGAATCTGGGAAAAGCTTCTGCTGGAAGCTCGTGCCATTGCTGCCATTGGAAACCCAGCTAATGTCAGTATCATATTTTCTGGGAATATTGGCCAATGAGCTATGCTGAAGTTTGCTGCTGCCACTGGAACCTCTCCTGTTGCTGGTTGCTTCACTCCTGGAATCTTCACTAACCAGATCCAGGCTGCCTTCTGGGAACCGAGACTTCTGGTAGTTACCAATCCCAGGGCTGACCACCAGCCTCTCACAGAGGCGTCTTATGTTAACCTGCCTACCATCACCTTGTGTAACACTCCCTTCTTTGCCATCCCTTACAACAACAAGGGAGCTCACTCAGTCGGTCCGATGTGGTGATGCTGGCCAGGAAGTCCTGCGCATGTGTGGCACCATCTCCCGTAAACATCCATGGGAGGTCATGTCTGATCTCCACTTCTACAGAGATCCTGAAGAGATTGAAAAGAAAGAGCAGGCCACTGCTGAAAAGGCTGAGACCAAGGAGGAATTTCAGGGTGAATGGACTGCTCTAGCTCCTGAGTTAACTGCTGCTCAAACTGAAGTCTCACACTGGTCTGAAGATATTCAGGTGCAATCTGTGCCTATTCAGTAGTTTCCTACTGAAGACTGGAGTGCTCGGCCTGCCACTGAAGACTAGTCTGCAGCCTCCACTGCTCAGGCCGCTGAATGCGTAGGAACAATCCAAGCGGTCTTATGCTGTTCTTCTGCAAACTCTTAAACAAAATGGAAATAAAGTTGATGGAAAATAAACAGTTTCTAAAAAAAAAAGAAAAAGTTGAAGAGGACACAAATAAATGGATGGATA
>NW_011889115.1:753874-762164 GCF_000151845.1 Pteropus vampyrus
GTGTTATTATTCATTTTTATTTTACTATCCGTGTTAAGGGCATAAGAGTCCTACTAACTTCTCATTACCATTGAAGCACTTGAATGATATCAGTAATCAATTGAGTAGCAAAAGTCTCCTATGTACACAGAAACACTCAGGGCTTTAGGCAGCTATTCCCAATCTTTTGGGTACCCGAGACTCGTGCTCCCCTGAGAATCTAATGCCTGATGATCTGAGGAGCTGAGACAATGTTGCTGAGCTGGGGAGCACCTGCAAATACAGATGAAGCTTCGCTTGCTGGCCCACCACTCACCCGCTGCTGTGCAGCCTGTTTCCTAATAGGCCACAGACTGGCACCAGTCCATGGCCGACAGGTTGGGGATCCTGCTCTAGAGGACCCAAGGACACTACAGTGTTCCTCCCATCAAGGATCTGTGGGCCTTAAGGGAATGTGGAGGCTGTGTACAGTGCTTCTAATGGTGTCTAACATAAAGTAAGTCCTCGACAAATGTTCACATACTTCCTCTTTCTACTCCTGAATCTAGCTTCTGCCCAGGACTGGAATCCCTGATTCCAGGCCTAATAGAACATTTTCTTAAATGAATTCCTTCCAGCCTTCACTAGACTGTCAATACCATGAGAACTGGGACCAGGTCTTATTCATGCTCCATTCCTAGTGCCCAGGACTGTGCCTGGTGCATGAAATGTGCTCAGTGACCCTTCCAGGGAAACTAATTCTATTTTTGGCTTCCCTTCATTGTTAAAGAAGTGAGCTGAAATTCACCCCCCTATCACTTGCATTCACTAGTTGCTGTCTTGCCTAATCTAAGCAGTTCTCAATAAATATAAGCTCTCTCTCTACCTCCTCTTCTTGCCCTTCTGTCATTATTGCCCTCGTGAATATGACAAGAAACTATTTAAATCTCTTACTGAAATCCAGACACTAGTACCTGTGCCTTCAGTGTCTCTCTATCCATTAGCCAAATAATTAAAAACTCACGATGTGATTGAGGCAATCTATCCTTAAACATGAAACAAAGAAAAACCAAAGCCTTTAAACATGGTGAGTGATTGTGGTCAGAGAGCAATAAATTCAAGAGTTCAGAAAAGGGAACTATCCTTAGGGTATAGAAGAGTCATAAGAGATTTTCTGCATTTCTTGGGCTGGACCATTTATTCATTTATTGTTTTGTTTTGTTTGTTTCTTGTTTTATTTATTTAATTTAATTAGTTTCGAGTATATAGTACATTGGTTAGAAATCTATATAGTTCATAAAATTATCCCCTCTATTGCTCCCTTTCTCCCCTGGCCCTCCACCTAGCCAACATATTAATGCTAACTGCATTCCCTATGCCATGCTCCCCAGCCCTGTGACCATCTATCAACTACTAATTTGTACTTCTTTAACTCTTCACCCCATTCTCCCAGTCTCCCAACCTCCCTCCCCTCTATCCATCACCAAATTGTCCACTATATTTGTAAGTCTGTTTTTAATTAGTTTTTTCTTTTTGTTCCTTAGATTCCACATATAAGTGAAATCATATGGTATTTATCTTTCTCTGTCTGACTTATTTCACTCAGCGTAATAACCTCTAGGTCCATCTATGTCATTGCAAATGATAAGATTTCATTTTTTTTTAATGGCTGAGTAATATTCCATTTGGTCTATATGAACCATAACTTCTTTATCCAATTATCTGTTGATAGGCATTTAGGTTGCTTCCATATCTTGGCTATTGTAAATTGTGCTGCCATGAATACTGGAGTGCATAGATCTTTATAAATTATTGTTTTGGTTTTCTTTGGATAAAAACTCAGAAGTGCTATTGCTAGGTCAAAAGGTATATACATTTTTAATTTTTTGAGAAACCTCCATATTATTTTCCATAGTGGCTGTACCAATTTGCAATCCCACCAACAATGTATGAGGTTTCCCTTTTCTCTGCATCCTCACCAACTCTTGTTTTTTGATTTATTGATGATAGCCATTCTGACAGATGTGAAGTGATATCTCATTGTGGTTTTAATTTGCATTTCTCTGATGGTTAGCAACCTTGAGCATCTTTTCATAGGTCTATTAGCCATCTGTATTTCCTCTTTGGAGAAGTATCTGTTCAGATCTTCTGCCTATTTTTTTATTGGATTGTTTGTTTTTTGTTGTTGAGTTATATGAGTTCTTTATATATTTTGGATATTAACCCCTTATTAGATGTATCATTAGTGAATATCTGCTCCCAATCAGTTGGTTGTCTTTTTGTTTTGTTGATGGTTTTCTTTCTGTACAAAAACTTTTATTTTGATGTAGTCCCATTTGTTTAATTTTTCTTTTGTTTCCCTTGCCCAGGGAGATATATCCAAAAAAAAAAAGTTACTGTTAGTAGTATCAGAGAGTTTATTGCCTATGTTTTCTTCTAGAAGTTTCATGGTTTTGGGTCTTACATTTAAGTCTTTAATCTGTTTTGAGTCTATTCATGTTTATGGTGTAAGAAGGTAGTCCAGTTTCTTTCTTTTTCTTTCTTTCTTTTTGCATGTATCTGTCCAATTTTCCCAACACCATTTATTGAAGAGATTGTCTTTACCCCATTGTATATTCTTACGTACTTTGTCATATATTAAGTGAGCATATATGTGTGGATTTATTTCTGGGCTCTCTATTCTGTTCCATTGATCAATGTATCTTTTTTTTTTTATGACAGTACCATGCTGTTTTGATTACTATAGCCTTGTAGTATAGTTTGATATCAGGTAGTGTGATTCTTCTAACTTTGTCCTTCTTTCTCAAGATTGCCGTGGCTATTCGTGGTCTTTTACGGTTCCATATAAATTTTAAGATTATTTGTTCTATCTCTCTGAAAAATGCCATTGGTTTTGATAGGGATTGCATTGAATCTATAGATTACTTTGGGTAGTATGGCCATTTTAATGATGTTGATTCTTCCTACCCATGAACAGGTATATGCTTCCATTTATTTGTATCTTTTTAAATTTCTTTTTTCATTGACATAGTTTTCTGAAAACAGGTCCTTTATCTTCTTGGTTAATTTGATTCCCAGGTATTTTATAGTTTTCGATGCAATTGTAAATGGGATTGTTTTCTTAATTTCTCTTTCTGAAAGTTCATCATTGGTGTGTAAAAATGCCACTGACTTCTGAATATTTATTTTGTACCCTGCTACTTTACTGAATTCATTGATCAGTTCTAACAGTTTTTTGGTAGAATCTTCAGGGTTCTCTCTATATAACATCATGTCATTAGCAAATAACGAGGGTTTTACCTCTTCCTTGCCAATTCAGATGCCTTTTATTTCTCTTTCTTGTCTCATTGCTGTGGCTAAGACTTCCAATACAATATTGAAGAGGAGTGGTGACAGTGGGCATCCTTGTCTTGTTCCTCATCTTAAGGAAAATGCTTTTAGCCTTTCCCCATTGAGTTTGATGTTAGCTGTAGGTTTGTCATATACGGCCTTTATTACATCGAGGTATGTTCCCTCTATTCCCGCTTTGCTGAGAGTTTTTATCACAAATGGATGCTGGATTTTGTTGAACGCTTTTTCTGCATCTATTGATAAGATCACATGGTTTTTATCTTTCGATTTGTTAATGTGGTGTAACACATTAATTGATTTGCAGATATTGTACCAACCTACATCCCAGGAATAAATCCAACTTGATCATGGTGTATGATGTTTTTAATGTGTTGTTGAATTTGGTTTGCTAATATTTTGTTGAAGATTTTAGTATCAATGTTCATAAGAGATATTGGCCTATAGTTTTTTTTTTTTTTTTTGTAATGTCTTTGTCTGGTTTTGGAATCAAGGTAATGGTAGCCTCATCATCAAAGGAGTTAGGGAGCCTTCCATCTTCTTGAAATTTTTGGAATAGTTTGAGAAGAATAGGTGATAAGTCTTCTTTGAATGTTTGGTGAAAGACGCCTATGAAGCCATCTGGTCCAGGAATTTTGTTTATTGGGAGGTTTTTGATTACTGATTCTATTTCATTGGTGGTAATTGGTCAGTTCAGATTTTCTGTTTCTTCTTGACTCAGTCAAGAAGATTGTATGTTTCTAGGAATGTGTCCGTTTCTTCCAGATTGTTCAATTTGTTGGTATATAATTGCTTGTAATATTTTCTTATAGTCCATTGTATTTCTATGGAGTCCATGGTAAGTTCTTCTCTTTCATTTCTGATTTTATTTGAGTCCTCTCTCTTTTTTCCTTGATGAATCTGGCTAAAAATCTGTCAATTTTGTTTATCCTTTCAGAGAACCAGCTCTTGATTTCATTTCATTGTATTGTTTTTATAGAATTTATTTCATTTATTTCTGCTCTGATCTTTATTATTTCCTTCCTTCTATTCAGTTTGGGCTTTGTTTGCTGTTCTTTTTCTAGTTTTTTTAAGTGTAAGGTTAGATTGTTTATTTGAGCTATTTCTTGTTTCTTGAGGTAGGCCTGTATTGCTATGAATTGCCCTCTTAGGACTGCTTTTGCTGTGTCCCATAGATTTTGAGTTGTGTTTTCATTTTCATTTGTCTCTACGTATCTTTTGATTTCTTCTTTGATATCATTAATAACCCATTCATTGTTTAGTAGCATGTAATTTAGCCTCCATGTATTTATGTATTTTCCAGTTTTTTTATTTCTAGTTTCATACTGTTGTGATCGGAAAAGATGGTTGATATAATTTCAATTTTCTTATGTTTATTGAGACTTGTTTTGTGTCCTACCATGTGGTCTATTCTAGAAAATGTTCCGTGTGCGTTTGAGAAGAATGCATATTTTACTGCTTTGGGGTAAAATGCTCTGAAAATATTTATTAAATCCATCTGGTCTAGTGTGTCTTTTAGGCCCATTGTTTCCTTGTTGATTCTTTGCCTGAAAGATCTGTCCATTGGTGTCAATGGGTTGTTAAACTCTCCTACTATGAATGTAGTACTATTGATCTCTCCTTTTATGTCAGTCAATAATTGCTTTATGTTTGTAGGTGCTCCTATGTTGGGTGCAGATATGTTTACTAGGGTTATGCCCTCTTGATTTATTGACCCCTTCATCATTATGTAATCTTTTTTTTTTGTCTCTTATTATAGCCTTTGTTTTAACGTCTATTTTATCTGACATAAATATCGCTACCCCAGCTTTTTTTTTCATTTCCATTTGCATGAACTATCTTTTTCCATTCCTCTACTTTCAATTGTGAGTGTCATTTGATCTGAAGTGGGTCTCTTGTAGACAGCATATACATGGGTCTTGTTTTTGTATCTATTCGGTTACCCTATGTCTTTTGATTGGAGCATTTAATCCCTTTACATTTTAAGTGATTACTGATAGGTACATTGTTACTGCCATTTGATTATTCATATTTGTTATTTCTATTTTCTTTTTTACTTCTTCTCTTTATACAGAAGTCCTTTTAACATTTCTTGTAATACTGGCTTGTTGGTGATGAATTCCTTAAGCTTTTTCCTGTCTGGGAAGAATATGGAACGCTTCATGAATTTGCATGTCATCTTTGCGCAGGGGCCATGCTAATCTTCTCTGTATTATTCCAATTTTAGTATATGTGCTGCTGAAATGAGCACTATTCATTCATCTTAAGACCTAGGTGAAGTACAGTACTTTCGCTCATGAGTTCACCTCTAATGGAGAAGACAGATAACTGGCAAGTGAATTAATAAAACAGAGATAGAGGTGGTGCTGTGAAGAAGAAAAGCAGGGTGCTATGAGGGAAAATATGAGGTAGGGTGGGTAGTGGACAATCACTAGCTTTGGAGAGAATGGGAGTCAGGAAGCCTCTCTGAGGAGCCATCAAAAAGGCACCCATCAGGAAGAATATTCCAGGTGGAGAGAACAGCAAGATCTGAGGTTCTTGGAGGAAGATTTGGCAATGAGGAGCAGAAGGGCTGGGGAAGAGCTTAAGAAAAAGCAAGAGTGGAAAGGGGTTTGCAGTGTGGGTTGGACAAATGTTAGAAGCAGTGGAGTATAAGGAAAGAAAGAAACATGGATTCCAATGCAAAATTAGCTTTTATGACAAATATTCATTAATAGTATTTAAGCAAACATCTAGCTCAAAATATTTTGTTTGTTATTTTAAGTACTTGAGCATTACTTTAAACATATGCATGAAATATATTCTCAAACATATAAAGTTTTTATGTTCCCAAAAAGATTTGAAGCAATCTATAGAAACATAACAGAAAATAAATGAGTTAAGTAAGTGGGGTAGAAGTAGAAGTAAAAGCAAAAAGGAGAAGGAAAATAAACTAGAGTCAACTGTTAGGATTGGCATACAAAAGTGCATACTATACAGTTTTAAACAATAGCTATATCTGGGCTGTATGTTTGATTCTGACTTCCAGGAACAAAGCAATAGGGAAATATGAACAATTATGAAATTCAGTGTTCCTATAATAAAAAATGAAGTAGTTCTTAAGAAGAATGTTGCTATTCGATATTAAGATCTGAGAGAAATGTTCCTGTATTGAGTCACTCTATGACATAGTGGTCAAAGTCCTTAACAGTATCCCCACAGTAAATACAACAGCAAGATTCCTAGGGCCATCTCTTAAAATAACTTCAGTGCATAAAGCCAAAGTACAACTTAGTAACAGCAATTTTACAGGGGTCCAGGGGTAATCCAGCTACACAGCTTATTCTAGCAGCTGTAAATCAGAGATAACACTTAGAATGTCCAGAGAAATGGACGTATTATGTATCCTTCAAGTAATCCTCAATGAATATTACTTCTTTCACCTGAGCTTTTGATGAATAATGTGCAGTAGAGAATCCGCAGTTATTTCTCTAGCAAGAAACTAGAATTAATAATTGTTTTGATCATCAATGGAGTTGAAGGTAGGACTGACATTCTCTTAGAAAAGTAAGGAGCCTAGCAGTATGATAGCTTGAAAGGAAAGCCATCCCGTTGCCGTTTGGAAGTGGGCCTAACATTTTCCTCAAAAAAAAAGGTCTAGACCCACTTAAACACATGGATGGATAATGACTCAGGCTCCAAAGTTTTTCTACACACATGTGGTCAAGATCATTCTAACTTCTATTAGTTAAGAGAATACTTTAATTAATAAATTAGTTAAAAACTTATTTTCCAGACAACTGCATAGTTTATATGTCATATAAATCTTTTGGCAATAAATCAATTAAATGTTGGAGGACAGCTACCAAAAACATTTGAATACAAGAAGAGTTGATCTCGAGCCATGCTTTCTGACAATAATTATACTTAAAAAAAAAAAAAAGTCATGCACTGAGCCCATTTAAGAGTGGTTTTAGCCATTAAAAAGCATATTTTGGGGGCTTTTAGCCCATTAAAAAGCATATTTTGGGGGGACAAAAGGGAAGCTTTGGGCTTGAGCCAATAGTTATCTGATCTGTTGGTGTGACAGACTGGCTAGCTGGTTACCAAACCAGTTTTCTTTCCCTGCAGACCCACAGTTCAACTACATTTCCCAGCCTCTCTCGCAGTTAGGTGTGGGCAAGTGAGTTCTGACCAGTGGAATTGGATGCATTTCACTTTCAGGCTGGGGCAGTAAACCACAGAGTGGCCTTGGATGCAATATATTGAAGACATTAGACCTTTCTATCAATCTAGGTCCCTAAACACCCAACCTCTTATTGGGCTTATGCGAGAAAGAAATAACTTCCTGCTGTGTTAAGCCACTGAGATTTCAAAGTTTATTGTTACAGCAGCTTGTATACAGTCAATATAGCATTTAAGTCAAGTCAAGAATATACTTCTACCTCTGTGTACCTCAGTTTCAACTGTAAAATGAAGACATTAATAGCACTACCTCTTAAGTTTGCTCTAAAAATTAAATATGTTAATGCATATAATGTGCTTCAACAGTGCCTGGCACAGAGTAAACATTCAGTCATGTTAGCTATTATTATTATTATTACAAACCTCCCTAGTAGTATTAAGATGTAGGTTCCATATACATATAACTCAAATTTCCTCCAACTACTCAAATTCTAGTAACAAGTGATATCACATTTATGTTATTATTTGCCTTGTACTGCTCTGTACCTCTATCACAGTAGGGCTTTAGTACATTTCTGGGCACCATGGGTTGTCCCACACATGCTCTGCAATTGTTCTCTGATCTCCATGTTCTGTGTTAACCATTTTTGAAGTTACTGGGGAGCAGTGGGTAGCAGATTGAGGAAGGGTGCCATCACAGTGTATTGATCCTGCCCAAGGTGGCGCCTCTCATTTGTTCCAAAGTTATAGACTCTCAAAATACCAAGAGATACCTACATATTTGTATTGGTTTTTTCCCCTCAAATTTGCTTTAATTTTT
>NW_011889115.1:762214-771467 GCF_000151845.1 Pteropus vampyrus
TAAAAAGCATATTTTGGGGGGACAAAAGGGAAGCTTTGGGCTTGAGCCAATAGTTATCTGATCTGTTGGTGTGACAGACTGGCTAGCTGGTTACCAAACCAGTTTTCTTTCCCTGCAGACCCACAGTTCAACTACATTTCCCAGCCTCTCTCGCAGTTAGGTGTGGGCAAGTGAGTTCTGACCAGTGGAATTGGATGCATTTCACTTTCAGGCTGGGGCAGTAAACCACAGAGTGGCCTTGGATGCAATATATTGAAGACATTAGACCTTTCTATCAATCTAGGTCCCTAAACACCCAACCTCTTATTGGGCTTATGCGAGAAAGAAATAACTTCCTGCTGTGTTAAGCCACTGAGATTTCAAAGTTTATTGTTACAGCAGCTTGTATACAGTCAATATAGCATTTAAGTCAAGTCAAGAATATACTTCTACCTCTGTGTACCTCAGTTTCAACTGTAAAATGAAGACATTAATAGCACTACCTCTTAAGTTTGCTCTAAAAATTAAATATGTTAATGCATATAATGTGCTTCAACAGTGCCTGGCACAGAGTAAACATTCAGTCATGTTAGCTATTATTATTATTATTACAAACCTCCCTAGTAGTATTAAGATGTAGGTTCCATATACATATAACTCAAATTTCCTCCAACTACTCAAATTCTAGTAACAAGTGATATCACATTTATGTTATTATTTGCCTTGTACTGCTCTGTACCTCTATCACAGTAGGGCTTTAGTACATTTCTGGGCACCATGGGTTGTCCCACACATGCTCTGCAATTGTTCTCTGATCTCCATGTTCTGTGTTAACCATTTTTGAAGTTACTGGGGAGCAGTGGGTAGCAGATTGAGGAAGGGTGCCATCACAGTGTATTGATCCTGCCCAAGGTGGCACCTCTCATTTGTTCCAAAGTTATAGACTCTCAAAATACCAAGAGATACCTACATATTTGTATTGGTTTTTTCCCCTCAAATTTGCTTTAATTTTTAAAATTTGTATAATACTTTATTGCATTTCAGGAAATGTTAGAAACACATTTAAGGAATTATTCTCAGATATCAGATATCTTTGTATGCTTAATTTATTTAATTTTCCTCTGTCAATCAATAGGCATATGAGAAGGGGTGATCAGCCTACTCCACTGAATCCAGGAATTCCTGGTCAGTTGCCTGGGCTTCTTCTTTACCCACATCTTGTCCATACACTGGGTTACCACAGTATACCCAGAAACTACTTCTAGGTTTGGCTGACAGGATTCTTAACCTGAAGTCCATAGACCACCCCTAAATAAGCCCCAAGAAATCCATGGACAGAATTCAAGAGGCCTTTGGACTTGAGCAAAAAAGGTCACTTCTGTATTTTTACTAATATATAAAAGAAATTTAGCAAATCCTTCCATTACTAATGTAAGTAACAAGTCATAGTAATGTTAGTATCTGTGACTTTGTCACCAATAGATACCCCAATAGATGTTTCTATGTCATATTACAGCAGTTAAAAATATCTTGAAATATCATTTACTACTATGAAATTATGATAGTCATTAGATATACCATTATATCTTACTTAGTACATTAATAAAGAAGCTTGTATACTACTATAGCAAATGTTTATTTAGTATTTTGAGAACTATATTTCAATATAATTGGCTTCCAATTGTATTTTAGCTTTGTATGCAAAAACATTATGCTGAAAATGCCAAAAATCTCCATGGTACAAAAAAGAAAAACTTGTGGGTTACTGGGTTTGACACATACCTCCACACTTCATGTATTTTTCCTTACTCGCCCTTCTCAAAGAGGACTGCAGTGGTGACAAACATTCAGACACATTGAAATGCTATCCCCTAGGACAGCATGGTAGATGATTAAGAGCTTGGGCACTGGAGTCACCTTGCCCTGTTCCACCACTTATTAACTGTGTGACCCAGGCAAGTTACTTAACCTCTCTGTGCCTTATATCTGTGAAATGGGAATTACAATCATCCCTTCTTCATACAGTTATTGTAAAGCATAAATGAGTTAATTCATTAAATCTCTTAGAGACTAGCCCATAGTAAGCTCTCAGAAAATGTTAGCTGCTTTTTCAAGTGCCTATCACAGCTACTTCTTTATAATATTTATAGGGCGGGGAGAGGAGAAGAGTAGGTTGGCTATTTCTTTTGTGAGTCATATCCTACACATATTACTTTTATGATGCACAAAATTGATACCCTTTTTTAAAGCACATTAAGGAAACACTTAATAGCTCTCCCTTGAAAAGTTTGCATCTTAATTTTGTTTTATGTATTAACTTTCAATTGAATCTTTTAAAATACTTCAGTGGCAGTACAAATGCTCCCCACCCTTGGTTTACAAAGCAGGGCTTCTATTTAAATAATATTAGACTTTCACAATTCATGCTCATTTCTAAGCCCTTTAAGTTTTAGCTGTGTCATTTTAACTGAGAAGGAGAGGATATTAAATATAAATGGAATTAAATTCATTCATTCATTCAACAATTATTAAGTAAATTCATTCATTCATTCATTCATTCATTCAACAATTATTAAGCTCCTGCTCTATGCCAAGCACTGCTCTAAATGCAGAGGAATTTATGGTGAACAAGACAAAGTCCCTGCTGTCACTGAGCTTACTTTCTAGTGTGGAAGACAAACAATGAACTAAAATAAATTTTAAAAAGTATCAGGATATAATCAGGATATAATCAGGATACACTTCATAGACCATTAAAATAAAGTGATGTTATATACATAAGAACCAGGTGACTATTTTATATTGGGTGGTCAGGGAAGTTCTCTCTAAGGAGGCGACATTTAAACAGAGATCCGAATGACAAAAAGGAGACAGCTTTTCTTTTTTTCTTTCTTTTTTTTTTTTTTTTGCGTAAGCAGACAGCATTCCAGGCAAAGGGAATAGCTAGTATGAAGTCATTAGAGTAGGACTGAGCTTACCTGTTCCTACTGTTTAGGAATGGAAAGAAGGCCGTTGTCACTGGAAAATAGTAGACAAGGGACAGAGCCATCCATACAAGAGCAGTAAACAGGGATTAGATAGTGTGAAGCTTTGTAAGTGAAGGCAAAGTTTATTCTCAGCACAATAGGAAGCTACTACAGAGTTTTAGTCGGGGGTACGGTGATCTGATTTACCATTTAAAATCGTTCCAATTACTGCAAGGGATATTAGCTTAGTGGGGCAAGACTGGATATGGAAAGACTGGTTAGACAGTGGTTTGGACCAGGGTTACAGCAATGAGATGGCAAGGAAAGGTTAACTTAGGTATTAGGGTATATTTTGGAAGTAGAGCCAGTAGAACTTACTGATTGGGATGTGAGGAAATGAGAAGAATCACGGACGACTCTTTTTGGCCTATGTAACTGGGCTGATGGTACCAATTATTGAGACAGATAAGTCCTGGAGGTAATGAGGGATGAGGAAGTGGGGAAAAGATATGGTGTGATAAGTTGAGAGTTCTTATTTTGTGCTCACCTTACTTTTGAGTTGCTTATCAAACATCAAATGGAAATATTGAGTAGACAGTTACAAAAGTCTAGAATATAGGGGAGAAGTCAGAGGCTGGCTATATAATTTTGAGAATCATTGGCCTAGAAATGGAATTTAAAATCATGGGACTTGATGAGCTCACCTATTAGACAGTATAAACAAAGAGAAAAAAAAAGTTGGAGACTAAGACTTGGAGCATTCCTACTCTTGGAAGTCTGATAAAAGGGAAGTTCCTGACAAGAGACTAAGAAGTAAGCAGGAATGTAGAAGGAAGACAAGGCGGATCTGTCATCATAGAAGCCTAGAGAACAAAGAGCTTCCAGGAGGGAGTGTTCACTAATGTCAAAAATCGCTTAGTGGTCCAGAAAGATGAGGACAGGGAGTCAACCTAACTTTGGCAAGATATAGGTCAATAGTGACTTGATTGGAAACATTTTAGAATATAGAGGGGCAAAAAGCCCAGTGGAATGAGAAAGTAGAGTCAGCAAGCATAGACAGTTTTTTTGATCTTTGCTATAATAGGAAGCAGAGAAATCAGATAGAAGCAGGAGGGAGTGTAAGGTCAAGGGAGAGTGGGAAGTTATGCATGTAGGGGAGTTAAATGTGGGAGAGGCTATGCAGGGAAGCTGTGAAAAGGAAAACCAGACACCTAAACTTTGATTTCTGCCCTCAGGGAGTTTATGATCTTGTCTGGGAGAAGTTGAGGATAGCAGTGGTAAAAAAAAATTAGCCTTTAGATTAAATAAAACAGTATCTTAATGCTGAGCACAATGCCTAGTGGTAAAAACTCAATAGATAGAAGAAAGCTATAATTATAAAACAATTCGAAAACACTCTGAGATAGGAGGTAATTAAGGATTAAATTGAATAATTAGATGTTAGGATATCAGAAAATGGAGAGATTACTGTTAGTGTGACCATACTTTCCAATAAAAAATCAATATTCATCATAAGACAATGGGTTAAAAAAATCTGTTAATATATTCATATGAAAAAATTTGCAAAGCTCTACAGATTTAAAACACTTTAAACATCTGCTTAAACTATTGCTTTTATTGGAAATATTTATATTCCACGTATCCGCAAACACCTTGGACCATTTCGAGGCTTCTGTGCCTGTGCTCATGCTTCTCTTCCTGCCTGAAGCACCATTCCCCACCTTTACCTGACAAGCTCCTACTCATTCTTTAGAACCACTTCCTCTGCGAAGCCTCCGTTTCCCAGCCCTCCCCTCCAGTGGGGCTGGGTGCTCATCTGTTGGCACTTGTTGCTCAATTTTACTATAGCTTTTAAAACAGTGTAATGACATTTTCTACTCGTGTACCTTTTATGGTTTTTATCCTGTTCTGAACGTCTTTGAGTTTTCTAGACTGTAAGCTTTTCAAAGGCAAGGTCAAATTGTATTCATCTTCGTTTCTCTTGTACCCAGCCCAACTCTGGTTGATCTCAATGTTTATGGAACCCAACTGAATCCTGTGTTAGGATTAGAAAATCCTAGTACATGTCCCTGCAGGACTGATTAACTTAAACACCCACCACAGCTTTGTAACAGGTTTATAACATGAGAAGTAATCAGGATCCCATTCTTCATCACACTCTCTGAGTCTCACAACTCCACATACTTCTTGAGCTGTTTTATATCACTTCTAGAAAAAAAAAAAAACTTGTTTTTAAAAAAAATTTTTTTTTTTTATCATTCAGTTTCTAATAAAAGTGAATTAGCATCCGGTGCAGTCTAAATATACTTGATGCCAAAATTCCTAAGCTCTTTTACATTTTTTTCTTTTTTAAGTTGAAAGTATTACATGGTCATGATAAAAAAAAAAAAAAAGTCAATCTGTACAAAAGGAGTATACAGTTCTAAGGAAGGCTCTCTCCTATTACTCACCCCCAGCCTCCTAGGTCCTCTTCATAGACATATCTACTATTATCAGTTTCTTGTGTATCCTTCTAGAGGTATCCTATTACAACATATTCCATTTTTTAAACATAAATACTAACAGTCCACAGATTATTTGGCAACTTGGCTTGTTTCTTTAACAGAATATACTGGAGATTATTCCATATTGGAGATTTTTTTCTTATCAGTGTATCTTTTTAACAGCTGCATATTTTTCCATTTCCCATTTTATGACATAAGATTACATATTTAGCCCATTCCCTATTGATAGACATTTAGGTTGTTTTCACTCTTTTCCTACTATATGATTATTATGGATTAAATTACATTGCTCCCAAAATTCATGTGTTGAAGTCCTAATCTTTAGTATTAAAGTGTGTGGCCTTATTTGGAGATAGAGTTGTTATAATCAAGTTAAAATGAGGTCATCAGGTTGAGCCCTAATCCAATATGACTGCTGTCCTTATAAGAAGAAGAAATTGGACAGAGACACTTAAGAGGGAAAATGATAGGAAGACACAGGGAGAAAACAGCCAGAGAGAGAGGCCTAGAAAAGATACTTCCCTCACTGCTATCAGAAGAACCAATCCTGCTGACGCCTTGATCTCAGACTTTTAGTTTCAAGTGCTGAGAGACAATAAATTTATTGTTTAAGCCACTCAATTTGTGGTACTTTGTTGTTGAAGCCCTACTAAACTAAGACAACAATGCTTCAGTTAATATCCTTGCGTATGTGGATATTTTTTTTTTCACAAAGATGTAAGTATATTGGTAGAATTCATAGAAGTAAATTTATTATCTTTCAACCAACATTTTTCCTCCTCAATGTTTCCTCAAGTAAATCAGTGATATGCCCTAAGTTCCCCTCTCCTGGTCATGGAATGGCCAACAACAGACCCCTGAACACATGAAGTTCTTTCATACTTCAATCTCTTTGCACATTTCCTTTTCTTTGCCTAGAATGTCCTTCCTCCTGAGATGCTCCAATAAACTACAGTGTAACCACTTCAAGTGCTGCCTCTTCTGTAAAACCTTCTGTGGAAGTCAGCCTCCAGGATGGCCCCCAACGACTCCCATCTCCTAGTATTCAAGCCTTTGTATATTCCTCACCTTTGTGTATTCCCCTCCCTTTGAACATGGACTGGACTTATTGACTCATTTCTAATGAATTGGGTATGACAGAAGTAATGGGATATGACTTCTGAGATTAGGTTTCAAGAAGACTATGGCTTCTGTCCAGGAGTACTTTCTGTCATACACTCATGTTTTCTCTTGCTATTTTTTGGTCACTTATGCTGGAAGAAGCAGCTTCCATGTTGTGAGGCAGCCCTGTGGAGAGGCCCATGTTTCAAGAGATCAAGACCTTCTAACAACCACATGCGTGAAAATTGAAGTGGATTTCTCTCCATTCAGTCTTTCAGATGAGACTGGCAGCATATAGAAATCTCATGAGAAACCTTTAGGCAAAAGTACCCACCAAAGCCATGCCTGGATTCCTGACTAAAGAAACTGTGAGATAGTATATTTTTGTTGCTTTAAGCTGCTAAGTTTGGGGGTAACTTGATATATAGCAACAGGACAAACCCATTCTACCCTCTTCTTTCCCCTGAGCTTCCAAAATTACACCCATCTCTGTTAATGCTCTTACTACACTATATCAGAATTATTTCTAAGTCTCTTTCACCTACTTGACTATTTCCAAGCACAGGAACCCTTGGCATAGTCAGCTTTATATTTACTATGTCTTACACCAAATTCACTTCCCTACATTGTTGTAATAACCTCCAAACTTGGCTGCTCACATCCTCTCTAGCTTCTGTCTATACCATTCTCTACCCGCACCTAAGAAATCTTTTAAAAATGTAACTTAGATCATTTGAGAAATTAAAATCCTTCTCCTCATTCTTAGGATAAAGACCTAAATTCTTAATACAGTCTATTAGGCCTAGGGTGATCTGCCTGTCTCACCACTGCATCGAAAGCTACTTCCCCCTTGTTTCTAGTACAACGGCAACGTTGGCCTTTCAGTTCCTCAGTTGAAAAATGTTCCTTCCTCTCTCAGTGTCTTTGCACACACTGTTCCCTTTGCCTGGGATGCTTTTCCCTTCATCCTCACTCAATTTCTACTTATCCTTTGTATTTCAGCTCAATGTCACTTCCTCAGGGAATGCCTTTCTGCCTTCCATCCGAAACCTAATAACCCTGCAGCTTTCTCATACCATTATCACCATCGAGATTAAATAATTGCTTAATTAAGTGTCTAATGTTTGTCTCCCTTGTTGGGCTCTAAGCTTTATGAGGGCAAAGACATCTTGTCTTGTTCACTACTGTATTCTCAGCACAGAATATAGTGCCTGACATATTGAAAAAGGGAGCTCGATACTTTTCTCCCCGAGGCAAACATTTTCTATTCCTTCTACAAATGTCACATTAAATGTTCATCATCTATGCATTTAATGTTCTGAGTGTCATTTCTCTATGATTGTGTTATCTACCTTAGGTAATGATTTTTGAGAGGTGGAGACCACATCTTTTAAATTGCGTGGTAGAGGACCCAGTGGAGTTCTCCTACTGGTTGGGGATACAATATTGGAAAAGGAGAAAGGAATAGGTTCACTTATTCCTTTTTTAGCTACGTTATTGCTGTTAAAATCCCCTTGGCCTATTGGGGAATCCCAGGCCTCCTTGCTTTAAGTAGCAGGTCCATGACTTTATTTGAGTTGTTCTTAAAAAAATCCTGAAGATGGTTAAGGAGTGATGATAGTTGTTCAGATCACCAGAACTGGAGTGATGAAGATGGGTGCTGCGAGGCATCCAGTGCGGTAATGCAACCAATCCCAGAGAAGCCAGTGGGAGCCCTAGGGAGAGTTCTCTTTTCTTTGTGAAGGGCAGGGAACCCTGGAATGTGTTTACCCTGAGAAAGGGGCCTGTGCATTGGAAAGCATTGCAGTTCCACTAGCGTCTAGTAGGCTCTCACTGGCCATTGCTTGGGTACTCTTAAGTGACTAAGAATCTTTGTGGGGTTGCCTGAGAAAAATTTCCTCTAGGGCATGAAGCAGTTCTATAGGGATACCTACCACATTTTGCTCAACTGGAGACATGCACATAAAGTTTTGTTTTCCCTAGAAGTTTGTTCAGACTCTAAAGCTCTCAAAGGAAAACTTAAAGTTAATGTGGGAAATTGTGCCTCCAACACCAAGAAGCCCCACAACAGTCAGCCCCTCGTTAATACTAAGATGGCCAAAATGAGGATCTTTTGATACTTCTAAAGTAATCTTTTGTGTGCACAATTATAAAAAGCTGACTATGTAATTAGGCAGAATGAAAGAAAAGCATTTATTTAATTGGTCTTTCACAGCTTTAAAATGAGGATTTAGATAAATGGATCTACTTATGATGTCATTTAGATGTCAACCCAATTCTTTGAGGTATTAAAAATGGCTGTCCTTATTTTAAGACGGAAGGTCATTTGGAACTTGACTTATGAAGGATAGATATAAATTGTAAATCCCTTCAATCTTTGGATCCAACTGTTCTTTTATAAACACATGAGCTTTTCTCATGGCTAAAAGGTCTCTGTTTGTGTCTATCTTTGTATGTTGTAAATATTAAATAATTTTCCACATTTGGATGGTTTTGTCAATTAATTTAAAGGCAAGTGTTTGTAAGGATTTGGTTATTCTAAAATTCTCAGAAATATAGAAACTAACTCAAAGCTTTTCAAGTTTACATGATCTAAGATTAATCCTTAATAAATAAAAGCCAGCTTAAATTTGTTGGTTTAAGTAAAACAGACATGTCTTTATTTTACCTGGGTTTACAAGAAAATAATCATTAATCAGTGAA
>NW_011889115.1:772240-802329 GCF_000151845.1 Pteropus vampyrus
TCAGGCACCTAACCACAAATGGACATCTACCTTTGTCTGATGCTTAATTCCGCCTATGACAGACACCAAAGACTCCTCTAAGATGAGAAGCAGCTGACACTGAAGAAGGACCAGGTTGGGACCCTTAGTAGAGACCTCACGGCACCCTCAGCCTCACTTTTCCTCACCCTAAAGCTTAAAATAGATTGTCCCCTGCAGCTTGACCCAGAGCTTAGAATGTTCCCTGCCACAGAAAATTGCCCTGAAACTTATGATTAATGCCTTTATGCTTATTGATCACAATCTTTATGGTCTAGCATTCTTTCCAGACTACTCCCATCTTTGTTCCTGGGTTGCAAATGCCCTGGAGGACCACGTTGCCAGAGGGAAGTCTCCATGAAGCACAACAGACCCTCTGAAATGTCACATAATCCCTGGAATAATGCCTAGATTTTCCCTTAAATATCCTAAACTGGACTGAGAAAGGAAGGCTGTTTTTAAAGGTGTTCACCTGCTGCCTTCTCAGATCATCAGTGCCCCAACAATAAACACTTATTCTAAGTAGCTCAACTCCTGCGTCAGTCTACTGGCTGAGTGTTCCAGGCAACACAAAGCCCAGACTTGATTGTGCTCCAGTTTCAACATCAGAGGTAGACAACTATCCCAAGACATTAACAAGGTCTGTATACTTATGGATTGATGTTTAACTCAGATATCATTTTGTTTGATTGTCTTTACCTGTTTGCTAATGATAGTAGTCATAATAATAGTTACACTTGTTTGGATTTTTCTATATAGTCCAACTGTTTATGATCACTGATGTAAATGTTATACTAGATGCGAAATACAGAAAAATGAGATCGATAGCAAAACTTAGATCATGATAATTCAGAGGATAGAAATAATCCAGAGTGGTTTTTGTTGTTGTTGTTGTTGTTGTTGTTGTTGTTGTTGTTGTTATTGTTTTACAATGAAGGTTGTAAGACCTGACTTCCTTCCATTTACCTGCCCTTCTTTTTGGTGGGGGGAAACCCACCCTCAACTCACATCCCATGGTATGGTATTGCCCCATTTCAACAAGATGATGTTAATCCTGAGACTTCCTAGGAATAAACCTTCTTAGTGCTATGAGACCACACTATCTGACCAAAAGGTTGGTCATCAATGCATTCTTCAGACTGAATTGTGGATGAAAAAGGGGTTCGATGGAAAGTAACCCCACAGGGAGATCTGATCATAAATTCCTAACTGGGCAGGTCATGGTGGGTAGTCATGCCCCAGGCATATAACTTCTTTAGGGTTCATCTTTGCCTTAAGCAAGCTTTGTCCATTATTCTTGTGCATCTAGGTTAATGCACCTTTGAAATGCCAGAGTAATCCTTTTTCAGATGTCTTAGAGTCATAACCACCCCCAAGGGAGCACATAATCTTAATTATCCTGTTATCCAATCTCTACCTTGCTTTCTCCCGCCTTTCTGTAATTTTCCATAGTTCCTTCCTTAATTCCAAGTGCATAAAAGAAACTGCAAACTGTCATTCTAAGAAGCATTTTTTTTTCAGTCTGCTGTGCTCTTGCTTCCAGGCATTTCTTCTATTTGGCTCGAATTTTTATAAAAATTCTCTACAAGTTTGGACGTTCTTATATCGACAGAAGCCAGTGGGAGAAGGGAAAGAGAAGAACCAGCTGCCAGCTATACCAGCTATATTCTATTTGGTTCCAAGTGACGGCAGCACCAGTATGCACTTTCTCCTAGAAGTCTGTTTCTGTTGTTTACTTATGCCATCTTCATATGCCCATTGCCAGGCAGGGAAGTCTACCAGTTCAGATTCTTGATATCTGGCAATTTTTAAATGCTGTTTTTTTGGGATCTGGAGAACCACCAATCTTCCTTTCTTCCTATTCTTATTGGGACTTTTCTGGTCTATCATGTGGTAGCAGAGGCTGAGCTAACTAACCTTTTCCTATAATAGTTGAAGGTTGTTCACTTCCTTTCCTATGATAGGTAAGGAAGAGCTTTTCAGTGTCACAGCTGACCTTTCACAGACCACCAGCCCTGGTCAGTCACTCCCCTTATGGCCCACCAACTAATCAAAATACACTTTACTGTGAGAAAGTATAAGATGTATATAAAAGGGAAAGCCTGCGATGGGGGCTTAGCCTTTGGATGTGAATCCGCTGAACCAGTGCCGGTACCAATAAATACTACTTCCTGCTTATTGCCTCGGTGTCCCATCTCTCTGTCTGAATATCCTACAACATTTCTAGGGGCTTGTCAGGGATCAGAGACGGCGAGTTTTAGCCTCTGTTGTCATCAGAATTTGGCCCCCAGGACACTGGGAGAAGTGAACTCCACCTGGTGCCAGCAGACCTGTTGTCCGTAGGGGAAAACGACTCTTCCAGTGGACCAGGGCGGCAGCTCCGAGAACACAACAGAACCTGGTGAGGTGCAGGAACCAGTGCAGGAGCACCGCCTGACAAACTGGTGAGGACCAGGTCCAGGTATTTGACCTTCCCCTAAAGAGGCAGAAGGGAAGTCTGATCAACTCCCGAGGTCACCCAAGTAGTCTCTGGAGGGAGATGAAACCGTGACCTCTCAGGTATTTTGTGCAGAGGGTGGTGTTTGAATGAATGGTGCCTGAGTGTGAATGAGACGCGGCCTGGCCGCAAAGTGAGAGTTGAGCCCTTATCTGTGGGTCTGCAGTGAACTTCATATGGCTTAGGGTAGTATCACTGGATCTCTGTGAGGAGTTTGCTCTGGTGATCCAAGTCAGGGTTTTATACCAACCCACCAATTGCTAAGAGGCACCTGAAATATCCCCACATGGGGAGTGGCCAGAAACAGGCAAAGTGAATCCCTAAGCGCGTCTTGTCTACCAAATATGGGTGGACAAGAGAGTAAGCAGACCTCCTTAAGATGTATGATAAAGAATTTTAAAGAGGGCTTTTCAGGAGATTATAGTATGAAGCTCAACCCCCTGAAACTTTTTATTTTCCGTGAGGTAGACTGGCCCTCATTTGATGTAGAGAGGCCATCGGAAGGATCCCTGGACAAGGCAGTCATAGCCAGAGTCTATCAGGTCATTGTAGGGAATCCCAGTCATCCATATCAGTTCCCTTATATTGATAGTTGGCAAGATGTGGTCCTGACCCAACCCCCTTGGTTAAGAGCCTGTCTAGAAGAGAATTGCAAAGTAATGTTGGCCCGGGCCACTGCAACCTCCAAATGCCGACCTAAAGAAAAGAAACCAATCTTGCCAAGTAAGCCAGAGGATACTCCACCACTGTATACTCCCATTTATCCACCCCTGCCAAGGGCCCCGGAGCAGCTGGCTATGCCCCTGAGATCTTTGTCTGCATGAAAAATCCACCAACACCCGATCCTTGTTGACCTCTGTAGATTCTCTGCCACCTCCTGTCCTGACCCCCTATGTCCTGACTAGAACCCAACTGAAAGCAGCAGTAAAAATCATACTCCCTCCTTCACAGAGAAGCCTCAGGCCATGATTGATCTACTGCAATTCATCATCCTAGACACATAAGCCTACCTGGGCCAATTGCTGTCAGGTCTTCTTGACCCTCTTCAATGCAAAGGAACACCACCAGCAAGTCACCTAGGCTGCTTTAAAGTGGCTAGAGGAAGCCCTGGCAGGGATCTTAAATGCTCAGGCCTTGACAGACCAGCCCCTCAAGGACCCTGATGTGGAATATTACGTTGATGGTAACAGCTTTGTGAAGGGAGGAGAATGCCTTGCAGGATATGCTGTGGTGACCCTACATTCCACCACTGAGGCAAAACCTCTGCCTGGGGGAACCTCAGCCCAGAAAGCAGAGCTCATTGCACTGATCTGAGCCCTTAAATATGCCTTTACCACCTTCCACATACACGGGGCCTTATATAAGGAAAAAGGCCTAATCAACTCAGGGAGAAAAGGCATAAAATATGGAAAGGAGATCTTTGAGCTCCCGGATGCTGTATGGGCCCCTAAGAGAGTAGCAGTCATTGGCCAGGACATCAATGCATACATACAGGGAAACTGCAAAGTGGATCGCAAAGCAAAGCTCGCAGCCTCCGAGAGAGTAACAGAACCAACAGCTCTGACTCCTGCCCTGTTTCCCAGTGCCTTAGCAGAGTGGGACCCTGAATACTCACAGCACGAGGATGCCTGATTTAAGACTGAAAATGGGAGTTACCTCTCTAGTGGATGGTGGAAATTTGAAGATGGGTGAATAGCAATTCCTGAGGCCCTAACCCAAGCCTTTGTCAGACAGTTCCATCAGAGGACCCACATCGGCTGAATGGCTCTTGAAACCACATTGGGCCAGTATTTCTACATCCCCTGGCTCTCTAGCATCTCCCGAGTAGTGTGTGAACAAGGTGAGGTATGTGCTCGAAACAACCCACAACAGGGGCCACGGGCCCCTCTAGGAGTCCAGGGTGTGGGAGGAACACCCTTCGAAGACCTGGAAGTAAACTTCACTGAGATGCTCCGATCCCGGGGATACAAGTACCTATTGGTCTTTGTGTGCTCATATTCCAGTTGGGTAGAGGCTTAAACCCCTGGATTGAGAAGTCCTGAGAAGTAGCCAAACTGCTCCACCAAGAAATTGTTCTGCCTATTGACCACAGAGTTTGGGACAGGTAGAGCACATAAACAGGACCCTAAAAACTCAATTGGGAAAATTATGTCAAGCTACATTGGGACGAAGTCCTCCCCATGGCATTATTAAGAATCAGGTCAGCCCCAACCAAGAAGACCGGGTTCTCCGCCTATGAGATCCTGTATGGGCAACCATCCTTGCTCATCAAGGAAATACAAGGAGACCTAAAGGAAATAGGTGAATTGATTCTGAGACAGCAGTTACAAGCCCTGGGTTCTACTTTGCAACCACTGGGTTAAGGGAAAGGCTGCCTGTTAGTCTGACTACTGAGGCCCTTTCCTTTAAGCCAGGAGATTCGGTGTGGGTCAAAGAATAGAATGTCCAACCCTTAAAGCCTCTTTGAAGGAGTCTATTCACTGTTATCTTGTCCACCCCCACTGCAGTAAAGGTTGCCGAGACAAAGCCTTGGATTCACCATAGCAGGCCTAAGCCAGTGCCCACAGACTGGGAGTACATTTCAGACTCCACAGAGCACCTCAGGCTAACCCTCTGAAAGAAGTCGTCGATTGGACTTGCAGCTTGAAAGAACATCGGCCCACTTTGGTCACACCAGAAGCTGACTGATCCATGTGTGGCAGAAGCCTGAGGACGGCAACACCTCACCAAGATGGCCAACATACCCCTAAGGCTGTTTATCCTAAGCTCACCCTTGAATGTAACCCCTGAAATGTAAAAAAGGAATCGGGATAGGTAGTCAGGTCATACAATATGAAAATATCAGCCCTTAGACCAAGAACAGGATGAAGATGATGCTCTCTGATCCAATTTTGGGCCTGGGCATCAAAGAGGGGAATGTGATAGTGGAGGCCAAGCTAATCGTTTCCTTTAATAGTTGAAAGTTGTTCACTTCCCTTCTCATAATAGGTAGGGGACTTTTCAGTGTCACAGTTGACTCCCACAGACCACCTGCCTTGGTCGGTCACTCCCCTTACGGCCCACCAACGAAACAAAATACACTTTACTATGAGGCAGTATAAGATATGTATAAAAAGGAAAGCCTCACTGCGATGAGGGGCTCAGCCTTTGGACGTGAATCCGCTGATTAGGTGCCTGCACCAGTAATCGCTACTTTCTGCTTATTGCCTCTGTGTCCTGTCTCTGTGTCCTGTCTCTCTGTCCGAGTATCCTGCAACAATTAGAGCCTACTAAGTATCGACCATACAAGAGCTATAAGAAAATAATGAAGTTGGAACTGCAATAAGGAATTCACTCAAGCAAAGGCCCTCTGCTCCTGGGACTCAGAGAAAATATTTCTCATAAGAAAAATACAAATAAGTCAAAGTTAATCTCCCAAGACACAGTGTTCTCTAAAGCCCTCTTCTTTTCTGAAGGCACACTCAGTTCTGGAGCAGAAGCTAGGAAACAGCCCCAAGATAAATTGGTTTCCCCTTCTCTTTTAATCTTATGAAAGAGCTGCCAAGTCTAGAAATTCCTCCTTTGATGAGAAGATAAAGCAGAACAATGCTGTGGAACTAAGTGAATTCCTAAGGGACATTCTTCTAGGGTGTGTAAAGCCTGCCTGGAAGTGTGTATATGGGGTAGGGGGCGGGGTGGAAAGTTGGGAGTAGGAAGTGTGGGTGGACTGGTAGTCACAGTCACAAGGAATAATCATTGCTTCTAAATTTCTACATAGAATAGCAACTCCATCTTGGCATATTTATTATAGCGGTTAGAATGTTTCATCCACTTCACATCCTCCAGAGAGAGAGAGAGAGAGAGAGCGAGAAAGAGAGAGAGAGAGAGAGAGAGAGAGAGAGAGAGAGAGAGAGAGAGAGAGAGGAAAAATATCAGCTTTCTTTCTTTCCTACTATGTGTTGGAAGTAGGTAAATTTCTACTTCTTTTACAGCCTTCTCGCTTTTTTTTTTTTTTTAACTGAGAATTGCAGTTCAAATCACTTTACCACATTAGATTGTGAATCTCTGGAAGGCACGGCCCCCCTTCTCTTACTATTTAAAGGACAGATGTAAAATGCTACGGATTGGAATAAGAACTCAGTTTGAATCCCGCCCCCAGCTTCACCATCTGTAAGTGATAGTTTTCCTATCTGCTTGACATGGTTATGTAATTTTTTAATCTAACATTTGCGCGCAACCCGTTTTAGAAGCAGAATCTCATTCAATTCTCATTAGGAAGGTATTATTGAGATTTTATGTGAAGATATTTTGTAGCGTAGAAAAGAGCCATCCGGCTGGGAGGTATTGGGCTATCTTCTTTACCTGGCCGTTGTGAGGATTAAATGAGCGGTTGCGAAAGCGCTTTACACTATTTACGTTATGGGTCACGAATCGCACACACCACAGCACCTGATCCTCCGTGAGGACTCGATCAATGCTGGTTGGGGTGAATGATTTTGTATCTTGCCTGCTCCTTTCAGTTTTCCAATCACAAACTAATCGCGCGGCCGCAAATCTGGGAGCCGCAGCGCGGAGCTGCCCGGGGAGGGCACGGAAACAATAGAGTACTTGTGGTTGGCGGGGATTAGGACGCCCAGCTGGAGTCCACGAAGGCGCCCCAGTCCTACTCCGGGGCTGCCGGGACAGACACCCAGAACCCGCTCGACATTCCTCGAGGGAGCGGGGGACATCGGACCCTAGCCCCCACCATCACAGCAGGCGCCTCACCGGACGCGCCCAAGCCCCACCCACTACCTCAGGTAGCTCGTTTGCACCAGCCAATCCGGAAGAAGCCTGGCGTGGAAGGCGGTGCTTCCCTGGCCGGAAGTGACGTTCTGTGCCTGGCTGGCCGCGGAGTCCGCCGAAGCTTTCGGCCGCGGCTGAGGCGGCTGAGCGGAAAAATGGTTCGGACAGTGGCGGCTGCGGCGGCTGGGGTTGTGGTGGAGGCGGAGGCTCAGGCTGCGTGAGGTGAGGAGCGGCGAGTGCGGCGGGGCGGGGGCCTGGAACTCTGCTCTGCAAGGGCGGCGAAGTGCCCGGGGATCCCGGGATGGAAAGATCCCTTGCCGGGCCCCCAGTTCCGCGGGTGCCCGCCCCTGACCCTCCATCCCGTACTCTTGGCTCTGCCCCAGCCCGACTCAGCTCCCTCCAGGCCTTGCTTCCACCCGGGCCGCCGCCGTTTGCCCTGCCGAAGGTGCGAGGGGCCCGCGCCCTTAAACCAGGCCCCTCTTGTCGGAGACGGGAAGGGGAGCTGGGAGTTAGTTTTTTTCCAAAAGAGGGGTAAGGGGAGGCCACCCCCTTGTCCCTCGGGACGGGGCTGGAGCTGCAGTGGCCGGTCCTATTTCCTTGTTGAATTGTTAAGTTCTGGCGAGTGTGTGTGTGTTGCGCTTCTCACATATGACCCCTCCCCCCATTTCTTTTCACCTCCTTGTCCCATCTCGGGCTTTGGGGGCTAATGATCTTTTTTCTTCTTCCTTCCCAGCGGTTGCCTTTTTCCCGCGAATCCACTTGCTTTGGGAAGACAGTATTATTTCACTGCGTATTTAGCGCATCATCTTTCTGGGAGGGCGGTCAGATTAACTCCGAGTGACGGAGAAACAATGAATAATTGTAAAAAGCACATACTTATTTTCCTCACTTAATGGTTTGGCTTTAAAAACGAGATTCTTCAGTTGTGGAATTTTTTTTTTTCGGGGCGGGGAGAGGAGCAGGGATTGAAAAGGGAAATAAAAAGAGAACTAAGTGAAGAGGAAAGTCTGGAGATAACGAACGTGGAAGAAGGAGCCAGTGGTTATTCTTTGCCTATATTCGCCTGGACATTGAGGTTGTAATTATATTTTTATTTTTAACAGTGGGTGTTGTATTGAGAGTAAAGAAGGAGGCCTTCCTCTTTGAACAAGATTACCTATTAAAGAGGTACCCTAAAATCTTTCCAGGTGGGTGTCACACAGAAAAGTTGTGCTGGGAAAATTGTTTAATATATTGGAACATCAAAGCCAAGATCAGAAAAGATGAAGAAAAAAGAAAGTTATTCTTAGAAGAGTGGGGGAGACATAGTTTAAAGGGGGAAGGCTGCACGTTAAGAGGTCCAGGAGCTTTGATTCCAGGAGAGACTTTGTACCTTTGCTTCCTTGGCCTGTGGACAACTCTCTACAGGAAACTTAGCTCTGCCAGTGGTTGGGGTTGTTGCTCTTATTCATAGTAGCAGATTAGACTGAATGGCCTTAGTTGAGGGTACAGTTGAAGGTAACTGCTGCTTTTTTTTTTTTTCAAATTAAGTTTATTGAGGTAACATTGGTTAATACAATTATATAATTTGCTTCTTTAACATTAAGACAGTCTGAGTACTGAACAGCATGACTGAATGAGAATAGAGAGATTTTATTATTTAACTCAACTCAAAAGTGATTTTATATAGGTATAAAGCACATATAGAGCTTCTTCTACAGGTAATTTTGCCTAAATTTAATAGATTCTAAAGTATTTTTTTTTCTTATGAAAATGTTACTATTTGTATTTTATATGCATGTTGCTTGCAGTATTTTTTGGAAACCAATAATTTTTTCATCTATAAGTTTCACTGCTTTCTCTGTTTTATGGAATGTGAAAATCGGTATACTTGCATTTAGGAATTTTAGAAACTATAACTATGTAATTAGCAGTATATTAAGCATGTGATTCTTTGTTTCTTCCTTAAGCCATGAATGGTTCTGAAATTTTCTATTAATTGAAGATTGCTGCATCAGTTCCCGTGTCCAGGAATCTTTCGTTCATCTTGCACAATGTTTTTTTGCTTAGTAAGCACATTGCTTAGTGAACTTATACCCAATATGAGAGTTGGATTTCCCAAGAGCTCAGAGTTCATATCAGCATCAGACCAAACTTTTCAGAGCAGCAGTGCAAAGCACTTTTTTTAATGCTTTGTAATTTGTATTTCTTTCATAACAAATTAATCATTTTAATTATATATTTGCCATATTCCAAAAAGAATTTAATAATAAAGGTGAATGTTTTAGTGCTGTGCATTCACATAGTACATGACTTGATTTGTTAGTTGTACCTCAAAAGAGCTAAAAATTGACCCTCTGAAAGATTTAATTGTTTTCAGAGGCCCTGTAAGGGTGCCTGGCACTGCAGTAGTTCTAGGGATAGAAAAATGAATAAGACAGTGCTTGTCCTGAAGAAGTTCTCTAGTCCATCTGGGGAAACAAACTTATAAATTATAACAATATGGTTATAAGGGCAGTGGTAGATTCAAATCTACGAAAAAAGGATGTCATCACCTGGACTGGGAGATTGAGAAGGAGACTGAGAATGCACCTGATGAGGATGATGATGTTCCAATTGAGTCTTAAGGCATGAATTCCTTCTATTAATGAGGGTGAGATTAAGGCGATCAGGTTCTAGACACTGCTGTGATACTACCAAGCAATGAGATATTATTAAATAAGATGCTTAGTACCTCTGGTATCCTTTTTTTTTTTTTTTTAATTTGAGAGTTGACTATGAAATAAGTGCTATCTAGTAGAAATATTAAATGAGAACCACATGTGTAAGATATTTTACTTTTTTTTTTTTTGGTAAGTCTGAAATCTGGTACAACACATCTCACTTTGGACTAGCTACATTTCAGACACTCAGTAGGTACATGTGTTTCGTTGCTACCATTCTGGACAGTGCAGATCTACTGTATGAAAATTCTGCTTTTTAATCTAGTCCTGTTTGAAAAGAAAAAGCAACTTCTATGAGAAATGTATTATCAGTAATTTATAATTTCTAATCATTTTGATAGTATTCATACATGATGCTCTTTTTATTGGAATTATGGTCATACTTGGAAATGTTATTGCTGTAGGATACTTTTCAGGTTGTTCATAGGGTTATGGTTTGGACTAGGAGAAATTTTGTTTTCCTTGTCTCTCTGGTAGAGTATCTTTATTTTGTGCATTTATGTATATTTTGTATTCTTCCTTTTTTCCTGCAATTCGTTGTCACATGTGATGGATTCAAACACAATGGGAGAGAACACATGGACATTTTAACCAATTAAAAAGACTTATGCAATTTTAAACTACCCTTTGGATTCCTTAAAATTTTAAATTCAGCTATTTAGGTACAAAAACAAATGAGATTTTTAAACATTCTTGATTTTAATAGATTCGAAGGCAGTTATGGCTAAGCAGCAAGTATTTATCTTTTAACATTGAGAATGCATTTAAGATACTATAAAATTAACATCCTTATTGTTAAACATATAGCTCTGTTAGTCTTACACTACAAAAGTTGCATTATTGATATGAATAAATGTTGTATAATGCTGAGTCACAATTTGCTATGCAGTGAGTTTGGTTTTAAAAAAACAGACTTATTTTAAACAAATACCAATGACTAACAGTGATAAAGTAAATATTATCCTTACATGTATATTGACTGGTGATTATAGCTTAACTAACGCTTTTTCCCTCCACAGGCCTTATTTTCTGTGAAGTAAATAGGACAGGTGTTTTTCTTATTTTCTTAAAGAGGAAAACAAGGCCCATTGTTTAGCATAATATGTTAGAGGAATTGCTTGAATTTAAGCGTTTCTTAGAATGCAGAACCTAATGTTCTTTTCATTGCATCTCTTCATATAGTACTTGAGTGTTCAGATACATAGCACTTATCAGATTTTGGAGTGTATATTTGAGAAGAGTACTTCCTGCCTTTAGGGAGTTTATATTCCACTTAGACCAGTTACAATACATGTAGCAGAAAGTAGTTATAAAAAATTGTTAATGGGAAAGAAAAATTGTAAGGGATAGTATAGGTATATTTAAAATACATGAGAGTTAATGAGGCAAGATTTTTGATTTTTGAGTAAAGAGTTTAGATCTTTAACTTGCTATAGGAAAAAGGTGATGAGATGTCAAGGCCAGAGTTATTTCAATGCAAAGAGAACAACTTGGGGAAAAACTTAGATAAAAGAAAATAAAGTATAGGTCTAAGGAAGGATTTGCAAGGCTTATTTGAAAATTTAAAGGCAGGGCAGTGGTGAAGTAAGAGATGAGAATAAATAGACATTCACAATAAATAATTTAGAGGCCAGCGCTCAAATTTTATATTATTTGTATGATTCAGGAAATCTCAGCACAGGCTGTGAGTGTGTGGCTTGAGTAGTGTGGAAGATGCATTTAAGAGGACTGAAGGAGAGGTCGATGACTGTAAAAGCATCAGAGTAATGTTAGTTCCTGTTGTGAAATGAGTTGGGTTTTGATGAGAAATTTGACTAAGAAAATAAAGGAATAGGCAGTGTTAAAATTGCTTAAAATTTTTGCAGTGTGGGAAATCCTAATAGAAGAAGACTAATTTTTTAAAATTTTCCTATTGAAACAAATTGACAGTTTACCTTCAGAAAATAACAGTAGAAGCAGGAAGAAGTTAAGTATTGTTAAACTTCTGCTGTGGAATGAGGAAATAGAAAAGACAAAAATCCTCTTTCAAGGTAAAAGGGAGAGGAAAATGAGAGGAGACAATAGAGAAGTTAGTGCAGGTACTTATCTTGAGATGAGATGGGAAAAGAACCTGGCCATTGATAGGAGAGACAGAAAATCTCTTAGGAAAATACCTGTCTAATTAGGGGACAGGAAAACATTTTTTCAGATATTTTATGAAAAAAGTGTTTGGGGGGAATTATATGTGAAATATGTATCCCCCCCAAATAAGCACTGAAGGAGACCTAATTATGCCTATAAACAAAACCATAGTGCTATGAGTAGCCATAACTAAATTGATTTACTAAGTCGCTTTATATGTGTTCATAATGTAATTTATAACTATTCTGACTCCTTTTTAGTGTGTAAGTGTGTTTTAGACTACAGTGCTGAGCTGGAAAAAGGTGCTCTTTGGCTTAGACTTCATAGCCTGGTTTCGTCTGACTAGATCTCAGAATGACACCAGACTGAAATTCTAGTCTGCCTCTATTGAAATGCAGAACATAACATGTGACTGTTTAGTTTTTTTTTTTTAATCAGACTTATTGAGATACAATTTACTTACAGTAAATCCATCTGTTTTAGGTGTACAGCTCTATAAATTATGAGAAATAGTGACAGTGTGTTAACTACCACCCACAAGATATAGAATATTTCTTTCACTCCAAAAAGTGTCCTTCTGCCCCTTTGTAATTCCTTCCACTGACCCTCCAGACTCTGGCAAGAACTGATTTTTTTTCATGTTCCTGTAGTTTTGCTTTCCCAGAATGTCATATAAATTGGCATCATACAGTATATATAGCCTTTTGAGTCTGACTTCTTTCATTAAACATATGCTTTTGAGATTGAATAAGCTTCCTTAAAAAATTAATTTTTAGAACAGTTACAGATTACAGAAAAATTGTTAAGATAGTACAGAGAATTCCCATAAACCTTGGACCTAGTTTCCCATTATTTTATGTATATAAATTATTGATATTTGATAATTGTCAAAAACGCAAGATTCTAGAATTAAGTTTTTGAAGACTGGAATTGTGTGGTTTCTGTTAAGATGATGACTTTTATTGTACATGACATGTAACAAAATTTGTCATTTTAACCATTTTTAAGTGTACAATTCAGAAATATTAATTATTTTCACAAGTGTGCAACCATTACCACTATTTATTTCCAGAATTTTTCATCACCCCAAACAGAAACTACCTATTGAGTTGTAACTTCCCATTCCCTCTCTTTCCAGCCCTTGGTAAATGCTAATCTACTTTCTGTCTCTAGATATTCTAGATATTTCATGTAGGTGGAATCATGCAGTATTTGTTCTTTTTGTGTCTGGCTTATTAACCTTGCATAATGTTTTCATACATGTCATAGCATGTGTCAGAACTTTATTCTTCTTAATAGTTGAATAATATTCCATTGTATATAATATACCACATTTTGCATATCTATTTGTTGAGGGCCACTTGGGTTGTTGCCACCTTTTGGCCGTCATGAGTAATGTTTCAATGAGCATTTGTGTACAGGTATGTAAGTCTCTCTTTAATTCTTTTGGGGGTATATCTAGAAATGGAATTGCTGGGTCATATGGTAATTCTGTTTAATTTTTGAGGAAACACCACAGTGTTTTCCAAAGTAACTGCACTATTTTACAGTCACATCAGCCAACTATGAGGGTTCCAGTTTCTCCACATCCTTGTCAAAACTTGTTATTTTCTGTTTTATTTTAAATTATAGCTAGTCCAGTAGGTGTTAAGTGGTATCTCATTGTGGTTTTGATTTGCATTTCCTTAATGAGTGATGACGTTGAGCATCTTGTGCTTATTTATTGGCAATAAGCTGTGGTTTTTAATGGTAGGAACATACTTATTCAATAATTGGACACATTTTTAACACTGTTATATAGTAGGCATTTTATATATATATTTTAAATTTAATCCTACAACACTATGGCATATGATTTATGTTTTACAGATAAGAAAATTAAGATAAAGGCAGATAAAGTAGCTTGTTCAAGATTACACAGTAAGAGGGAGGTATATTTGAACTTGAGTCTTGCTAAACTACATCAATTTCTCTTCTTTGTTATCACTCTTCTACAGAACTATCAATTTTATGCAGTTGGTGTAATGTGAAAACAAGATTTTGTTAGTCATAGAAACCAATGGAGTTTTGGGGGGAAATTCCAGAAGTATTTATGTCATTTTTTTCATTATTATTCCTTGTTTGGGGTTTCTCAGTTGCAACTCAATTTTACTTTTTCCTACCTTAAACCATGTTAGAATGGAGGCATATACCATAACACAACACAAAAAGCTTACTGTTAACTTGTCATGTTGGAATTGGGTGATGTTAGAGTATATTTAATGATTCATGTTGAATGAATGAGCAATGAAGTAGTCCAAAGTTCAGCAATTATCTCCACAAAGTAGTGCTACTGTTGAGATTCTGAGTTAGATTGAAAACTGCTTTGTCAGTAAAATTTATTTCAACAGGAGCCTCTTGCTGTGACTATATCCCCCCTTTACTTGTCTACTTCCCGAATACATACAGTTATGCACATACGCAGATTAGAAAGTTGTTCGGAATGAATGCCCTGGTTGTGAATCTTTTATGTGTAGAATGTTGCTCCTATGGGCCGAAGGTAGTATAATGACTGCTAGTGCTTATTAGACTACAGTGTAGTCCATTGCTTTTTGTCAAAATGGGAGAATTAAGCCCTTTATTAATTGTAGTACTCGGGCGAAGAATGATTTCAAGTATGGTATGGAGGTTAAAGAATGTAGGAGCCGGGCCAGGCACATCCATCTTTAAACTTGTGAAGAAGCTGGAGAAGGCTCTTCTCTTAGCTTTTCCTATGATTCATTCTTTAATTATGTTCAGGTCATGGCTACAGTTTCATCTTTTCCCCTGACATAAGAGAAAATCCCTCTATTATATATTCATCACCTTCGTTCTAAAATAGTAAATCTTGCCAATGAGGAAATATTTAAAATTCTGTATCAGAGTTTAGATAATGAAAAGTAAATCTGCTTCGTACCACTGGCTCCCCCCCAGTCTTCCATTTTTAGGTATTGACTTAGTAGTTTCTTACCTTTATCACTTCAGCCTCCTAAGATGTCTCTTCCTTACCTTGTCAGACCCCTTGCATCTGTGCTTCTGATTCTCTTACTCAACTATACCCAGTACCTCTCTTAGTTCGCTTTACTGTCAAAGAATTGAAAGATTAAATGCCTTTGTTACTTGTAATCCTTACTTTTTCGTTTTTCCACACTTCAGTAAACTGTCCTCTTTGAAAATCACTAATGAGGGTCTGTTGGGGAGGGGAAATGAGGAGTGACTGCTAATAGGTAAAGAATTTCTTTTGGGGTTCGTGAAAATGTTTTGAAATTTGGTAGTGGTGATGGTTGCACAACTCCGAATATACTAAAAATAACTGAATTGTATACTTTAAATGGGCGAAATTTATCCAAACAAAGCTATTCTTAATCGCAAGTGAGCTCTTAGATTTAGAGATTTCTTTCAGTGCTTATTATGTCACCTCCCTGTAGTTTCTGACAATACTGACACTTCCTTGTTAGGGCACTCTGTTCCCTTATTTCTCGGATACCAGTCTTCATACCTTTCTTATTTTCCTTTGACCTTTTGTTTCCTGCTTGTTTGTTAGTGGCACTCATGATTTCTTCTTTGTCTCTTTCTCTTCACTATATGAATTCTCAGTTTTACATAGATACCTCCTAAAGATTCATCTCTAGCCAAATTGCTCTGTTGAGCCCAAAGCCAGTATTTCTAATCAACAAGCCTAGTTAACTGTGTTTCCTATAAATACTTTAAATAATAATGTGTTTTGGTATGGCTAAAAAGGACCATTGAAGAACAATTCCAAGAATACATACACATGATTTTCTTCCCTTAGAGAAAGAAATGAATGGTTTATTATTTGGCACATTTAAGATGACTTCCAAATGCTTTAAATGCAAATTAATGCAACAAGAGTAGATTAAAAATATTATATCTCTTAGGTTAAAATATTTTAAGTATGATATTTTTGTGTAATCTTAAGTATCTTACAGATTACCAAAGACACTCTACAGTGAAGAATTGCTTCCTTATCTGGTCCATATTAGATTTAATTTCATTTCTTTGTTTAACAAACTTCGGAATGAAAGCTTGCTTGTTTCAAGACTGTTCTAAGTGCTGGGGATATGAGTGAACCCAACAGATAAATTCCAGCATCATGAAGTTTACTTTAGAGGGGAAAGATAGACAATAAAATAAATAAAATATATAGTATACTAGATAGTACTAAATGCTAAGGAGAAGACAAGCCAAGTACATAGGCATGGAGTTAGAGAAAGTTGCAGTTTTAATTGGTTATCAGTGAGGCCTTTACTCAGATGTCACCTCAAAGAAAAGTCAAAAAAGAGTAGAGAGTGAGCCATTCAGCTATCCAGGGGAAGATCAGTCAGAGGGAGCAGAAGAGCAAAAGCTGTGAATGAGAAGCCTAATGTATTTGAGGAACAATAAGGAGGCAAATGTTATAGTAGTAGAGAGAGTTACGAGAGAGGTAATGGGGGACCAGCTAGAGTGCCTGGTAGACTTGCCAGGATTTTACCTTTTCTCTGAGCAAAATAGGAGCTGTTGAAAGTTCTGAACAAAGGAGTGAGAAGATCTAGGTTTTTCAGAATCACTTTGGCTGCTGTGTTGAAATAGTCTGAAGGTGGAGGATAAAAGGGTGACAGAGACAGATTGGGAGGCTATTTGAATAATCCAGGCAACAGATTATTGGTCTAGAATGGTAGCAGGAATGTTATGAAGAAATATGCAGGTTCAGAAATATTTGAAGGTAGAGCCTATAACATTTTATGTACATATCCCTTATTGTCTGATAGAGCCACCACCAAACATTGCTACCTTCCTGACAAGCTATAAATGAATTAATTTTCTGATTTAATTCAAATAAAATAAATTTACTGGATATACATAGAATGGTTAGAATGTACAATCATCTTTCTCACTGATAAGAATATCCTACTATTAATGCTTAAATGTTTTACTTGTTTTAAAATGCAGTGACTATTTTTACACAAATTGATCATGTTATGTGATGTGCCCATTAAGTGATTCACAGATGGTGAAAATTTGAGAAACCATCTTTTAGTAAATAATTTTCTTTTGTAGTCTTACCCTTTCCCCATATCTCTTAATGAGTAAGAGTGGTATCCTTAATTTAGCCTGTAGATTGGCAAATGAAAATGGAAAATACAGCTCTTATTTGAATTTTTTTATGATATCACTAAAAAGTTTAACTTCTTGTGTTTACACAATTTGCTACATGTAGGTAAAAAAAACTCATACTATTTATAATGCAGGTGTTGTTTTGCACATATGTATAATATAGCGATGAAAATGTATCTTAACTATATGTGGAGTGGATTATTTTATTGTGAAATAACACAATTGCATAAAGTATATATGATTATTTAACACATAATTGTACAATAAACACTTGTAAAACCAGTCACTAGGTTAGGAACTAGAACACTACTGGTATTCCGGAAGTCCCCAGTGTTCTTCTGCCTAATCATAAATCTCTTTCCCCCGCTCTGTGAGTAACTACTATCCTAACCTTTGATAATCCTTTCATTTCCTTCACAGGTTTACCATTATATAAGCATTCTTAAACAATATAATTAATTTTTCATATTTTTTAACTTTGAATGGAATTATATGTATTTTTGTCTCTCCATTTGCTTAATACTTTCTAAGTTTTATCCATTAAAAAAAAATAACTTTATCCATTGGCATTGCTGTATGAAATTTCATTAAATTAACTGTGATATAGTAAAAAATAAATAAATAATTGGTCTTTGTCTCTGGTTCCTATCATGTAATTCTGAAACCCTGGGAATCTAGAGTGATGAGTGTCTTTTGTATGCTGATGAGATGACTAGTCTCTGGGACCCCTAGATAGCTTCAGGATGGGGACTGGTCACCAAAAAGACCAAAGTTTGATTGGAGGGTTGGAACTTTAAAGCTACCCCCTGACCTCTGGGAAGGAGAGAGGAGCTGGAAATCGAGCTAATCACCAGTGATTTAATCAACCATGCCTATGTAATGAATTCTCCATAAAACCTCCTAAATTTGGGGATTTGGGAGCTTCTGGTTTAGTGAACACATTGTGGTGCTGGGAGAGTAGCACTTCCAGAGAGGCCGTGGAACTTCCATGTATTCCTCCACTCCCAACCTTGGCTTATGCATCTCTTCCATTGGCTGTTCCTGGATTGTATCCTCTATGATAAACAGGTAAAAATAAGTGAGCTTTTTTCCTGTGAACTATCTAGTAAATTATCAACCCTGAATGGGGAACATGGGAACTCTCAATTTGTACCCGAGTTGGACAAAAGTGTGGTTAACCTGGAGACCCAGTACTTGCAACTGGCATCTAAAGTGAGGACAGTCTATGGGACTTAGCCTATAAACCTGTGGAGTCTGATAAGTGTAAAAATTGAATTGTAGGGCACTCAGTTGGTATCTGGAAAATTGGACAACTGGATGTTAGTGTGAGAAAAAACTCACACACATTTGGTATCAAGTTTTGTGAGTAGAAACAGACCATGAACATATAGTTTATTCATGTTTATCCCAACAAGGTGTGTGCGTTTTCCCCTTGTTTCACATCCCTGTTATCAGTTATTGTAAGATTTAAAATTTTTTCCCAGTGTTACATGTGTAGTGGTGTCTCACTTTGGTTTTAATACGCATTACTGATTCCTAATAATTCCCTGAGTGCTAATAAGATTGAGCCCTTTTTTCATGTTTATTGGCCATTAGATTTCTCTTTCGTGAAGTTCGTGCCTTTGCCCATTTTTTCTTTTAGATTAACGGTCTTTTTAAATCATAGGAGTTATTTATCCAGGATTTGAGTCTTTTGTTTATGTTTAAAATATCTTCCTTTCTGTGGCTTGTTTTTATCATTCTCTTGGTGTCTGATGAATAAAAGTTCTGAATTTTACTATAGTCAAAATTATTAACTTTTTCTCTTAAAGTTATGGTTTTTGTGTGTTTAAGAAAATTTTCCCTTCTCCAGTTCTAAAAACTTTATAGTTTTTTCTTTCACAGTTAGGCATTTCATTTGTCTTGAGTGATTTTTGCTTAAAGTGTGAAGTAGAAGTCCATTTCATTTCTCCATCATTTGCTCTAGTACCATTTGTTGAAAAAGTTCTTTCCTGTACTCTATTATGTCATGTTTGTCTTAAATCAGGTATCTATGTAGGTGTGTGTCTGTTTCTGTGCTCTTGGCCTTTTAGATTTAGCTCTTCCTACATAAATAATATACTATATTAAGTTAGCTTTATAATAAGTATTGGGTAGAGCAAGTCCTCCCACCTTGTTCTTTTTAAAAAAGGAGAGTCTTTGCTATTTTGGCCCCTTTGGTTACTGTATAAATTTTAGAATGGCCTTGTCACATTTTATTTTACAAGTCTGTTTGAGTTTTGACTGGGATTGCATTGAACCTATAGATTTATTTCAGGAGAAGTGGCGTCTTTATAAAATTAAGTCTTCAAATTTGTTAATATGGAAAAATAACCCCTTACATTCACATAGTCCTAGCGTTTGTCAGTAAAGTTTTGTAATTTCCCCCCACAACATTTTGTTACATGTATTATTAGTTTGTGGATGTCATGTGTATGTTATCGTAAATATTACCTTTGATGAAATTTGCTTTTCTGACCATCTGTTGCAGGTATATAGAAATGAAATTGATTTTTGTATGTTAGTATATCTGTCAACCTTGATAAACTCTGGCATGTAATTCTATTATCTGTATATTCTTTGGATTTTTTACTTAATCTGTAAATAATTTTTTTTTTCCTATTCTACTTTTTATTTCTTTTTGTTGCCTTTCTGGCGGTGGACATCCTGTTTTTTGTTCGTGGTCAAAGGGAGAGCTTTCAAGGTTTTGCCATTAAGTATGATATTTGTTGATATCCTTGGTCAGATAAGGAACTTCCCTTCGTTCATAGTTGGCTAAGAATATCTATTGAGATGAACATATGCTTTTTCTATTTTAATTCTTTAATTATTGACGTGGAAAATTGCATTTTGTATTTACAACTGAGTTTTGTTTAGGACTTTCTGTATTTGTGTTCATGAGTAGGATCGATTTATTTTCTTTTCTCGTCCTTGCCTGATTTTGTTATCAAAGTAATAGTAGTTTCATAAAAGATTCCCTCTTGTCTTGAACTTACCTTCTTGTCTATTCTCTGAAAGGGTTTGTGAAAGATTGGTATTGTTTGTTTCTTCCCTATATGAAGCCAGCAAAGCCATCTGGCCCTATAGTTTTCTTTAAGGGAAATATTTTTGACTACCAATTTAGTTTCTTTAATGGTTATAAGATTATTCAACTTTATGTTTCTATTTGAGTAAGTTACTGTCTTCTAGGAATTTGTCCACATTTTAAATTTTATTTGCTTAGCTTAATAATATCCTCATTATGTTTCGAATGTCTGCTGCATCTGTTGGATGTCCCTTTTTTACTTTTTTTCAATTACAGTTGACATTCAATAGTTTATATTAGTTTCAGGTGTACAGAATATTGGTTAGACATATAATTTATGAAGTGATCTCCCGAATAAGTCACCTAGTTACCTACCTGGCACCATACATAGTTATTACAATATTATTGACTATCTTCCCTATTCTATGCTTTACATCCCTGTGACTATTTTGTAACCTGTTTTATTTATTATTGATGTTGTTTATTCTTGCCTTATTTTTTTCTTCATCGGCATCATCAGATACCTTACTAGTATTTTCAAAAGAACCAGATTTTGCCTTTGTTGATCTTCTCTGTTGTATATTTCCTGTAGCACTAATTTCCTCTCTGGTCTTTATTCCCTTACTTCTGCTTTTATTTTGCTGTTATTTTTCTAATTTCATGACATGGTTGCTTCATTTATTACTTTTTCAACCTTTCCACTTTTCTAGCATCATTAAAATTTACTATAAAATTTCCTTTACTGTTCTGTGTATTTAAAAAGTTTTGGTATGATGAGTGTTTTTCCCATTCTCTGTGGGTTTATCTTCAATTTGGTATACAGTTAGCTTTAGTGTAACTTTGAAATTGCTGTTACCTTAATGTGAATAAGGGTAGACATCTTTACTTTTTTGTGAACTGCTTATTTAGACCCTTAATACCTTTTTCCATATGGTCATTTTTCTTTATGAGCTCCCTGTTATGTATTAGTAATATTAGCTCTTTCTCTTGATATGAGTAGCAGATATTTTTTCCCAGTTTATTTTTTTATTGACATTTTTTAATGATTAAATTATTTTTATTTTACCTTTCAGCACCTAGAACAGTGCCTGGTGCATAGTATCAACCCAATAAATATTTATGGAAGAAATGAATAAATTCATTAAGTTCTTGTTGGCCAAATAAAAGGGTTTTTTTTTTTTTTTTGGTTTGTTTGTTTTTAATGTTTATGTACTTGAATATTCTCTCATGGCTTCTGGGTTTTGAATCATATTAGGGCAGCCTTCTTTATGCTCAGATTGCAAAGGACTTCTTTTTTTTTTAATGAGATTTTTTAACATTTAAATGTTTAAACTTTTTGTAATTTATCCTATTTGGCCAATTGTAAACACATTTCTCTATGAAATGTTAACAATTTCCTAATGTAGATTATTTGGAAATTATATACTTTAAAAAGATGTAAGACGGGCATTAAAGGCTATGTGGTATCTATAGGACTTAAAAAAGTAAAATTTTCTTCTGAAAAATAACAGGTATATTTTTCCCTCTCTTTTAATCCTCCCCGCTTCCATCCTTGAGCTACGGGTGTTGCTGTCTTCCCTTAAGAACTGATCTCTGAAGGTGGGACATCTCCTCCCAAGTGTTCATGGGGTGCCCCTGGCCCACTGGGGGTGCCTGTTGCAAGGGGAGGTTTGTTCCATGGCTCCACCTGGGGTGCGAACCCAGGACCATCTGGGCGTAAGCAGATGTGCTAACCACTATGCTATGGAGCCACTCTTAACTAATAGGTATTTGAGATACTTTTATTGGCCTGAGAGAATGGGTGACTTTTGGGAAGATAAATTTTCCCTTACCATCCAGAAAGTAATGATGCTTGTTTGCTGTGCTTTTCATTCCTTTCCTCATAAATTCTTACCGTGTGTTGTCCGCCAGTCACCTTTGGCTGTTGAGCACTTGAAATGTGGCTAGTCTTAAGTTGAAATATGATAAGTGTAAAATATGTACCAAATTTTGAAGACTTAGTAAAAAAAAAAGAAACTATAAAATAACCCATTCGTTTTTAAAATATTGATTACCTGTCAAAATAATATTTTGAATATATTGGATTAAATAAAGTATATTAAAATTAATTTCATTAATATTTTTAAAATAAACTTTAAAATTTCATACATGGCTTGCATTCTATTTCTATTGAACAGTGCTGCTCTAATCCAATCTCGCCTAGCACCTGGACTGTCTTCTCTTTTGTCTTATTGACAAATTTGTATAGTGCCTAACACCAAAGTACTTGGTTTCTTTTGTCAGATGAGTTTTTTTCCTCAGTGAATCAATAGAGAGAGAATATCTTGTCTGTTAGAGTTTTTCCTGTTAGCACAGATGGAGCCTCCCCTCTCCTATTTTAACTTTTCTGTTGCATCTTTCTCCCAGTTTTCAAGATAATCTTTTTTCCCACCATTTGTTTATTCTGAATTTGTCCACATGATTTTTAAATTTTAGTTGAATTATTAATAAATGAGCTTTTTTAGTTTTGGTTTTGTTTTGTTTTGGCATTAGAACTTCTCTTTGTTAAAGGAATGGTATCTTAAAGTTCTCTAGTCATCGATGCATGCATTCAGTAACTACAGTAGGTTTGAGAGTACAGGATGAATAAAACAAGAATTCATGCCCTCAATGAAATGATAAATTTGCTAGTTATTTGGTGATAAAAAATTAACAGATAAATTGGTACGTGACATAACTAAATAACAAGTATTAACTACTACATTATAGAATTAAAACAATAAAATTCATTAGTGCAGACAGAAATAACCCTAGAATTGAAGAAGAAAGTGGTATTTATAATGGATAAGGTATGTGTAGACACTTAATGATTCCAGATAATTGTTAACATAAAAATATACCATAGTGAATTAAACTGCCTGGATTTGAGTCCTGATTTTGCCACTTGCTAGCTGCTGTAAGCTTGGGCAGATTATATAATGTGTGCTTAAATTTCTTCATTTATATGGGATAATAATAGTAACTACTTAATAGAAAGATTGTGAGGATTCAATTAATATAGTACTTAAAGTTAATATAGTGCTTAAAGTAATGTTTGGCACGTGGTGAATTTGCTACACTTTTAACAAATACTTTCTGTGGTTATTATAGTCTTCATATTCTTAATGGTAGCATAATATTCATTTCCAAGGAGGTACAATAATTTATTTTTCTTTGAGATTCATTTTTACGTTAGAGGAGAAATATTTGTATTGTTGAACTCAAATAATTGTTTCTCCATTTTCTTAGGTATCTTGAATTTTAAGATCAGAAAGCATTTAGATGGGTAGCAGGGGTTACTTTTTTTTCTCCTGAGATTTAAATTTAAATTGTAAATGAATGTCTACAGGGAAGAAGCCAAGATCTTTTAAATTAATTCTTTTGGGTCTGCAAATGGTATCCAAAAGTTTGACTGAATAGTTTAATTGCCACTCTTTTGCACAATTTTAAAGTAGCTAAGGCTTTGTGAACACTGGATTACTTTATGTTGGGAAATTTTTGGCAGATGGTAAGCAATCATCATTCCACAACTAGTTCTATTGTCTCCCAGCTTGGGTTAGGAGAACATTAGCATTGAAGTTTTCATTTTGAATTAGCATGTAGGAAATTCCTGCTAAATGTTTGTCATCAAATGGAGTTTTATTTTTAAAATTTAATGGAGCATGTCAGTACAGCAGCCTCAGAAAAATAGCTGAAGCACAGGGTTACTTTTGGACAACCTTTTAAATCCTCTTTTACCATTTGAGTATACATGCATGTTAATCTTCTGGAAAACTAAAGTTTGGTAATTAAGCTGCTAACACACAGCTCACTATTATTGACTACTTAGAGTTGAATTTAACATGTACATATTGCTTTGGGATACAGCAAGCAAATGAAGTGATAATGTGAAAAAAATACCACATTCATGGTTAAAATATATTTCAAACTATTTTATACCTTTGTCAGTAAATGAGAGGTAACATTAATATGGAATATTTGGGATAAGTGTGTTCTCCAATGAATAAACTCATTTAAAAAATTCCATATCCCCCTTTCAGAACAATGTCATATCATTCCAAATAGGGTAGCCAGGAAAATACTTAAATAACAAATTGATATTATGCTCGTGGAAGGTGAATTACAGTTCAGTATCTTTATCTCTTCGTAAAATGTTGTTTTGTTCTAATTCATCTTATTTTGTGAAAAATTGCTAGTGTGTTATGGTATTCAGTAACAGGCAATTGCAGTTGACTCATCTCTCTCACCATACATTGATATTCTTGTGCAACCTGAAATCCCTTCTTCAGGACTGTTAGCCCTCATTCCATCCTGTTAAAACATGTGTTCATTAAATTAAGTTCTGAACTTTTTAAACAAGGTGATTTTAAATGTTGTAGGGAAGAAAAATATGAACAAAGTAAGCCTCTGCACTTCAGAAGCTTAGTTTAGTCTGTTGGGTAGACATACAGGTTACAGATCCTATGTTAGTAAAGATACTTTTGGTTATTATGAAAGAAAGTAATTATAAACCAACTTAAAACAAAGAAGTGTGTTTATGGGAATACATAAATGAAAAGTCTGGCTCTGAACATGGGTTGGATCCAGATACTTAATGTAATATCCAGAATTTGTCTCCTTTCATTTAACTTAAGCTCTGCTCTCCTTTGGGTTGGATACATTCTCAGGTAGCATCTCCTCAAGTGGTAGCAAAGACAACCACAGCAGTGCCAGGCTTACATCCTATCAGCCTAGCAACCTCAATGATAAGCTTCCTTTCCAAATAGTTTCAGAAGTGCTGGGGTTAACTCTGATTGGCCAGATTTGGATCCTCAGGAGTGGTTGGAGGAGGGGAGAGTTGGGAGTAAGGATAGTCCGGTCCATCCAGCCCTATTTGAACTAGGTGGAATAAAGGAGAGATAAGTAGTTTCCAAAAAGGAAGTTGTAGATACTACTACCAGAAGGAAGGATGCTGGGCAGGCAAAAACAGCGTAAAGTCTACAAAATAAAGATTAAAATTTTTAGTTGAACTAAAAAAGATGAATTCTGATAGAAAGTACTTTAAGAACAGGAGGCTGTATTTGAATTGGGCCGTGAAGGACAAGAAGATTTTTTCCCAAGGCAGTATGAATAAAGAAAGGACTTTGTAGGTCACTCATTTGAGAAGTTTGGCAGTGAAAGAATTAAAGTGGAGGCTACTAGAGTCTAAAGGAGAATGTTGAGAAATTTTCCACCTCAGTATGGAGGAAAACTTGAGCATTTTTATGGCAGAGGAGCAGAAAAGCAAGTAAAAAAGGAATTAATGCAAAGGAAGGAATCACTATAAAGAAGTAGGGGAATTCAGTGGGATTAAGAATGTAAATTGAGGGGCCAGCCTCAGAAAGGAAAAGGGAACTGTTCTGCTCTCTGAGGACAAGTAAAGGAAGGTGGTTGTGGTGGCTGTGATTGTCGAAACAGAAATGTACTATTAAGTAGATAAGTAGCTTCAGTGTTGGGTTCTAAAAGAAGAAAAGGTTTATCAGTTTTCTATTGCTGTGTAACAAACCATTCCAAAATGATTTTGTGGGTTAGCAGTTTTACTTGAACTCAGGCTGGTCTTGCCTTGGGTCACTCATGTGGCAGTGGCCATCTGGACTATGGAGGGATGGTCTTAAGATGGTGGTTTTTCTCATGTTTGGTGGGTGGTGCTGGCAGTTGCCTGGGCCTCTCTCTCCTTGTATGCTTTCATCCTCTGTGAGCATTCACATGGCAGTGGCTGTACTCAAGAAAGGAGGAGCTGAAATAGTCTGGCCTTTTATGACCTAGGCTTAGAACTCCCAGCGTCACTTCTTTCATATTTTTTTTGGTCAAAGCAAGTCACAGGGGCAACTCAGATGAAGTCAAGAAATAGACCCCACCTCTTTATGGGAGGAGCAGCAAAGTCACATTGCAAAGGGGAGTATGTACTGTAATGGGAGGAATTTCTGCCTATCCCTACCTGCCCCCAGCATTTTATTGTGAAAAATTTCAATCATGCAGCCAAGTTGAAAGAATGTCAAAGTGAATACCCATATACCTACTACCTAGATTCTACTGTTAACGTTTTCCTATACTTGCCTTATCTCATATTTATCCAGCTATCATCCCTCTATCAATTCATCTTATTTTTTGATACATTTCAAAGTAAATTTTAGTCAGCAGTCCTTCCCTCTAAGTAGTTTGTGTGTATTTAGCAAGAATCAATATTTGTGTACAGTTTTTTCTTTTAATAAAACATTTACATACAATGAAGTGTACAGATTTTAAATGTCCATTTTGCCTAGTTTTGTGTTCTACCACTGAAGGGAAAAATTTGGAATAGCTTTTCAGTGAAATGCCTCAAATTCTGCTGTAGTTGTATAAAAGAATTAGGATGTTCCTTGAATACCTTTTTCTTCATGTACTCATTGCATAATTTTTTAGTATTATTTAAACACTTAGGATTTTCATTTGTGTTATGTTAATTTGAAGTTATTTGGGTGTTCCCCTATATCCTTTCATTAAATATTTTTGAGCGTATAGTGTTGACAAGCACTATTCTAGAAAAAGGATGTAAACAGGAGCACTCTTGCTTTCTAAGTTTTCAAATTAGGTGTATCTGAAACCACATTAACTCAATAATAATAGGTGCCATTTATTTAGTGCTTATACTCAGGGCCAATGATAAGCACTTTTAATTGCATTGTTTCATTTAATCCTTATAATTTGAGATACTTTCATTTCGGAGGTTAGGAATCTGAGGCACATGGCAAAGTGTTCCCTTTCTCGAGTTCTTACAGCTTCATAAATCAAGGTGGTGTGACTCCAGAACCCGCATTTAATTCATATTGATTAGAGACAGGAAATGTGCCCTCTGCCACACAGTGGATATCTAACGTTTTAATTGGTCATATTGCTTCACATGGTAATCTTGATCTGAATTGTTTGTCTTAAATAGAAAAGTATAAATTTCTTAAAACTGGTCTGTTAGAAAGTTTAATAAACTACTTCTAGTCTCTGAATAAATATTTTAGCAATTTGAAAAGGAGAAATTTTTGTATTATAACTATTGGTTTAACTGAAAACAATCAGAAATTTGACCAAAACTATGACAAATTCAATCAGTTTTTCACATGGTATTTTGATTGACTGGGCTTTAAGCACTTTTATTGCTAACTGGCTTTTGAGCAGTTTAACAAATAGCAAAGGATTAAAACTTTTTGACTTGCTATTTGCATAACAGTAAACCCTGTCCAAACTCTAACAAATAAGTGACCAGCATGTAAGCCATTTCATGCCAAGAATTCTGCCAGAAGTGCCACTGGTTAACAGTAGCCATTGTGACAGCTGAAGTGAAAGCTTGTTGAGTTCATGGTCTAGCTTTCCTGTTAGGTCAGCGAATAGGGTGAAGTAATGTATGTCTAAACATTTTTCTTAACCCAACAGCAAGTATATAAGATAATTTAAAAATGTTCCTCCCCCCTAGATTTCACCCAACTGTTCATTTTATTTTATTTGGTAGTACATTTGCAAGTGGCTTTAAGTCCTAACTAAATTAATGAAACAAAATTAATTTGTGTTTAAAAAATCTAATTGAATGTTGTTTATTTTGTGTATAGGTCTTGCTATTTGGGGAGCTACAAAGAAAAAACAAATTAAAAGAAGGTTGGTCTTTTAAGTGGACATGGCTCAGATATCCAGCAACAATGGATTTAAGCAATGTTCGTCTTCACATCTGGAACCACCAAGACCAAAAGATGTGGACAAAGAAGAAGCATTACAGATGGAAGCAGAGGCTTTAGCAAAACTGCAAAAAGACAGGCGAGTGACTGATAATCAGAGAGGCTTCGAGTTGTCAGGCAGCACCAGACAAAAAGCACAAGTTTATAACAAACAAGATTATGATCTCATGGTGTTTCCTGAATCAGATACCCAAAAAAGAGCGGTAGATATTGATGTAGAAAAGCTCACCCAAGCTGAACTGGAGAAACTATTGCTAGATGACAGTTTTGAGACAAGGAAAACACCTGTATTGCCAGTTACTCCTGCCCTGAGCCCTTCGTTTTCAGCACAGCTTTATCTTAGACCTACTACTCTTCAGAGGGGACAGTGGCCAACTGGTTTATCTGGGCCTTCAGCTTATACTTTACCTTCTATTTATCAGTCAACTTACAGCAGTAAACAGACTACATTCCAAAATGGCTTTAATCCAAGAATGCCTACTTTTCCATCCACAGAACCGATATATTTAAGTCTTCCAGGACAGTCTCCATATTTTTCATATCCTTTGTCACCTACTACATCTTTTCATCCACAAGGAAGCTTACCTGTCTATCATCCAGTAGTCAGTCCTGACATGGCAAAGCTGTTTGACAAAATAGCTAGTACATCAGAGTTTTTAAAAAATGGAAAAGCAAGGACTGATTTAGAGATAAATTCAAAAACTACAATCAGCAGCCTACAGGTATCTCCAAAGTCTGAAGATATCAGTAAATTTGACTGGTTAGACTTGGATCCTCTAAGTAAGCCTAAGGTGGACAATGTGGAGGTATTAGACCATGAAGAAGAGAAAAATGTTCCAGGTTTGCTAGCAGAGGATCCTTGGGATGCTGTTCTTCTTGAAGAGAGATCACCAGCAAGTTGTCACCTTGAAAGGAAGGTGAATGGAAAATCTCTTTCTGGGGCAGTGGTAACAAGAAGCCAGTCTTTAACTATTCGAACAACTCAGCTTACAAAAGTCCAGGGCCAAATATCTCAGGTACAGCCTTTTCTGACTTCTGAAACTCAGTAGTATAACACAGAATTCATACATGTGTACATAATTTATTAGGTCAAAAATATTTTATTTTGAATCTTGTTGTCTTTGTTCTTAAGTGTACTGTAACTCTTAGATTGTGTGGTAAAGGATTAAATGTGTTTGGGCCAATTGAAAAATTGTATGCTATTAATATTATCTTTTCTAGGATTATAAATTTTAAAAGTCACTAATCAAGGATCGGGCTATCACTGATAGGCATTTAAGATGCTATTTATCTGTCTCCATGTCTTCCCATTATATATAGTCCTACTTTTTCTTCCTTATCTCTTTTATTTTTCAAGGTAAATAAGAAATTGTGATTTTTAACCTCTATAGAAAATCTCAGTATATTGTTTTGTTTTTAACCATGAATGCATGAAAGGGAGAATAACTCCAGGGAGACAGGAGAAAAGCCATTTAAAGGATTCTAACACCTATATAGATAAAAGTGAAGAATGGAACTATAGTTTATATGGTATAGTTGCTGAATTCATACAGTCTTACTATCTGGAAAAATTAGTTAAGGGTGTCTGGGACAAGATGTCTTCTCTGAAAAGAGAGACAGCAAGATTTAGACTTTGCCTTTCCAAATATAGTATACCTAACTGCACATTTGTATTTTGCTCTTAGAATATCTGTGGATCCTGGGACTGTTAAGGTTCATTTTCACCTTAATGTGAATTATATCATTCAGCACCTAGCTTCCCTTTAGGCACTGAGCATCAAAGAGCATTTAGGAAAGAAGTGAATTTTGAATAATTTGGATGGGTTTATGTTGAATTGTTGACTTTAAAAAGCTATTTTGTCTGGGGGAGAAAGAAGCCAAGTATTAAGGCTTCGAAGAAATGATAAGGATATTTTGGATGACACAGTCAGAATCCAGAAAAATCTTAACCAGTGTAATGGTTTGCAAGTATGTTTTGACTACAGCTCATACTAAGAAACACATGTTATTAACTTTTCTTAAGCTTTTCAGTATTATTTACAAATTTAGTAACAATGTCTGAACACCTTTCAATT
>NW_011889115.1:803864-806830 GCF_000151845.1 Pteropus vampyrus
AAAAAAAAAAAGTGGGAAGAGAATATACCTGGGATTGGAATTGCTGATAATTTTTGTTTAGTGTTTCGAGGAGCCGCCAAACTGTTTTCCATAGTGGCTACTCCATTTTACGTTCTCACCAGCATTGTATGAGAGTTCCAGTTTCTCTACACCCTTGCTAACGCTTGTTATTTTCCATTTTTTTGGATTATAGCCATCCTCATGGATGTGAAGTGGTATCTCATTGTGATTTTGATTTGCATTTCCCTGATGACTAATTATGTTGAGTATCTTTTCATATGCTTATTGGCCATGTGTCTATTTAAGTCATTTGCCCATTTTAAAAATAGTATTGTTCATAGCAGCTTTATTCATAATAGCTAAAAACTGAAAACAACCCAAATGTTGATCAAGTGATGAATGGTAGACAAAAGTGGTATGTTCATTCAATGGAATATTATTCACGCATAAAAAGGAATGAAGTCCTGATACACACTCAACATGAATGGCTTTGAAACATAAGTGAAAGTGAGACACAAAAAAGACCATGTATTGTTTAATTCAGTTTATATTATATATCTAAAATAGGCAAATCCAAAGAAAGCAAATTAGTGTTTGCCGGGTGTGGGGGGGTGGGATGAAGGAGAAAATGGGGAATGATTGCTTAATGGGTACAGTGGTTTTTTGCGGGGGGTGGTGATGGAAATGTTCTTGAATTAGAACATTTAAGTGTTTTAATAATAATTAGAACCATAAGTAATGGCCACAAACATCCTGAATGTACTGAACACAGTGAATTGTACATTTTTAAATGGTTAAAATGGCAAATTTTATGCTCTGTGAATTTTACCTCAGTTAATTTTAAAAAATAACTAAATAAGGAAGGCACTGATGCCCCTGATCCTCCCATTTTACTGAAACTAGGTCACTGCTGGATTCATATATGGGTCAATGTTTCTATAGAGATCCCTCTCCAAATGTGGGTCTCCTTTTTACGAGTTAAGCATACAGAATGAGGGCTTGTGCTTAACATCGTGCAGTCTGGATTAGAGATATTAGCTGTTTACAGGAGTTGTTGAGGAAGAGCAGCTGCTTAGAAGCTGGAGAGCTCGAGAACTATGTAAAGTTACAGTCTCTGCTATTAGAGAAAAGGAGACCCCTGGTCCTGTAAAGAGCTGAGTGTAGGCTTAGCCTTCTCATTGGTAGAAGGCAGAGCCCCTGATTGTGCAGGCAACCCAGAGTGAACATCAGGTTACTTGCAGATAATCCTTGCAGTATGCCTCTGTATGCATTCCCTTCTAAAATATATGCATTGGAGCCACAATACATAGATTATACAGATTAATAAAATATTTCAAATGACTTTAGTTTATTTCATTATCTCTGTATCTTAAACACTAACCCTCCCAGCTTTGGAAAGTCAGTTATTCATTAAGGAAAACAGATTATTCCAGATGAACCGAAATGACCATTCCAAGTGAACTGTGGTTATCATCTTAAATAAGTCCAGGGTTTTGGGTCAACTAGAATTATTTACTGTCCAGCAATTCCGATTCAAGACTGGAACTCAGAATCTAAGAGCTACATGCTTTTTATCTATGCCATAGATGTTCAAACTAAACTTTTTAAATAGTTACTGGGACAGAATTCCTAAGAATCTTATGAGGCCAGAGCAACCCATACCTATTTTACAGTTGAGGAAACTGAGATGTAAAGAAGTTAAAGAATTAATTACTTTTTTTATATAATAATGATACTGTATTTAGTTAAATGAGCTCTTATATTTTAGAGATGTATATGGAAGAATTTATACATGAAATGGAAAAAGTATAGCTTTAATAAAAATCAAATAAGGAGCTGGGGAAGAGTGCTTATAGATGAAACAAGATTGGCCATGTGTTGGTAATTGTTGAAGCTGATGATGGATACATGAGTGTTCATTATGTTGGTCTCCCTGTTTTTGTATGTCTGAAAGTTTCCATAATGATAAGTTAGAGGTTAAGAAAAGGGCCACAGAACTATTTATAAGAAGAAAAGCTAATATGCAAATCCATGCTACTCTTAAAATCCCCCCCCCCCATTTTTTAAAACTCTAGTAGATAGAACATGCTATTTGAGAAGTAATAAGTTACCTGTTACAGGAGATAATTGAAACATGGGTCAAATAATCGGCCTTTCACACTCAGTGTATGCCACAGTGTCCTGCAGAGGAGTTTAGGCCTCCTCAGTCCTGATCTTATGTGTGTTTGGGGATGCAGGTGGGGTGGAATCTAAGGGGAAAGAAAACTTTTTTCAAAAATATCTGTAAGTGAATCTGTTGCAGCCTACCTGTTCCCTTGGACTGACATTTGTAAACATACCTCAGGAGCTTATGAATTTTGGAAAGTCATAAGACAAATAGCACCTGGGAACAGTTTCTTTGCTTTTAAAATTTAACCCTAGCATGGGTTGCTGCTAATGCTTTTGCTGCAAAACTTCACTTTCTTTCCTTGCTGCCCTCTTAGTTTAGACTTCTGGTTCAACTCATGTTTTCTCCACCCTTTCCTTTGATGGGGCAGGGCTGTGATACCCATGTACACCCCTTTAGTTGTCTCCTTGCATACATCTTTTCCTGCTCATTTTAAATATTTGTCACAGTACCATCTTGATGTTTTCCTTATTTGGATGCCTTCAGAAAGCATCTTATAGGACTGACTAGTGAGGACAGGTAATTTCCTAAAGATAGAAATTCTCTACTAAGATCTGGGAAATCAGATCACATGGGAGTTACAGAGAACTGCTAGTTGCTCAGACTCTAGGAATTAGTTGGGCTTCTCGGCAAGATCAGTTTTAACAGAAACATGTTCTTGGATTTTATTTAACGTGTTGGGGAAGGATCAAAGAGAAAGCAATTTGGTTATGATAACGTGAGTCAAAGCCAAGTAAACTAAAACAACATAGCATGATCAGCTGATCAGAGATTGGAGCTAGATTACTACGATGTATTA
>NW_011889115.1:807400-819144 GCF_000151845.1 Pteropus vampyrus
TAGCAAGAGCTGAAAGTTAAAAGATATTTTGTTGAAAACATAACATAAAGCAAATTCTGTTTGTTTATATATTTCTCTCTGAATTGAGAATTCAATTTAGTAACTTAATTTTAAAATCCATTGTTCTGGAAAGTAGAACAAGGACCAGTAGAGAAGGAAATTTAAGAAGGCAGGTATTAAAATGTCAATCAAGGTAATTATAAAAATAGCCCTTTAATAGTGGTTCCTCTCGAGCTGTCAGTATACTATTATTGAAAGTCTTTAATCAGAGGTTTGGTGTGCACCTGTTACAAATGATGTAAAAAGATTTTTATATTCAGAGAAAATTTCTAAGCCCTTTTATTAACACTAAGATTTCATCATTTTCTTTGTGTACAAGAAGATAAAATTTGGTTTCATTTAGGCCAAAAGGAGGAAGACCGTGGCACAAACATTGGATGGAGCTTTTAATTTTTCACACACCATTCATCTCTACTTTAAAACTTTCCCTGAGATTTATTTATTTTGTTGGGGGGTGGTGGGGGGTAGGGAGGGTTAGGGATAAGATTACAATGTCTGTTTTTTAAAATTACTTTATATACTTAAGTATTCATTTCCTGTAAGAATTTCATGCTTTGTGGTAAAAATTCCAAAGGGTATTTTTCTTCTCACTCAGCAAGCTTACTTCCTGTTTCCTTCTAGTGTCTTTTGTATTGTTAATAATAATCTAAATACTTTAGTTCAAATGTTTTGTGAACAAAACCAGGAAAAGACATACTACTTAAAACTGTGTCTTCTGGCAATTTAAGTTTAAATCAGACTTTTAGTTAATAGCTATATATTTTGCTATTTTGAGCAGATTTCAGAGGTTTTAGTAATGAATAAAATTATTTTCATAGACATAGTTTTGCAAAGTCTGTGGATATTTACTTTCTAAAATTTAATTGTATTAACAAAAACATTTATGTCGTCGTTGACAGAATGTCTACTGTCACTTTAGAGGGAAACTTGAATAAAATGCAATTTTCTTTGTCTAGCTGAATGTAGTACATTATTTAAATAGTTTACTGAAGTCTTTGTAAAATTTTTATGAATTTCAAATAAGGAAGTAACCAACTTTGTTCTGAATAGTAGTAATGTGTGTGTGTGTGTGTGTGTGTGTGTGTGTGTGTGTGTGTGTGTGTGTGATGCTTAAAGTATACTTATTGAAAACTTTGTGTTTTGTTTCATGTAATTTCTGGGGTAGTATGGCATGAACCTTGAACTTGTGTAGGCATAAAGCTTTCCCATATTCTTATAACTGCTCTACAGAGTATGTACTAAGTTTTTGTGAATTATTTAAGACCTTCACTGCTTTCCTTAAATGCTTAATCTACCCTTTTCCACCTCTCCAGTAGATGACCTCACTACCTTTTTTTTTTTTTTTTAATGTTGAGGCCAGTCTTTGTATGCACTTGCCCACCTCGGATTTGCCCTTTCTGGCTTGAGGAAAGAGATATTCCTTCCTTTTCGCAAAACTCAATTCTTTTCACATCTTTTTCCTGTCTTCGCAAAGTATTTTCTACCATTATTCTTTTACCTCTTTTCTTGTTCCTGTCTCCCCAAAGTATTTTCAACCATTACTGCCTTTCTAGTATTTCTCTGTCCTCTATTTTTTCCGTCATATTGCAGAAATGTATTTCTGGTAATATGAATACTAATTGGCAATGTAGTGATCGTATTCACTGTCCAGCCCCTTTGCTTCACTTGCAACAATTGACTGTCTCCTTCTTTTGAAACTCCTCTTCTGTTGCACTAGTTAAATCTACTTCCTAGCTTTCCTCCTGTGATCTTTGACTCCTTTTCAAAGCTTTGTTCTTGGTTGCATTCAATATCTCTTACCTGTTCTCTCTGTTCAATGTTTTATTCTTGAGGCTTCAACATACAGAATTTGAAAGCCACTGGTCTAGACTCTAAACGTGACTCCTTGACTCTTTATGGTTGAGATACTAGGATGGTTAATTTTATGTGTTGACTTGACTGGGTGCTCAGACATTTGGTAAAACATTATTCTGGGTGTGTCTGTAAGGGTGTTTCTGGATGAGATTAACATATAAATTAGTAGACTAAGCAAAGGCAGATTGTCCTCACTAATATGGTTGGGCCTTGTCCAATCAGTTGAAGGCCTGAATAGAATAAAAAGGCTGACCTGCTGTCATTAAGGGGGAACTCCTCCTGCCTGACTGCCTTTGAGCTGGAACATGGGTTTTTCTTGCCTTCAGACTCAAACCGAAACATCTGCTTTTCCTGGGTTTTGAGCCTAATGGATTTGGACTGGAACTACATCATTGGGTCTCTTGGGTATCTAGCTTGCCAACTGCAGATCTTGAGATTTGTCACCCTCTATAATCACCTGATCTAATTTCTTAAAATCAATCGATCTCTCAGTAAATATAGATTATTGCTGTTTTATTTATTTTTTGACTTTTATTTTTAAAATAATTTTTAATTTTTCAATTATAGTTGGAATACAGTATTATATTAGTTTCAGTTGTGTACAACATAGTGATTGGACATTTATAAAACTTACAAAGTAAACATCCCTACAAATTCTGGTACCCATCTGATACTATGCATAGTTATTACAATATTATTGACTATATTCCTTATGCTCTACATCCCATGACTATTTTGTAACTACCAATTTGTACTTCGTAATCTCTTCCCCTTTTTCACCTATCCCCTGCTACCCACCTCCCATCTGGCAACCCTCAAAATGTTCTCTGTATCTATGAGTTTGTTTATCTTTTGTTTGTTTGCTTATTTTGTTCTTTAGATTCCATATGTAAGTGAAATTATATGGTATTTGTCTCTCTCTGTCTGACTCTGCTCAGCACAGTACTCTCAGTCTATCCACGTTGTTGCAGATGGCTAGATTTTGTTCGTTTGTTTGTTTAATGGCTCAGTAATATTTCATTGTATATACGTACCACCTCTTCATTCATTAATAAATATTTATTCATGAGCACCTAGGTTGCCTCCATATCTCAGCTATTGTAAATAATGCTGCAATAAACATGGATGCACATGTCTTTTCAAAGTAGTATTTTGGGTTTCTTTGGATAAATACCCAGAAGTGGGTTTACTGTGTCCTTTGTCTCTTGTTACAGACTTTGTTTTAAACTCTTTTTTTATCTGATATAAGTATTGCCACCCCAGATTTTTTTTTTTCCTTTTCCTTTTCATGAAATATCTTTTTGCATCGCTTTACTTTCAGTCTCTGTGTGTCTTTTGATCTGAAGTGAGTCTCTTGTAGGCATCATATATAAGGGTGATGTTTTCTTATCCATTCAGCCTCCCTCTTGATTGGATTATTTAATCTGTTTTCATGTACTTGTTGTTGATAGATATGTTGTTACTGTCATTTTATTCATATTTTTAATCTTTTTTTCCCCTTAAATCCTTTTAATATTTCTTGTAATGCTGGTTTGGTGTTGATGAACTCCTTTAGCTTTTTATGTCTGGGAAGCTCTTTATCTGTTCTTTGGTTCTAAATAATAGCTTTGCTGTGTAGAGTAATCTTGGTTGTAGGTCCTTAATTTTCATCACTTTGAATATTTCATGCCAATCCCTTCTGACCTGCAAGGTTTCTCTTGAGAGGTCAGCTGACAGTCTTATGGGAGCGCCTTTCTAGGTAACTAACTGCTTTTCTCTTGCTACTTTTAAGGTTCTTTCTTTGTCTTTGTGTCTTGGTGTGAGCCTCTTCGGCTTCATCTTGTTTGGGACTCTCTCTGCTTCCTGGGTTTGTATGTTTGTTTCCTTTGCCAGGTTAGGGAAGTTTTCCATCATTACTTCTTCCAGTAAGATTTCAATTCCTTGCTCTCTCTCTTCTGTGGTATTCCTATGATGCAATTGTTGATATGCTTGATATTGTTTCAGAAGCCCCTTAAACTATCCTCATTGTTTTTGGATTTTTCTTGTTGGTATTCTGATTGTTTTTTTTCTGCTGCTTTATCTTCTGACTCACTGATTCAGTACTCTGCTTCATCTTATCTACTGTTAATTCTCTCTAATGTATTCTTCATTTCAGTTAATGTATTTTCATTTCTGAATGGTTCTTTTTTATGTTTTGTATCTCCATTTTTATGTTTTCTCTTTGTTAAAGTTCTCATTGAATTCATCTACTGTTCCACTAAGTTTATTGAGCATCCTTATAACCAGGATTCTGAATCTGGTAGATTGCTTGTCTCTGTTTTGTTTAGTTCTTTTTCTAGAGCTTTTGTTCTTTTTTTTCATTTGGAACATGTTTATCTCCCCATTTTGGCTGCCTCCTGGTGTTTGTTTCTATCTATTAGATAGGGTTCCTAAGTCTCCCAGTTTTAGTAGAGTGGCATTATGTGCAGGTGTTCTGTGGTGCCCACTGGCAAAATCTTCCCTGGTCACTTGAGCAAGGTACTCTGGGTGTATCCTTTTTATGGGTTGTTTATGCCTTCCTGTTGTACTGTAGTAGTTGAGCCTTAGTTGCTGTTTTTCTTTCAGTGGGAGGGATTGACCCTTGGGCCAATTGGTTGTGAGGACTGGTCAATGAGGACCGTATGGAGCAGGATTCACTTTAGAAGGGGTGGGTGCCTGACTAGTCTTCCCTTTGGGTGTGTTGTCCTCAGATGCAGCTCAGGCTGGTACTCCAGCTCGGGTTCAAGAACCAGCTGGCCCAGAGCCTCCTGGGAGGGCCCCTGCCACAGACCAGGTTAAACTGTAGCCTGCGCAGTGCCCAGGGCCACTTGGCATGAGTCACCAAGCAATCCGCAGTTGGCTACTACCTGTGCTGGGCTAAGAAGTGCTTCGAGAGGCCAAGCCCGGAACTGGGATGGCTGCTCTAGTGCTGGTCTTGGGGCTGCTCAGCAAGAGGTATGGGGCATGCTGTTTGTTTTGGTTTTGTGAACCTTTGAGAGATTTTAGAGAAGTCCACAGCATTAGCCAAGACAGGCCATTTGTATGAAAAAGCCACTGGAGGTGGGCCCACAGGTTGGGTGGGCAGGGCTTCAGGGAATCACCTACGTACTGACTGACCAGTGTTAGCCAGGTTGATGGAGATTCAGATATGATGGCTGCCTGCATCTGCACACTGGGAGCAGGGAAGGCTCAACAAAGGAACAATGGATTTGCTAGCTTTTCTGTCTGGGGGAAAGTTGCCCCTTCACCCCTTGCCCCGAAGCCAGACAATTCATTTCCTCCCCATATGTCCCTGGGGCTTTTTGACCAGCTGCTCTAGCACTGGAGCTCAGAGCAGGTGAGTCCATCAGTGAGTAAGTCTGTGCGTAGCCCCTTTAAGAGGAATGTCTGAGACTCCTGCTACCCTCGTCTTACTCAGCCTTAATCTTCATTAGTTTTCATAGACAGAGGTTGTGGGGACTTTTCTTCCTGGCATTGGAACCCTGACCTGGGAAGCACAGTGTGGGGCTGGGTCCCCTTGCTCCCTCAGGGGAACCTCTGCAACCAAGATATCCCTCCTGATTCTCAACCGCCACATGTGTTTGTCAGACCAGCTCATTTTGCGTCCGCCCCTGTCAGTTTCTATGTGGCTTCTTATGTGTGTTCTCATTTGTAGGACTTCTGTTCAGCCAGACTTCAGGCAACTTCCAACGATAGTTGTTCTATAGTTTAGTTGTAATTTTGATGTCATGAGAGGAGATGAGCATGTCTACCTACTACACCATTGTGACTTTCTTTTTTTCAATAGTATCCATCCTAATGGATGTGAGGTGGTATTTCATTGTAGTTTAGATGTTATTTTTTAATAATACTAATAATTAGAAAAAGATTATTTTATAGATCAAATATTAATGAAAATTACTGCTGTTCTATTTAGAAGGCTGCCGAAGGAACTACATAGTACCTCACATTCTTACATTCTTTATGATTGCTATGGCAGATTCATTGATTATATATAAGTGAATTTTAACTTGTTTTTAGAGGGAGCAAAACATTCAACAAATTGAACCAATGGTTGAGTGCTTTTTGAACTGGATATAAATTTACAAAAATGTAAAATTCAATAAAATTTGATGCTTTAAGGAGCTTTCACATTAAGACAAATATAAAATAGGATGTAATGACATGGTGTTTGGTTCAGACTAAGTACTTAGAAGTGCTAGGAGGGAAGAATTGCTTCATACTGAGTAATCATAAAAGGCATTAAAGATGAAGTGGCATTCCATTAGGCCTTCAAAAATTAATAGATTTTTGACTTGTGAGGGCAGTTAGGAGGAAGGCATTGAAGACAAAGTTTCCGAGGCAGGACAGCCCAATTTGTGTTTTATAGGAACAGGATATGATTCAAGCTAACTGGAACATAAAAATATTTGGTAAATTCTGGGAACTGTCATTGGATTAGATTGTGACAAACTTGGAGTGTCAGACCAGAAGTTTTGTTAGAAACATCAAATCCCCATTTTAGAATAGTATGGTCTGTTTGCTGCAGTGCTTGTTTCTGATGTAATTGATAAATATGAATGGATGTCAGTATAATGGAGAAGTAGCATCAGTTCAAACACAATGCTTACCAGCATATTAACATTTTAAAGCAACCAGGAACAAACTTTCTCACAATTAAAGAGAGAGCATTAGTAATATAAGAAAATAGTAAGGAAAACACTGAAAATACTGTAGAAGTATCCTCATTTAGTGAAAATGATGGTTGGATGAATGGCTTCAAGAATCGTTTCATTTCCACAGTGCTCCAAGCTCTCTGTTGAAGCAGTTAGTACAGACAAAGAAGCTGTGAAGACATTTTCTTTTGCATTAAAAACTTTGTTGAAGAAGTCTCTATCCTAGATAACATTTTCAAGTTTTTTTTTTTTTGAAATGGATCAACTAGAAGCAAATTCCCTCAAGCATCTGTATCACAAATGAGGAAGCAGGAGCTCTCTAAGGTTTAAGGTTCAATGACCATATACTAGGTGCAAATTTAGAGATTTAACTATGCTAGTATTTTTATAAAGCCTTATTATCTTAGAGCTTTGATTATAAAGTTACACCGATTTTGAGTAATCTGCCTTAACTCTGTTTTTCTCATAAATTGTAATTTTTAGTTGCAGTTTTCTAGAACTTAAGACTTGGTTTTGTTTTTTTTCCTTCCCCAGATGTGCATATTATTTTCTAGCAGAAAGGGCTCTGCCAATATTTTAAAAGAAAAAAGTTTATAAAGGAATTATTGTCTTAAATTTTCAGTTTAATTTTCTGACAAAATCTTCTTGTGTACCATGGTCATTGAAATCTATTACAACTCTTGAAATTTATACACTGTGTTCTGATTCACTTAGTTTTGAATTGAGAGTGTTCCAATTCTAATTTTAATGGAAATTTACATTTGAATTTTGTGCCAAATTAAGTATTTTTATGTAGTAATCAAAATAACTCTAAATGGGTTTTGCTATTTGGCTATGCTTAGATGGTGAATTTATCTTCTAAATGTTGCACATAGATTTAGATCAAACATAAACTTAACTTTTAAAGGACTATCAGGTTGTTTGTATATGTTCATTAACATAAAAATACCTACCAACTCCTAAAACAGATTTTCTTACATAAAAAACCAGTTGCTTTCTTGGAATTTGAGTCCTATGTTAAATATAGAATTCTTGGTTTATTAGAGGAGTCCCAAATGGGCTTGATCTCTTCATTTTCTTAAAATAGAGGCTAGTCCTTTAATTTCATTCTGCTGTTAATTTAGCATTCATTTCAGGAAGATTTTGAATGAAATGTCTTTAGCATTCCATTCTTACTGACGTATACAAAGAACAGCCTATTTCTGCTTTTGAGCAACTAAAACCAATGATCTTTAAAACAGGCTTAGTTGGCATTACTTCTACAGGTAGAAGTCCATAATTTAAAACTTTGTTACTGATGTATATTATTTTACCATATCTTTGTACATATTTTTGTAAAAATGTGTTTGTGCTTTGCTGCTGTTTAGCATTTTGGGGATCTTTTACTTTTAAAATAAAAACACTTTTTTGATTACAGAAAGACCCAAATGGGACCAGTAGTTTGCCAACTGGAAGTTCTCTTCCACAGGAATTTGAAGTACGGAATGAAGAAGTGGCAGCTTTTTGTCGATCCATTACAAAGTAAGAAATTTTTCTTTATAAATTAAAAATTATTTTTTATTAAATGCTTGTTTAAAAAATTTAACTTGAAAATTAGTTTAGTGCCAATTCTAAAATTAAAATTTTTTTTTTCCCTGTGGTTTAAAATTCCCAGACAGTTAATTGGCACGTTAACACAAACTACAGTTGAATCTGTATCTTTACTTGTTAGGTTTCTGAGCATTTAGAAGAAAAAACTGAGGTCACACAGTAGACTTCTGATATACTATTAACCAGCTGAAAATATGGCTTACCCATTCAAGTTTTGGTATACTTAGACAATGCCTATTTTTATTGTAGGGACACTTAGTTTTTGCCTTATACTTTTTTACCATTTAAAATACTGTACTGCTTATTTAAGAGATACTATAACAGGCAATATATTTTCTGAAGGTTAGAAAAATGCATTTCTAAAATGTTGTTTTAATCTTACATGTGTCTGATATCCTCAGTCTGAGGAAACTGAGACTCAGAGAAGTTACCCAAGTACCAGAGTTTGCTCAGCTAGGCAGTAACACAGCCAGGTCTCCTTTGCCTCTAGTTCAGTGTGTTTTCTTTCCGTTGTATCACCATATTAGTTGGACTTCCATTACGAGTGCTAGAAACCCATCTTAAACTAGCTTAAATCAAGAAAGGTTGTATATTAGTTCACAAACTTTACATATAAAAGAAAGAAGGATAAGACAGAGCTCAGCGATAGCCAGATCTAGGAATTCATATACTGTAATTGATCCTTGATTTCTTTTCCTTTTGGACTCTCCTTTCCTACTTCCTATCCTTTTCTTCCTCCCTTTTCTCCCCATACACTTCCTCTGTGCATGTTGATTTCATTTTCTTCTACTGTCATTGGGGTTTTGATGGCAGGGAATATAGCCACTGATAGCTTAGACTTCATATTCTAATGGTCTTGCCAACAGAGATTAAAGGGAGTCCTGTCAGCTAGCACCAGATAGAAAAAAACCCACAGAAAAAGTGTAACAACAAACATTGTGGCCAAGAGGATGAGGTATGTTATCAAAAGAAGGGAAAGTAGATCAGCACTGGGGGATTTATTCTGAATCCTGTATTTTCTCCAGTGTGGTCTGCTTTAAGCAAAGCAGAGTTTGGGGTTCCTAGATAAAATGATATATGTACAATATTTTAATGTTATATAAGGGACTTAATAATATTTAACTAGATTTTCTAGACTATTGGTACAACTTTATAAAAATTATCTTAATGTTACCTTTTAACTAGCATTTCTTTCCTATGAAATACCTTAGGGGAAAAAAGAAGAAAAATATCTGTAGAGCCACTTTTTTTTTCTTGCAAACGTTATTCTTAACTGGATTTTTAAAACTCATTTTTCAGTAAAATAGAAAAATGTTTTCATTTAAAATAGAAGAGGCATTTAGATTACTTGGTATGCAAATTGCATGTACTAGAAGTTACCTATGCCTTTATGCCATTATGCCATTATGTAGATATGGTTAACAATTTGGAAATAATCTGTTATGTGTTCATCTAATTCCTTTAATTCTCCCCAAACAAGCCCTGCATGCTTTCTGCTAGACTGTGTTAGTGACTATTGATTACATTTAAGTTGAGCAGTTAAGTTCTCTGCGATCTGCCTTTTTTCCCTCATTTGAATCTTTGAGTTATTTACAAAAACTCTGCCAGTAAGCTAAAAATCATTATTTTTATTTATTTTACACACACGCACACACACACACACACACACACACACACACACACACACGCACGGTTATGTAATGTGAAATCCCAAGTGAACTAAAGAGAGAATGGGTTTTTTTCCTAATTTTATTATCATTAGTAGAGTATGATTGCAACAAATACTTCAGAGCAGTCGGAAGAAAGAGGTGTTTTTGAAGCCATGTTCTAGGAACTTCTCTTGTTCCCCTTGTTCCCTTGTGGCCTTGGAGACTGGGGTCAGGAGATATCCCCTGAAGAAATTAATGGCTCTTTCTTTTTTTTTCCCAGTATGCTCATATCTGCAGTGCATTTTAAAAACAAGTATTTATACTCTTAGCCAATTCTTTACTTTTCAAAATCTTAAATTATTCATTGAATCATTTAAATTCAGCTATAAAAATAGTATAAGACTGTCAGGATGATAACTGTTTACAGTCAAGAGTACTGTATAAGAGATTCAGAATTTAGTGCCAGTTGTAGCCCTTGTTATTTTTTTGCTTCTGTGAAATTAGGGAGTTGGACTATTGATTTCAAAGGTCTCTTTCAGTTTAAACCTCTGTAATACTTTGATTTGGGACATTTCATTATTACTAAATTTTTCCGGTTTTTATTTCTTGTTTTCTTTCTTTTCATCCTCATTGTAATTGACAAAGCTTGCTGTATATACTAGTTATCGGTTCAGAAAGAGTTCTGAGAAGAATGTTGGATAGCAGTAGAAGGTTTTGCTGCTGCATTTGTGGTTTCCTAAGATGAGAAACTGTTTTTTAGACTTGTCATCTTGAATGGCCTTCTATTGCTTTTCTTTATATATGGTTGAGTTCTTCATATATGGTTGAGTCCTAATATATATATCCTACAATAGTTTCTTTACGCCAAGGACTCTCACTATATGTTTTCAAGGACTTCACCTCTGCACTTAATTTTATTTTAAACAATGCTGACTCTATACTTTCTTGTAAAGTAGTGCTAATTAAATTAAAACCCTCATTTTTCATCTTTAACTTTTAAAACCCTCAATTTTCTCTCTTCTGTCCTTCTGATTTCACATGACTTGGCTCTGTCTGTGTGTAACTTTAGCTTGATTGAGCACACAGTAGGAAAATAAACTGTACAGGATTTTAGTTTGTGAAGAGAGATTAAGTTTTCTGAGCTACAGAGCCACAGTAAACAAACCAAGCTGTTTCTTTAGTGGCAATAGGGAAATGGAAATTTTAGAGAAAATTACCGATATAGGTAATTAAGACTATCAAGCTATGTTGGCTTAGAGTGTCCATAAAAATCCTTTATCTGATTTCTTATTTCGAAAGTGAATTATTTACTCAGCAATTATCTATTTACTTATTTGATTTTGTATGTTTTTGTTACAAACAAAATGAAAAAACTGAACTTTAAGGACTCTATTAACACCTTATTTTCCCCCCAATTTTTATAAAGCAAATAAAACCATGAAAATAGAAGAAATCATCAACTTTATAGAAAAACAAAATTACTGTATTTTTCTGGATTGACTGTCTTCCATGTGAAGTAGAGAGAGAAAAGACTCATTTAAAAACCCCTTTAATTGTGATAAAATATATATAACATAAAATTTATTATTTAATAATTTTTATATATATAAATCTGTGACATTAAGTATATTCACATTGTCGTGTAAATGAAAGGGCATGTTTTAAGAAAAAGAAATGAAGGAGTTTTCCTCTCAAAAGTCAAATTTATTAAATACAACTTTTGTCACTGGAATTTTTGTCTAAAATTTTTGTTTTCTGAGCTATCATCAGGAATTTCATTTAGTTTTCGTTATCTTTAAAGATTTCTGAAAATCAAAAGCTTGGATGTAGACATAATTCTCTACCATTTCACATATTAGTTAATTGTATGATTTTCTGTGAGCATCTATTTCATGCTATAGAAAACAGGAGAATACCAAGTAGTAGAAAAAAATAAGAA
>NW_011889115.1:821959-824548 GCF_000151845.1 Pteropus vampyrus
TAAATCATTGCTAGATACTGCTAAATGTTATCCTTTTGGAGGCCTCTGTAACAGGGAGGTGGCTTTCTTTGCTTAGATCTGCCCTGTCTAATATAGTAACCATTAGCTACATGTGGCTGTTGAGTGCTTGAAATGAGGCTGATAGAGATTGAGATGTGCTATAGGTATAAAATACACACTGGATTTCAAAGACTTAGTTTAAAAAGAGAATGTAAGATATCTCATCAGTAATTTTTAAATACTGATTATATGTTGAAATGGTATTTGAGATATAGGTTAAATAAAACATTAAAATTAGCTTTACTTGTTTCTTTTTACTTTTTTCATTGTGGCTACTAGAAAATTTTAAATTATATACGTGACCTAAATTATATTCCTATTGTATAGTGCTGTCTTAGATGATAAGAAATACAATCTGAATAAATGTATACTTAGAATTAAGTGAGTAAAGTGAAAATCATGACTAACTCTTTTACAGTGAGTTCTACTGTAGAAATCATTATAATGCAAGCCCTTTGCTGGGTGCATGATGACTTGAATCAAGTAGATGTTGGCAGCTATGTTCTGAAAGTTTGTGGTCAAGAGGAAGTGCTACAGAAGTAAGTTTATTCTTTTAACTACTGAACAACATCTTTGGAAATTTCATTTTTAATAGCTTAAATGATTAAAAAAATTTTAATATCTTAAGTGAAATTTGTAATACAAAAATACATAGGGTCCTACTGAATTGATTCTTGGTATCAATACACTTATATTGAGATATACTTTGAGAAGTCATGTCTAACATAATGGAGGGATTTCAGAGATCATTAAGACATGGTATTTCCCTTAAGAAGCTTATAGTGTCAGATGGGAAGAGTGGTGGGTAATTGATTGGTAAGTGAATTTAATGCTTTTTTTTTTTCTTTCTGCGAAGGATCAATAGTCACAGCATTATAGACTCCATTTTTCTTTTGTAGCATACACTGTTACTTTATACACAGTGTCAGCTGTGATTCCCTTTTAGTTACCTGAAATAATCATTATATGACTTTTTCTGAACCAGGTAGTTATTACATCTGCTATTTTAGTCTAGTTATTTTACAGATTTCGGTCTCTTAGGCTACTAGAAATGTCCTGTCTCTATTTTTCTCATTTTCTTCTTATCTTTTTTCTTTTTTGCTTTGACTCTTCTCATGTAGAAGAATTATTCTACTTAAATGCTTACACTTGGTTAAAAAACTATCTCTGTATTTTACCATTCTCTTCGGTTTCTGATGCAGATAGAATTTTACTCTTATCTCTGTAATTTATAGTTTGAAGAGACTAACGCTGATGAATAATTAATGAATAATTAATATATTTTAATAGTAATCATTGCCTTGGAAGTCATGAACATATTCAAAACTGTCGAAAATGGGACACAGAGATTAAACTACGACTTTTGACCTTCAGCACAATGTGCCAAAATCTGGCCCGAACTGTAAGTGTTTATTTACCTTATTACTGAATTGCATTTGGTTAAATCCGAATAATTTCGCTAATTAGCCAATTTGCTATTTGTACATTCTCCAAGATTTCTGGGTTAGACTGGAAATGATGAACTCTTTATCTCAATAGGAGTCTTTTCAGCAGATGCGGGGGCGGAGATTTTCAATTATGAAGGTTTAGGTAGCATACTACTCAGAGTTGGAGGCCTAATTGAAAATCAAAGTGGAGGATTTAGAAATTTGATTTGTAATAGTTTTACGCAGTAATGAAAACATCAGGGTTAGTCAAGGAGAAATGAGGAAGAAGGAAAGATTTTGAATATGAAATGTGGGTTTGGGAGGGGAAAAAGATCCACTGACTTTTGCACCAAACTAAGAAAAATACATTATTTTTCACCATATGAATACTAATTCTTTGTTTTAAAAGTACAATACTTTCTTTTGAGATTAAAGGAAAATAGCATGCAGGAAATGAGGCCATTTTATTACTGTAAAACACCATGAATTTTAATCTCTAAAGAGAATTCTTTATTTGGTAGAATTTTGGGTAGGTACCATTTTCATTTTCTCTTTACTTTCTTAGGTTTTGCTCCTATGTTAGGTAGAATTTATTTCAATTGGGTGGAAACTATTTCACAAAACTCAATACATTTTAGCAATCTTTAGTTCTTTTCAGTTTCTTAAAATTATGTTCTTGAGTATATTTGTATAGTAAGGACTCATGGTAGAAGAAACCAGCACCTCGTGTATTGGGGATAAGGTGGAGGGAAAGTTGATTATCATTAGAAGAAAAATGCAGAAACTCAAATGATCTCTTCTCCATCTGGTTTTCACTCCACCTTTATTTGGCTGTCAGCCATCTTTAAAAGTATTTTCAGCTTTGTATTCTCTCTATGTAGAACTGAAGTAGTTTTTGTTTTGGGAGCTATTTATATATCAGAAACTAGACTTAAAAGCATTTATGGTTTTTCATTTAAAAACCTTTTTTCAGAATATCGATTCACTTTTTTTCAGTCGATTGTAAATATTAAATTCTGACAATATTTTAGCCTCAGTTCTGAAAAATCACTTCAGTTTCAAGAATTTATCATATGTTTAACCATATTTAATTTGGCACTAG
>NW_011889115.1:824598-826852 GCF_000151845.1 Pteropus vampyrus
AGTTTACAGGAGAGGATGTTGAAGCAACAAGAAGATTTAATAACTTGCCTAAGGTCACACAGCTAGTAAATCATAAAATCAAGATTTAAACACAGGAAGTCTGGCTCTAGAGGCTGTGTACAAACTGTTAAACTTGTTGGCCCTCCAGAACTTTTTTTTCTGTCAACTCAAACTGTTTTATTTTGTTTTTATGACTTGATTATTTTAATCTTTACAGAGGCAAAATAGACAATACTTTTAGCATTCATTCTGTTTATAGCCCTATGGAAAGCAAATGAAAAGATTGAAACTTGTCTTCTTATCTCCAGAAAAAAATTAAAAAAGACCCACAAGTTTATAGAAGGCATTAAATCTTCCTTTGTCTTTCTATAACAGTACTGTCTGGAGATGAGCCATATACTAGGCTCATGTATTTAAATTCAAACTATATTGCTCTTCTGAATACCTATGAATACCATGAAAACCTTCACAGGCAATTCTTACCATTCCCTGAGTTTTGTAAATAACTTTGAGGGAATAAAGGCTTTATAGCACTGTAAAAACCCATTGTGTGTAGCTGTGTGTTATTTTAATTTTTTCATTGTTTAACAACCAGAAACAATGTATAGGGGGAAATGACCTTAGAAAAAAGATTTTTGAAAGACAACAAGCTCTTTTCCTCCCTGGCTACTTTTGAGGATCAGCTGCTGCCGCCATCATGAATGACACAGTAACTATCCGAACTAGGAAGTTCATGACCAATAGACTAGTTCAACAGAAACAAATGGTCATTGACGTCCTTTATCCTGGAAAGGCAACAGTACCTAAGACAGAAATTCAGAGAAAACTATCCAAAATGTACAAGACCACACCAGGTGTCATCTTTGTATTTGGATTCCGAATCCATTTTGGTGGTGGCAAGACAACTGATTTTGGCATGATTTATGATTCCTTGTATTACACAAAGAAAAATGAACCCAAACATAGACTTGCAAGACATGGCCTGTATGAAGAAAAATACCTCAAGAAAACAGCAAAAGGAACACAAGAACAGAATGAAGAAAGTTAGGGGGGAGTCCAAAGGCCAGTGTTGGTGCTGGCAAAAAAGAAATGAAATATCTAGCAGTGAGTGAGGTGGAGATTGGACAACAGGAGTAAAGATCTGCCAGTGACTTTATCTGTGACGATTGAGCAGTTTCCATGAGAAGATTAAAAACTAAGAACTTTTATGTGGAAAAAAACCAATCTTTTTATTCCTCCAGCAATTATAATTTAGGGCTACATTGCTTATATTATCAGTGATTCATTAAAAATGTACCATTTTTGTAGTTGCACTGTGTAGCAAAAGAATCTGAAGCAGAGAACCTCATTTAATGCTATGTATCTAGTGTATGCTTGATTAATGTTGATAATGCTACCAAAGATATCTTGGCAGTACTTAATCTCTTTCCTTGGATTCCTTTTATTAAAAGACAAATGCTGGTATTCGGAGCTTTGACAGGGATGCATTCATTGCAGTTCTCAAGAGCTGCTCTAGAATTGGGCAAAGGCACAGAATTGAATGGCTGTAAGCACAAAAGCCTTGTTCAAGGCTCTCAAATAAATGTATCCTTTAAAAAAAGAATTTAATTTTTTCTTTCTTGTGAACAGATTGAAGACCAACTTTCCATACACCAATCACTGCACAAATCCAGGCTATTTATTAAGTCCAGTCACAGTGCAAAGAAACATATGTGGAGAAAATGCTAGCGTGAAGGTCTCCATTGAAATTGAAGGATTTCAGCTACCAGTTACTTTTACATGTGATGGTAGGTTTGTAGTTCCCCAACCATCTTGTTTTGCTCTGATTAGAGAGAAAATGTTTAAAACATTAATATAATTCTCTTAATAAACTGACTCTGTTATTAGTATCCTTTTTAAAAAATTTATGTGTGTATATGTGGTAAAATACTTAACATTCATTGGTTATCCTTTTCAAAAACTTGGCATTTCTACTTAAGACTAGTTGCAAAACAGTTTACCTTTATGACTACTGTACATATTTCTGTGAAAAATGCTTCATTTTAGTTAATCAGTGGCTCTTGGCCAAGGTCCCAAAGCATTAGATAAAAAGGCTACTAAACAGATAATTAGATAGACAGTCAAATTCTTTCTTTCTTTCTTTTTTATGGCAAGAAGAATGCTTATTTATAAAGAGCTGTCAGTGAAATGGAAATTTCAGTTATTTTGCTAAGCTCCTCTAAGGAGAAGATAATTCTCCTTTGGTTCTAAGTCT
>NW_011889115.1:826902-829848 GCF_000151845.1 Pteropus vampyrus
AATCCATTTTGGTGGTGGCAAGACAACTGATTTTGGCATGATTTATGATTCCTTGTATTACACAAAGAAAAATGAACCCAAACATAGACTTGCAAGACATGGCCTGTATGAAGAAAAATACCTCAAGAAAACAGCAAAAGGAACACAAGAACAGAATGAAGAAAGTTAGGGGGGAGTCCAAAGGCCAGTGTTGGTGCTGGCAAAAAAGAAATGAAATATCTAGCAGTGAGTGAGGTGGAGATTGGACAACAGGAGTAAAGATCTGCCAGTGACTTTATCTGTGACGATTGAGCAGTTTCCATGAGAAGATTAAAAACTAAGAACTTTTATGTGGAAAAAAACCAATCTTTTTATTCCTCCAGCAATTATAATTTAGGGCTACATTGCTTATATTATCAGTGATTCATTAAAAATGTACCATTTTTGTAGTTGCACTGTGTAGCAAAAGAATCTGAAGCAGAGAACCTCATTTAATGCTATGTATCTAGTGTATGCTTGATTAATGTTGATAATGCTACCAAAGATATCTTGGCAGTACTTAATCTCTTTCCTTGGATTCCTTTTATTAAAAGACAAATGCTGGTATTCGGAGCTTTGACAGGGATGCATTCATTGCAGTTCTCAAGAGCTGCTCTAGAATTGGGCAAAGGCACAGAATTGAATGGCTGTAAGCACAAAAGCCTTGTTCAAGGCTCTCAAATAAATGTATCCTTTAAAAAAAGAATTTAATTTTTTCTTTCTTGTGAACAGATTGAAGACCAACTTTCCATACACCAATCACTGCACAAATCCAGGCTATTTATTAAGTCCAGTCACAGTGCAAAGAAACATATGTGGAGAAAATGCTAGCGTGAAGGTCTCCATTGAAATTGAAGGATTTCAGCTACCAGTTACTTTTACATGTGATGGTAGGTTTGTAGTTCCCCAACCATCTTGTTTTGCTCTGATTAGAGAGAAAATGTTTAAAACATTAATATAATTCTCTTAATAAACTGACTCTGTTATTAGTATCCTTTTTAAAAAATTTATGTGTGTATATGTGGTAAAATACTTAACATTCATTGGTTATCCTTTTCAAAAACTTGGCATTTCTACTTAAGACTAGTTGCAAAACAGTTTACCTTTATGACTACTGTACATATTTCTGTGAAAAATGCTTCATTTTAGTTAATCAGTGGCTCTTGGCCAAGGTCCCAAAGCATTAGATAAAAAGGCTACTAAACAGATAATTAGATAGACAGTCAAATTCTTTCTTTCTTTCTTTTTTATGGCAAGAAGAATGCTTATTTATAAAGAGCTGTCAGTGAAATGGAAATTTCAGTTATTTTGCTAAGCTCCTCTAAGGAGAAGATAATTCTCCTTTGGTTCTAAGTCTTCTTCCCAGACGATGTGGATATCCTTACTAAAGATGTATCCCCAAGTCCATAGGAAATTTTTTGTTATGGTTTTAAAAACTACTTTTATTTTCTTTCATAGCTTATTGTTTTTCACAATGTATATCGTTTTAATGGAATTCCAACAGTAGAATAATATCCTATATTTCTGTAGTACTTTGGCTTACAAATTATGCCTTTTTTTTAGTGCTTATGACTAGGACTATGTCCAGTATTTGGATACTTTCTTTGTAGCTTTGTACTTTGCAAGGCCCTTTGAAAAAATATAAATCTGAAACAAAATGTTAGCCAACTATAATAATCATTCTTTTAGTTTCTAAAGGAAGAGTTATTCTTTTTAAATGTACTTTACAGTTTGGTTTGAACAATCATTTAAACATGCAGTAAGAATTAATATCAGAATTGAAGGAAAAAAGTCAAAAGGCCTTTTGATTGAAATAAGCATGAGTATCAGTGCTTACACGTTGATAGCAAAATGTTTTAATTTGTATCAGATTTTGACTTGTTATATTAAAATCTGATTTTTTTGTTTAAAAAATATTTCAAATGCCTATTTGGTTCTTCATAAATGTGCACATTTATAACAGTACAGCTCTGTTAAGAAATGTAACTATTATGGTACAGGTGGTTTGTATGTTCAGATGATAAATGTTACCATACATTTGACTATTTAGAAATGTAGCCATTGTAGTATTAGATAGAAGTTTTATAGCCTTTGCTAAGCTGTTAATTTTTGTGAAGTTTGAATGTAGTCACTGTCTTCTAAATTGAATGCAGGAGCTTGAAGTACAGAAATAGGTTACTTTAAAAATTATTTAGTGTTTAAAAGAATAAGAATTGAACAGTACTTCCAACTCGCTAGATTTTTATTCTTTATTGGAAAATTTACGAGGCAAATGTCAAAGATTTAAAATGTTGATTCTTTTCCTTGAAATTTGATTTAAATCATTGCTAGATACTGCTAAATGTTATCCTTTTGGAGGCCTCTGTAACAGGGAGGTGGCTTTCTTTGCTTAGATCTGCCCTGTCTAATATAGTAACCATTAGCTACATGTGGCTGTTGAGTGCTTGAAATGAGGCTGATAGAGATTGAGATGTGCTATAGGTATAAAATACACACTGGATTTCAAAGACTTAGTTTAAAAAGAGAATGTAAGATATCTCATCAGTAATTTTTAAATACTGATTATATGTTGAAATGGTATTTGAGATATAGGTTAAATAAAACATTAAAATTAGCTTTACTTGTTTCTTTTTACTTTTTTCATTGTGGCTACTAGAAAATTTTAAATTATATACGTGACCTAAATTATATTCCTATTGTATAGTGCTGTCTTAGATTATAAGAAATACAATCTGAATAAATGTATACTTAGAATTAAGTGAGTAAAGTGAAAATCATGACTAACTCTTTTACAGTGAGTTCTACTGTAGAAATCATTATAATGCAAGCCCTTTGCTGGGTGCATGATGACTTGAATCAAGTAGATGTTGGCAGCTATGTTCTGAAAGTTTGTGGTCAAGAGGAAGTGCTACAGAAGTAAGTTTATTC
>NW_011889115.1:832138-845283 GCF_000151845.1 Pteropus vampyrus
CTAAGAGGAACATTCAGTTCAATTCAAAAAGCATTTATTGAATGCTTACTATATACTAGGTGTTAGAATTATGAAAATGAATGTAATCAGAGAATGCCTTATTGAGAAGATGAATTTGAGTAAACCACTGGAGGAGAGGAAGAAACTATCCAATTTTGGGGGAAGGAGTATGCCCTGTATATTTACGGTCTGCTAGATCTTTGTAGCTGGAATAGAATGAGGGAAGGTGGGCAGCAAGAGTGCAAACAAATCACGTAAGATGTTTTCCTAGCCACAGGAGAGACAGTGATGGCTTGGACCAGGATGAATACAGTAGAAGTGGTGAGAAGGGGTTGGATTCTGTGATATATTTTGAAATTAATGCTAGGATGATTTACTGATAGACTGAATGTGGAACAGGGAGCGGGGAGGAGAGAAGAAAGAGGGAGAGAGAGGAGTTAAGCATAACTCCAAGATTTTCTATCTGTGCGTATGGAAATCTGGCATTGCCATTTAGTGAGATGTAGAAAACTGTGAGAGGAGCAGATTGGGCATGGGGGTAGATCTGGTTTATAATTTTGGACATTATGTTTGAGATGACTGTTATTCATCCAAATAGTGATGTTGAGTAGGCAGTTGGATACGAATCTGGAATTTAATGGAGGAGGCCAGGCTGGAGATAATGATCTTGGGAGTCATCAGGATAAAAATGGTATTTTCAGCTGTAGGATTGGATGAGATCACCAAGAAAATCATTGCAGGTAGAGGAAAAGAGTTCAAGGACTGAGCCCTGGATATATCTCCTATCTTAAATAAAATAAAAAGTCTACATTTCTCTGCTGCAACCACCTCACTTTTCTGTTCTCCTTGCTGAACTCTTGAAAGTTAATCTGTTTTTGCTGTTTCCACGTTCTCTGTTCCCATTCTTTTATGAACCCACTCCAGTCAGGTGTTCAGTTTCATCCCTTCCCTGAAACTGCACTTATTAAGATCATGAAGGACTTCTATGTTTCTAATAATAAGTTCTTAGGCTTTATTTTTCTCAACTTTTCTATAGTGTTTGATAGAGTTGATTATTTCTTCCTTCTTGAAACACTCGCTTGGCCTCTGGGATATCACTTTCTTGATTCTTCTACTTCCACTGTTCTCACTCTCACTCATGGCTTCCTCATGATCTCTCCTTATCTTCCTGATGTCTAAACATTAGAATGTTCCAGGGCTCAGTTCTAGGACCTCTTCTCTTCTCTCTACATTCACCTTCTAGGTGACCTCACTTAATCTCTTGTCTTTAAATACCCTACATATGCTGATGACTCTGAAATTTATATATCCAGACTTAACCTTTTCCTTCAACTTCACATTCAACTGTCTGTTACTTGACATCTCAAATTTAACATATAGAAAACTGGATTTTTTATATTACCTTTCATATCTATTCATCACAATTCCTTTTTTAAATAAATGTCAACTCTGTCTTTCCATTTGCTCAGGCTAAAACCTTGGGATCATATTTGGTTTCTCAGGAAAAAGATCCTTTGCATCCCACATGCAGTCCCATTCTTGTCTGCTCTACCTTGAAAATACATTGGGAATGTATTTTTATCACTCCCAAAGCTTCAGTCCTAGTCAATTATAATAGTTACAATATTTCCTTGCTAGTCTCTTAGTTTCTACCCTTGTGTTTATACAGTCGGTCTTCTATAGACAACAAAAATGATCTTTTAAAAATAAGTCACTAAATGATCTTTTAAGAATAAGTCACTAAATGATCTTTTAAAAATAAGTCACTAAATGCAATTGCATCCTGGAAGAGGAAAAGGAAATTAGTAGAAAAACTGGTAGTCTATGGTCATGCCACCCTGAATGTGCCCGATCTCGTCTGATCTTAGAAGCTAAGCAGGGTCGGGTGGGCCTGGTTAGTACTTGGATGGGAGACCACCTAGCAATACCAGGTGCTATAGGCATTAAGAAACAAACAAACAAACAAAACCTGATGAAATCTGAATTAAAGTCTGCAGTTTAGTTAATAGTAATGTACCAGTGTTAATGTCTTAGTTTTGACAAAAGTAATGTTATATGGGAACTCTCCCAACTATTTTTGCAACTTTTTGTAAATCTAAAATTATTCTAAAATAAAAGATTTATTTTAAAAAATGAAAATAAGCACAGAAATCAAATGTTAAATAAAAGAAAATCAAAACCAAAAGATAATTTTTTGAAAAGATTAATTCGTAAACTCTTAAAAAATGTTAAATCATGCCACTCTTGCTAAGAATCCTGTTTACTATCTCACTAAAATTCGAAGCCCTAATAGTGGGCCCTACACATTCTGACCCATTAGATCTCTGGTCCTGGCTTCCTACCCGTTTACTCCTTTGTTCTGGTTGATCTGCAGATGCTCCCTAACTGGGACCTTTGTGCTTATTCCCTCTATTTTTAATGCTCTTCCCCCAGATACTTGCATGGCTTACCATTTTAGTTCTTTAAGGATTGTGCGCAAATATCTTATCAGAGAGCACTTCACTGATCATTTAATCTAAAATAGTGACTATCGTATTTACTCCCCATATTTTTTATAGTTTTATTGAGATATAATTTATATACCATAAAATATACCCATTGGATGCATACAAATCAGTGATTTGCATAGAGTACTCTAAAGAAAATCTCACAATCAGATTCAATAGTCTCCAATTTCAGTAAGAACCAGCATGCATAGAGTTATATAATTATCACCTCAGTTCAGTTTTAGAACATTTTTCATTACTCCCAAAAGTTTCCATGTGCCACTCTGCAGTCATTCTCCATTCCCAGCCCTGGCCCTGAACAACTACTGATCTGGTTCTTGTCTTGATACTTGATAGATTTGCCTTTAAAGAGATTTCATGTAAATGGAATCATACCCTATGCTGATTTTTATATCTGATTTCTTTTGCTTGCCATACTGATTTTAAGCTCTGTCCATGCTGTAGTATATAAGTTGTAAGATGTATCCATAGTTTGTTCTCTTTTTTATTGCTGAATACTTCTATTATATGGGTATGCTGTGTTTTATCTAGTCACCAAATAATGATATTTAGACTGTCTACAGTTTATGGTTATTATAAATAATGCTGTAAACATTCATTAAAAGTCTTCGTGTGCTGTATGTTTTAATTTCTCCTGGATAGGTTGTAGGAGAGGTCAGGAAGTTACAGAAGTTTTAATTCTTTGCCTTAGTTTTCTAGAGATGTTAATTTATTTTAATAAAATGAAGTTAGGGTTGCAGTAGGGGTTTTGAGGCAAGGAATCTTGATTTGGCTTCATATTCATAGGGGAATGACCAAGAGCAGGTAAAAGGAATGCTGAGTGGTATGCTGGTTCCTGCTGAAATTGGAGACTGTTGAATCTGTGTGATTGTGAGATTTTCTTTATAAGTACTCAGCTGCCTGGTAGAAGAAGCAGAGGTCTCTGAGCTCAAAGAACAGGTTTTGTCAGAATGAGGGTGTGAGAGATAGAAGCAAAGGAGATTGTGATCAGAGTAAGATATTGTAGGTAAGATTCTGATAGTGTACAATTTTAGGGTTGAAGATGCTGTGAATTTTCCACATGGACATTATATAACTGTAGGTTATTATAGGATATTGGGTAGAAAGTCGGATAAATATCCAGAACAAAAATGTGGAATGTAGTGGGGGAGAAATGACGACATGTCAGTGGCAAGGCAGATCAGTCAGTCAGGGTCTAAAGTCAGGAGACAGGAACTATAATAGTTATTTGAACAGAGAAACTTAAAGAATCATTAATTAGTAAAATGTAGTTAATTATTACAAGGTGAAAAAGAACTTTAAGGCAGGAGTTGGCATATTACAGGTGTGCCAAATCTGCAATGTCACATGTTTTTGTAAATATAGTTTTATTGGAACATAGCCATTCTTGTTCATTTACGAATTATCTGTGTCAGTTTTCATACCCTTAATAATACAGTTGAATTATGACAGAGACTGTGTGGCCCACAAAGCCTAAAACATTTACTATCTAGCCTTAAAATTTTTTTTGCCAACCCTACTCTCAAGGTTCCAGAAGTAACAAGTGTGAAAAGCAGCTGTTAGAATAATGGATAGTGAAGGAACTCTAAGGATTTATGTTAGAGCCTCTCCCACAACCCCAGGCTGAAATTTAACCTCTTTGAAGAGGATATGGCTATCACAGGAACACACAGGTTGCCTTTGGCAAGGAAACTTGCTGCAGCTGTCAGATTGAGAGAGCATGGCCTGAGAGTGCAGCTGGTACTCTTCTTCGAGGACTATTGGGCTCCCACCCTGAATTCAAAAATGGAGGACTAGAACCCTGATAAGTACCTTCAGGTTGTTGTTGCCTTTGATTGTCCCTTTGGTGCCCTCTATTGACAAATCCTAACATTGTGCCAGCTGGCAAAGGAGAAATATAGGGTCTCACAAAATAGAGCAAAGAAGGGTGGACTTAGAACTGATAGACAATTAATTGATATTTACATATAAAAAATAATGGAGAATAGTATAGGAAAATGGCATGAGCCTCAGAACTGGAAAGGTTTTGCATGAAGGTGAAGGAGTATAAGTATGAAATTTAAGCAAAAATGGGGAGCTAGATGACAGACCTTCAGTCTCTGAGGACTGCAGGATAATTGAGTATTTGAGAATATGAGGTACTTTCATTTAAGCATGAAGGTTAATGGAACATTCAGTTTCTGGTAGCCAAGCCTCAATGGTGGAAAAATTTAAATTTTTAAGGGATGGTGCAGTACTGAGTTTCAGCCCATTTTAACATTAACAGTACTTGGCATTTAAGTTCGGCATAAATGTTTGATGAATTGCTGCATTATATAAGAATGTTTTTAAATGAGATATGCACTTTAAAATGATGATGAGGGGAATGGAGTGTTTTTAAATCATTCTCATGAGGTAAATGATTTTATAATACATTTGTACATGTATACTTTTGAGTCATAGCGAAATCAACTGTGGTTGAATAGTTCAGAAAGGTTGTCCTCAAGGAAGATTTTTCATCTGACAAAACTTTAAAAGTGATGGTTATGTAGTACAAATGATGCTTCAGACTTGACTCATTTCTAGTAACTGTTGCCCAATGTTATTAATATGTGACCAACCTCTGAAGAACTTGGTTTTTGATAACAAATTTTCACCAGAGGGAGAGAAGCATTGATGTTTTTAATGCAGAAATTATTCCCAATGAGAATAAAAAAGATAACTCCAGTTTTTTTTAATGATTTAGTAATTCATTTGTAATTTGTTGCTATTACTTCTGATTCTAATATGAAATTAATGGCATTTGCATATGAATAATTGCATCAGGAAAGTGAAAATTAACCAAGCTTGCTTTTTCTTACTTTAAACTATATAATTAAAAAGTTATCTTGTTTCTTTTTTTTCATCACGAAAAAGTAAAAGAGATCTTTTTTAAGGCACATCTAAAATGTTCATTTTCTCACTTCATGTCTGAAATAATTGATCCTTTAAGTTCTACATACTTATCTTTATTTTACTTTTTATTTTTAAAGAACCAGCACCGAGCAGTAGATCAAGTAATTAAAGCCGTAAGAAAAATCTGTAGTGCTTTAGACGGTGTAGAGACTCTTGCCATTACAGAATCAGTAAAGAAGCTAAAGAGAGCAGTTAATCTTCCAAGGAGTAAAAGTGCCGATGTGAGTATTTTTTAGTAATTAGTATCTTATTACATGCAGATATGTACTTAAGTGAGCACCTATCACTTACAGTGGGAAATTTTGCTTCTGCTGGACAAAACGTTGACATTTTAATTTTGGCTTTTACTTTTGAGTCGAATAGGTCCCTATTTGATAAGGTAGGAAATTCCTAAGAGGAGATGGGCTGCCTCAGAAGAGCTTTGTGAGAGTTGATATTGAATAGGTAGATGCCAAACTCTGAAAGAACCTTTTGTGTGTAGAGGAGAAACTCTGGCATAAGTGAATTGGTTGGGATGTTAAGGTAAATACTGAGCTTGAAGGACCTGGATGGTAACAGGTACTCCGTCTGGATGGAAATGTGCATGGCTGCCAATAGGTCAGGTTCTATTTTGGACTATATCTCCTCCTCATTGAAAAGACCCAAGCGCTTCAGTAATAGTGACTTACTGCCTCGGAAGCAACCAGGTTGGAAGGCCTCTTGATAGCATACTGTTGCTTTTAGCAAAAGCTCTCCCCTTGGTATTTCTATGGGGATTTAATTGACTCTGTTCATGGGGATGTTTGTAGCTCTTACTGGAAAGCTAAGAGATGTCAACAAGATATAATAAATTTAAAGTTCTGTTGATGGTATGCCCCTTAACAGATATCTAAGAGATAGCTCAATCCATTTATGCTCACAGAGAACTTATCCATATGGTATACAGAAATTTAGGGCTCTTTTTTCTTATGTGCTTATTTTTAGAAATTAAAAAATATGTGTGAAATCACTTGAAGCTGATCAACTACTGTGGTCTTGATGTTGTTTGAGGTTTCCATTCATTATGTTCATTCGTTCAATAAAGTAGGAAGAGACCTTAATTTAAAAAACTAAGCTTTTTTGAGACACTAAATGGTAACAAGAGTTCTAATTTCTTTAAGGATATTCTTATCATGCTAATAGAACAACTAATAGAAAATAAAATACCATATTAGTATATTTATCACTTTTGGGTTTCAAATCTTAATAAATTGGTTTAACGAGGAAAAGTGTTGAATTTCTATATTTTGCACTGATTTTTGGTTACTCTATGATTTTCTTGATACTAAAAATCATCTTTTTATTTGATAGAAGGTTTTACTTTCTTTTTTATTGTTTTATTCTGCAGATATTTTCGGGAGGTTTCCCCTGGGAAGGAGGTTTCTTTGATACAGCATTTAATTAAATATATTGAAATAAAAGGTAAAACATTTATATTACATCATGGGCAGTTTTCTGGACTAATATGTATGTGTGTATGCAGGTGACTTCACTGTCTGGAGAAGGAGACACTAGCAAGAGTTCAACTCAGGGTATGTCTTTAAGTTCTTTAAATTTTAGCAATAATTATTGCTTTTTCAGAGAATTATATAAATAATATCTTTAAATCTAGGCTCACTGAATCCTGAAAATCCTGTTCAAGTAAGCATGGACCAATTAACTGCAGCAATTTATGATCTTCTCAGACTCCATGGAAATTCTGGTAGGAGTCCTGCAGACTGCATCCAAAGTAACAGGAACATCAAGGAAGCGTGGACCACAGCAGAACAGCTCCAGTTTACTGTCTTTGCTGCACATGGAATTTCAAGTAACTGGGTATCAAAGTACGTAAATGTTCAAAAGAAAATATGCACAGCTCTACCTAGAAGTTATTCTAATCTTATAAAATGTCAGCATCCGTTGTTATCTTGGTATTTATATGGATGACACACCAGCTAAGTGTGTGGTTTTCATAAAAATTAAGGAGATGTTTGAAACCGTTCAGTAAAAAATATTACTCCCACTACATGCAAAAAAAAAAGGCAGGAATATGTTTAAACTTACAAGGGCAATGGTTGATTAATAAATTAGTCAGTTTATGACAGCTACTTTTTGCCCTTTTTTTAGAACCAGGATAATTTGAAACAGTGTAATGGGACTAGACTTTAGCACATTTTTTTCCCCTTTTTAGTAGTTTACAATTTACTGATTGCTAGGCTTTGAAGTCTATAAGAACACATTTCTTCTATTGAATTTTTAATATGGGTTTTTCTTTTTTGATTTTTTTTGTCATAAAGTTTGTCAACTTCAACGTATTTGGAAGTGACTGATATAAACTGAAAAGTCTGAACTGAATATTTTAAATGAAATAGTTTTGAAATAGCTTAATGCTAAAAGGTAAGGTAAAGCCTAGTAAAGAGATTCCAAACATAAATTCTGCTTAAATTGAGCTTTAAAGTAAATAAATAGAATATAAAAAATAGTATAATGACTTAAATATGGTATATTAATTAATTCAGTACATATTTACTCAGCACCATGTGTGGGCAGTTTTCTTAGTGCTCCTAGGAATCAGCAGTAAACAAGGCAGCAGAACTTCTCTGCTCTTCCGGAGCTTGCATTTAAGTGGGTACTGCTGCTGTCTGAAAGCATTTCATTCTTTTAAATAGTTACAGGGATAATTCCCTCCACATCCTCCATACACATGCACATATAAAATGCTGAAGAGGGACAAATGGAGTGAGGCTGAGAAAAGCAATCAAATAGCTAGGGATGTTTTGTGAACTAATGAGGTTAGATTTGAAATATATTTAGAATGATTAATATATTGTATATATGAACAAAGTGGTTAATGTGTAAGCCTAGCAGTAAGTTAGAATACTAGTAGAATAGTTTTATTGAACCGAAGACTCATGCCCTGCAAGATTGCCTGATTATATCTATCCAACTCTACTTGTGGCAAGTACATCTGCCACGGTTGATGGAAGTCTCCTAATAGATTGGGAAGACTGACTCAGTAAGCATTAATATGCATAGCTGACTCTTATTTCAGTGTTTTAGCAAGGGAAAATGGCATCTAGGGAAGATGATATTTGTACTCTTCCTAAAATTTACCTAGAAATGAATAATTACTCAGCATCACTCAACTAAAATATAAAGCTAGTAACTGAGCACAAAATTTAGATAAATTCTCCAGCTGGTATCATTTTGCCCTCTTAGACTGGCAGCTAGGAATCCACATTCCCTTCTGTACTCCCTTTGCTATACCTCTTCTTTATTTTTACAGAATTTACAATAGTTAAAGTTCAGACGTTTTTCCATAAATTCAAGTGAATGGTGACCAAATGATTTTAGATAATCGTTACTTTTAGGGAAAAGTGGCTATTTATATTATGAAATAAAATTTAACTCTTTCTTTTCTCAGTTATGAAAAATACTACTTGATATGTTCACTGACTCACAATGGAAAGGATCTTTTTAAACCTATTCAATCAAAGAAGGTTGGCACTTACAAGAATTTCTTCTATCTTATTAAATGGGATGAACTGTAAGTGTATATTTTTTCAGTATACTGTTGTTTACTTTTTCCATTATGCATCCTAGTTTTTATTTTTATTATAATTTCCATTAAAATCCATTAAATTCTTACTGACATCTTAATGTCTTTATTAGATATGATTCTGTAAAACAAATTCTCATTTAAAAATCTGAAATACTCTTTTAAATCTATATGTAAAATTGCAGCAACATGCCATTAATTCTTCCTAGACTTTGTCAAGTTAAAAATACAAATTTACATATAATTCTAGAAAGATGGTATTTTATAACATTGCTTAGTTTAGGATTTATTCCGTGACACTGTATATGTGAAGCTTAGTTTTTGATTAACAGATTAAAAAAAATTATCTTAAGTCAATGTACAAGATAATTTGCACTATTAATATTTTTTAAATATTGTTTTTAAACAATATTTTAAAGAGAATGCTTTCATTATTTAGGCAGATAGGCAATTGCAGAACATTTTTTTCTGTATTGGTTTCTAATTTTCCTTTTATTTTTTTAAATTATGAAATTAACACATCTGTGAAAGCAAATAATAAAAAAATGCATTAGGGTAAAAAGTGTCACTTTATTTTCAATACCATCTCATGGCTCCTCAGAGTGACCACTGTTGACTTTATGTGTACTTTTAGAACTAAAAAAAAAAAAATCAGTAAACATCTACATGTCTGTTTGTGTGTGCGTGTAAAAGTATATATTTGCACACATACATCCCAAATCAGAAATACTCATAAACAGGGGACCCCAATCCCTGGGCCGTGGCCTGGTAACAGTCTGTGGCCTGTTAGGAACTGGACCACACAGCAGAAGGTGAGCAGTGGGCGAGCGAGCAAAGCTTCATCTGTATTTGCAGCCGCTCTCCAGTGCTAGCATCATCGCCTCAGCTCCATATATCATCAGGCAGTAGATTCTCAGTAGCACCTGTCTCTGCTACTAAAAAGGTTGGGAATCGCTGCTCATAAACACTCATCTAGTTTTTCCTAAAGGAAGTAAAAATGACTACTATTATTTTACCTAGAAATTGACATCGCAAGTCTTAAAGGTGCTAACAAATTTTTTAAGAAAGAAATGTTAATGAAATTTATTTAAGATTTTCACAGTACATGCTAGCCGAACTTGCTATTTAAGTAAAGGTTACTCAAGATTAAAGATTATATAAGTTAAATAAAATACCTAAAATTGTCAGTTTCATTAAAAAGTTAATTTTCATCTTCAATCTAATTTTTTTCTATTAATACATTTTTTCCCCCCACAGAATCATTTTTCCCATCCAGATATCACAGTTGCCATTAGAATCTGTTCTTCACCTTACTCTTTTTGGAATTTTAAATCAGAGCAGTGGAAGTTCCCCTGATTCTAATAAGCAGAGAAAGGGGCCAGAAGCTTTGGGTAAAGTTTCTTTACCTCTTTTTGATTTTAAACGGTAAGTGTTCCTGAGTCATGATGGTGAGTTAATGTGGACATATCTGCAGCATCAGAATTGACTAGAGAACAGGGTGGGGAACAATGACGTACGTGAGGTAATGACCTGCCTCAGTTTTTCCAATGTGATAAAAGGAGGTCATTTCAGAGACACAGATCAGAGGAAACCAAAGTTATTCTACTGTAGTTTGAACATAACTAGTATTCAAAGGTGCTACTCACTGTTTCAGGAGAAAAGTAGCAGCCAGTTCACTTTTTAACTCATTTTATGTAAAGCACTATATTATTGACATAATACTTGTAGTCCTTTAGGTACCCCTGATACTATTAAAACAACTCCATTTTTCATCTCATCCCTTTCCCATCAGAGTATAGAGAGCTTAAGTGACTTGCCCCAGAGCACTTAGCTAATGATTGGTAGAACTGGAATTTGAATCTAGGCTGTCTGGCTTCAGTGTCTGTGTTCTTAACTATTATTGTGTTGTTGCCATTCTCAAACTCATTTGATACACAATGGAAACATTCTGCCTCATCAGACAGTTTGAAAAATGATTTAATAACTGACATTTAACCTACAATAAAATAATTAAAAATTACGAATGAAAAAATTATGCTAATCTAGTTCTACTTCCTCTTTCCTCTTAAATGGCAAACAGAATTTGATTTTCTAGGAATCATTTATTAAAATCATGTGATATTTGAAACAGTGATTTCACAAATTTCGTTCTTGAAATATTCTTTTCCCATGTACTTAACAATAGCATTTATTCTTTTTTTTTTTTCTTTTAGTCACTTCTCTCATATTTGAGGAGGTAGTATAACATATTTTTATTCTCTGCCTTTTTGTGGGCTAAAGTTTTGTGTGACACCTGACATAATTCTGAACCACAAAAGACTAGAGAAAAGCAGAGATTATTAATGATGTGTATTTAGAAACTTTTGCCAAATATAATCTGTAACTACTCCAAAAACAGAGTATTGGCCTCATGAAGGGATGGAATTGTATTCTCAATTATCTTTGATAAATTAGTGTCGGGTAATGGTTATATGAGAAAATAAAAGTGTTGACCTTACTTGACTCCTTATTCCAACAAACCAACTGTAAAACAAGAGAGAGATAATTAGGAAAATTTGAATACTGACTAGAAAGCTGGTAATTTTAAGTAATGTCCATTATTTTAGGAGTTGTAATTGTATTGTATTTATATTAAAATAAAACTTTATCGTTTAGAGATATATAACAATATCTGCAGATGAAATAATGATAGGAATTTGCCTTAAAATCTAGTTGAGGTTGAGAGTGGTTCTAAAAAAAGAATATAAGAGGAAACATTAAGATTGGAGTCTAATTTTGAAAAAGATACTTGCTGTTTTAATAAAATTAACAAAGTTTAATGAAGTTTATAGTTTCCTGTTTTTATATCTCTTGTTATTTTTCAGACATTTCTTCTATGTAAAAATATATCAATACCTTTATTGACAAATATTTTAAATTTAAGTAGGCTATAAACTGGTAGGCTAGGGCAAGTGTCTGCATACTACACCACAGTGCTTGTTTTTTGTAAATATAGTTTTGTTAGAATATAGCATATATTTATTTATATATTGTTCATAATGCATAATTATTGTATTATGTTGAGTTGAATGTCTGTAACAAAGAGGTATATCCCAGAAAGACCAAAATATTTACTGTCTGGCCCTTTAGAGAAAAAGTTTGCTGACCCCTGATCCAGGGCACAGATATAGCTTCTCATCTCAAATGATTAGTCCTGTGTCACAAGTAGGTACTAGGTTTTCTGGCATGTGTTTTTGTTCTTATGGTAGAAGTCAGGGGGCAATTCTATCATCCATACTACATACCATCTTGAAATGTATTCCTTTGTAGATGATCTTTAAAGACTATCCTTCACATTCCTATTTATAGATGTTGTTTAGGGCACAGGTGACTGAGTCTTTACCCATCTTATGTTCTATCCTCAACCCCATTTCTCCTAAAATATGTTCCTTCATTCTCCCGTCCTTTGTTCCAGCTCCCACACTTCAGTACATTTACCTAAAGAGTCAGTACACAATGGAGAGTGGCTCCTGCTATGTCCTTAAAGATATTCTTTTTATATAGAAGATGCTTCATAAATGTTCGAATACTAACATTTCAAATTCATTACTATGTGTTTTGAGCTTTGAATTAATTTTTAAAATGAATATCACAGTATTCTTCTATTCCTCTGTTTGTATTCATGAAGGTTTTTAACATGTGGAACTAAGCTTTTATACCTTTGGACTTCATCACATACAAATCTGATTCCTGGAACAGTTCTCAAAAAAGGATATGTGATGGAAAGAATAGTGTTACAGGTAACGAATGGTACTTAAATTTAAATTTCTTTATAAAAAGTGTATGCATACCATGATTTGGGTTGTTATTAAAGAAGCCTAATTGATCTTGTTTCAATCTTAGGGTCTGTTTTCAATTTAAATGTCAATAAACCATTTCCTATTTCTGAGAAACAGTAAATTATGCCCTGTACCCATCCCAAGTGATACATATTCTGTTGAGAATTACCAACTGTGGTGATCACTTTCAACAAAAGGACAAGCATTAATTTAATATTCAATCTAAAATTCACCGTGATGGCTAAGAGAAATCAGTTTTCTTAAAGACAAAGAAGGTAATGTGGTAACTGTGTGGCCTGTTCAGCTATAATTTCATCAACTTCTGTTCAA
>NW_011889115.1:845333-848036 GCF_000151845.1 Pteropus vampyrus
AATTTCTTTATAAAAAGTGTATGCATACCATGATTTGGGTTGTTATTAAAGAAGCCTAATTGATCTTGTTTCAATCTTAGGGTCTGTTTTCAATTCAAATGTCAATAAACCATTTCCTATTTCTGAGAAACGGTAAATTATGCCCTGTACCCATCCCAAGTGATACATATTCTGTTGAGAATTACCAACAGTGGTGATCACTTTCAACAAAAGGACAAGCATTAATTTAATATTCAATCTAAAATTCACCATGATGGCTAAGAGAAATCAGTTTTCTTAAAGACAAAGAAGGTAATGTGGTAACTGTGTGGCCTGTTCAGCTATAATTTCATCAACTTCTGTTCAAATTTTAAGGTTGATTTTCCTTCTCCTACATTTGATATCATTTATACCACTCCTCAAGTTGACAGAAGCATTATACAGCAGCACAACTTGGAAACATTGGAAAATGATATAAAAGGGAAACTTCTTGATATTCTTCACAAAGATTCATCGTTTGGGTATGTTCCTTTGATTCTGTTTTTGCCTGGGTATCTCTTACAGTGTAAAGCTCAAGTTAATGGTTTATTAAATGCCCTGATTTATTTCATAATTTAGCAATGCTCTTGGCATGGAAAGTTTTTCAATATCTGTTTTTAATGATATAAAGAGACTATATGACTACATAAAAGTACAGAAATTTGTACAGGTCAAACTTTTTACAACAACAAATTGGGAACTATATTTATAGTAAATAGCAATAGATTAATTTCCTTAATGTATAAAGAACCTTTTCATATCAGTAGAAAAACCAACAACTCAGTAGTAAATTAAACAAAGAATATTAATAGGTAATTTTTGGAAAAGAAATATAGTGCCTTTTAATTCATTTCCCATTTAGAACAAAAAAGTGTAGCTCGCTGCTAGCATTAATTTAATTTTACGTAAACATGCTCTTTGAGGCTGAAGCAAATCTGACTGGTTTTCAATGTGAAAATAAAATATAAAAACTGTTCTTGGATTTATTTCTAAACAGAACTTGTCTCTAACCCTAATGTAACAAATTTATACATAAATCGGATTCATCAAATGACTCTTTGGCTAACAACTGTTTGAGAATAATGTTAACATCACATGTAGGAATGCTACGTTTTCTAGGATTTGACATTTTCAGCAATCGAGAATTACTATATTTTGTAAATGGAAATACCACTACTAAAAAGCAGAATGCTATAAATAGGATGATGTCATTTGTTTCCAAAGACTATTGATATACTAGAGCGATGCAAAAATAATAATAAAAGCAAGATATTTCATGGCAAACTTTGGGGGTAAGGTTAGGACTAATTTATGAGTTATCTTGGGGTAAACACTGCAGCCACAAGCGCCACCAGCCAGTAGTTTCACGGCAGACTGGGAAATGGGTTAAAGATCTGAAAAGATGTCAGCCTCTCAGTAATCAAGGAAATAAATGTAATTTAATGCAAGGTACCATTTCATACATATCAGATTGTTGAAAATTAAAATGTCTCATAAAGTATTGATGAGGATAAAGACAAATGAAGATTATACTGTCGGCTGAATTCTAAAAAGGTTTTGGAGAGCAATTTGGCAAAACCTACAAAGATCACAGTGTGTATAGTCTGTGACCTAGCAATTCCACTTCAAGTTAGTTATATAACTTAGAGGAAATCCTTTTATATTTGCTTGTGGAGACAAGAATACTCATTGCAGTATGTGTTTGGATTATTGTAAAACTGATAGAGAATGTCCATCAATAGGGGTTAAATTATGGTACGTTTATCCAAGTAGTACTATATAACTATTGAGATTGAAGTTATAGTTTTGTACTAATATGTAAGATATGTTTAATGAAGAAAGCAAGGAGCAGAATCGTGTATGTAGTATGTTACCAGATCTACTTACACCTATGTATATGCTTCTATACAATCGGACTCTGGAAGAATATACAAGCTTGGGCAGTTGCCACTGGGAGGGCAATTAGAAGAAGAGAGACTTCAGTGTGCACCTTTTTTCAGTATTTGATTTTCTTTCAGTATTCTACATGAATACGTTTCAGTGTGAATATTACATAAACAAAAGTAGATGGATAGTAAAATAGTGAAATCTCTTTTTTCACATAAATGTTTTTTATTAAGATTAAATTAGAATCTCCAAAACAAGTCCTTTTAATTTTGAATATTCAGTTGAGCTGTGTAAATCATCTTATAAAGTTTTATAATAGCATTTGTGTTTTATATGACATTTGATTTTACGTATATAAAATGGATGAAATCCTTGCTCTTAGGGTGGTGGCTTTTGCTTATTCAGCTCTAATTTCTAGTGCCTGGCATCTGGTTAGAGCTCAATAAATTTTTATTGTATTGAATTATCCTTCATTTTCATAAATAAGACTCTTTTATCAAGGCAGAATAATTTTTTTCTATCCCCAAAATTAGGGTAAATTAGTGGGGTTTGCTGTACATTGTGCTTTTCTATTCCAAATTATTATTAATGATTCTACTAAGAAATGGCTATTCTAAAATGAATAAATTTCTTCTTTGTATTTTTAATCATTGAGACTGTAACTGTCATTATGATATCATTGAGGAGTAATTTACTTCTGTTATGTATGCAGACTTTCTAAAGAAGACAAAACCTTTTTGTGGGAGAAACGTTATTATTGCCTGAAACACCCAAATTGTCTTCCTAAAGTACTAGCAA